>NC_139629.1:13913287-14025787 GCF_964638095.1 Poromitra crassiceps
GGGGGGACGGGCAATCGCCCTACAGTAATTGTCTGTTGAGAGTGGTGCATTTAGATAAATAGGCAATTCAGTGTGCATTGATAATGTGTGGCATTTATATCATTTGGGGAGAGTTACTTATTTTATTTCCAGTATGTATGTGCCCCCCCCCCCCCCCCCCCCCCCGCAAAATACACAACTGCAATCTTAAAACTGAATACTTATTCATACAGTATAATTACTATATTTACTGGGATCATAATTCAGGCCAGGCATTAGATACCAAGCAGGCCAGGCCGATACGGGCCGATGCGCGTGCCGGCGTCCGAAGTGCGGTGGCGAAAAATTTGGGCCGTTTGAAGCCCAATTTGGGCCGTTTGAAGCCAGATTTGGGCCGTTTGAAGCCAGATTTGGGCCGTTTGAAGCCCGATTTGGGTCGTTTGAAGCCAGATTTGGGCCGGTTGAAGCCAGATTTGGGCCGTTTGAAGCCAGATTTGGGCCGTTTGAAGCCCAATTTGGACCGAGTCCAATTTTACAATGAGATGCACCCACTTTAACCCTGAATAAAGTAATAAAACCACTAGTAAACCAGTAGGCGGCGTCTGGCCTGCTGTTCAGTGAGTGGCCTGACTGCGGGCACAATTTTTTTTTTTTTTTTTTTTTTGCAGGCCCTTAAGAGCACATGATGCCCTACGCAGTCTGCGTACTCTGCGTATAGGGTGCGGTGGCCCTGTGTGTACCCACCCTCCACTATGCCCCTGAATACAAATATACAAATAAAGAAGCTCAATTTATCTGAATGAAAATCGGTTCAATGGGTACCCACACGTCTCCCCTTTACACATAAGGTAGCATTTTTCACAGCCTAAATAGCCTTAATAGCTTGTGGATTGATTTCTTCTGTTGTTGGTCATTACATTTTGTCTCAACAATGTGTTCTGCATGCAAATACTTATGATGTGTAAGGGGGGATAAAATGTTGGCAATCTGCTTTTGGGTATTTTGCCGAAATGTTTTTGTATGTGGATGGATTCATTTCCCTTATGCCCAAGTTCACATGATCTGTTAATGAAATAAAAAATATATAATATAAAAAACATAATGTAGTGAAATACATCATCTTAGTCTCGTGTGTTGATCAGAGTTGTGATTAAAGGGTTGAGTAGGCATTCTTCAGTTTGGGAACCCCTGTTTTAGAATAGATAACCTTGATTGGTTGCTTTGGAATTTTTAATGAGGGTGAAGGAGAGGAAGTCATAAGTATTTTAACAAGATAATTTAACTTTTCTTCATGGGGGAAACGATCAGACACAAATTTTAATTCAAAATAGAGTATTATAAGTAACATCTTAAAACATGACTTTAGGGGGTCTTTAACACATTGACTGCCAGACGTTTTTTTTTTGCTGTAGGTAGCTTCTGCCAAGCCGTTTTTTGAGGATTATGGCTCATTTTATAAGAGCCGAGGATTCGTTTCAGCTTGGAGTTTGTGAACATACAATATCTCAAAAGTACTAATAGAATGTGTACTTTCTCTGTCTAAAAGAGTTAGTTTGTAGAGTTAGTAGTTATGTAAGCATTAGCAGTTGAATACAGCATGGTTTTAGCGTGAAAAAGAATATTCAGAGATAAACGGCTTTTTGTGAAATTGGATGGAACTGTCACTTTAACCATTCATTTTTGGCTCTCTCTCTCTCTCTCTCCCTCCCCCTCTCGCTCTCTCTCTCTCTCTCCCTCCCTCTCGCTCTCCCTCCCTCTCTCTCTCTCTCTCTCTCTCTCTCTCTCTCTCTCCCTCCCTCTCGAGTTGCTTCAACTCCGCCCTCCGTGGGCGGACAAGCTTGTCACCAGTCAGTGCTTTGCTGCTCTCCTGTGCCTGTCTGGCCTGTCTGCACGGCCGCTGTTTGAGGAAGTCGGGAAGGACTCGCTCGTTTGGAGTTTTGGTTGAGAGAAGTTTTTGCGATTCTGGTCATATTTATGCTGCGTGTTTCAAAGTGTGTTCCTCCAACTGTAATCTATCACCCGATCATAGTAGATCGGCTGAATCTATTATGTAAATTTGCAATCCCGCATCGCCAGCAATCAGCGCGAAAAGGAGAATGGCTGGGCTGAGAATGGCTTGACAAGTTAAAAAAATGCTTTCCTTTCTCTAGCCAGGAGCACTGTTGCCACTTAGTGGGTCGGTGGAATGGGTTGTAAACGTTCGGTGGCTCCAATAATTATATAAGAGATGTAAAAGGCTTAGATGCACAACCCACCGTCAAAAAAAAAAAATCGATGCCAAAAACGTGTAAACACGTTGTTGGCAGGGAACAGCTGGATTCTGAAAACGTGTTCATACGTTGTTGGCAGTGAATGAGTTAAGTGAACTCACCACATCCTTCTTCTTGGCTTCTGTCTCTGGCTTATCTGTTGAGAACTTCCTCTCGACAGGTGCAGCTGCCTTCTCCGTCACATTCTTCTGTGCTTCCAGAAATGCTGGAAGCATCTCTGGGGATTCCAGGTGATCTTCTTGCTCCCATGTATTGTCAGCACTGGATGGGAATCAGAGGATCACTTTGCATGTCTACAGTTGAACACTGTCTAACACCTAATTTCATGGTCAACAAAGCAGCAAACACATTAATGACTTGAATACTGGTTTTGTGTGTAGAATTGCAATTTCTTCATGCAGCCTGAATGAGCATGGACGAAAGCATTGGACGAGCAAATACCAGGCAGCAAATCCGTGGTCAGGTGTCCGACACAGTGAACTTACTCTGTAAATCCTTCCCACTTCAGTAAGAACTCTACTCGTCCATTGACCAGACGTTGGTCCAAGACTTTTTCCACAGGAAAGAAGTCAGGTTCATCCTGTACGCTCTTGGTGGTGGTCTTTTCTTTCTGCTTCTTGCCCATGATCTGTTATTAAAAACAAGAGAAAAAAGGTCAGTGTCACAACTGAGTTGAGTTCCCTCCCCTCCCTCCCTTGATATGTCAAGTGCTTTGAGTAGCTATCTAGAAAGGCGCTATATAAATCCAATCAATTATTATTGACAGATGAAGGGGGGGGGGGATGGGGAGTCCGAAACAGACTGAGAAAAAGAGGAAGCAGACACCCGCTCCCAGTCATTCAGTGATCTGACGTTTGACATCATGACTCATTATTACTCTGCCAAAAGTCAGATGATCACTGAGTAATAAAGTCGACGAGATCGAGGCGCATCTCACACATGAGGAATATTTTCGGAGTAACCTGATCTGCTTTACTGAGACGTGGCTCCATGAGAGCAGTGCAGATATATGGGCTTTGATGGCTGTGCTTCGGGAATATCCCGGGCGCATACAAGTCTGTGAGCCGACCTCCTCTCGGAAAGTCGGATCATAATGTCATTCATACAGACAGAAAGTCAAGCGGGAGATACCTACATCAATGGTCTGATGATGGAGAAGAGGAGCTTAAATATTTTTTTGAGACAACAGACTGGGATGTATTTTTTGACGCATGCCCTGATCCTGATGAACTGACGGACACATTTACATGTTATATTAAGTTATGTGAAGAGACAGTCAGGGTATTTAGTAATAACAAAACGGCTGTCCAAAGATCTGAAAGTTTGTCTAAATGAAAAAAGGGCTGCATTCTTGAAGGGTGAAATTAACTTACATCACCGATGACATGACAGCAACAACTATGACATCACCCACCCAGTCTGCTCAGCCAGGATGGATGACATCGTTGATGACATAATCACTGATGACATCACTGATGACATCATCACTGATGACATCACTGATGACATCATTCCTCAAGTGACATCACATCATTACGTAATTAGGGCAATTACGATGCTCTTTAGGCTATACATGAGGGCAGAATTCAAAATACTGTCAAAAATTCAGTTTTTGAGATACAATTCTTAGATTTTGCACACTTCAACTACTCTGACAGCAAAAGCTTGTGCATTCTTTTCATGGAGATTCAAGCTTTATTTAGCAAGTCAAGTCTCACATCTTTGGTCACAAGTCCAAGTCAAGTCTCAAGTCTCTTATGGATGAGCGTTCTATCATCTGCTTCTGCTGCATGCCATCCAGTCTGCTTAGAACACTGCATAGCTAAAACTAAGGGATTCAAAGCATGTAGGCCATTGTATTATCCAGTCTGCTTAGAACATTGCATAGCTAAAACTAAGGGATTCAAAGCAGGTTCAGGTTTCTTTGCAGCATGTAGCTTTTTCATCATCTGATTCCGTTTTTTGTTGCGAGGCATCTCACAACAATACAAGTAGGAATCAGTATATTCACAAACAAAAGTAGTAGTTACTTGCCTCACTGTTGTAGAGTGGATGAGGTACTGGCGGAGTTGATGTTAGATGGAGAGGGAGGCTGAGCGATTAATAGCCACCTGGGGAGTTTGTATCTCTTCGGTCCTACGCTGCAGGTCTGTGGGGTCACACAACTGATATACTGTACCAGCAGGAGCTGCTTTTTCCTCTTATGGACAGACTGGATACTTGCTGGTGGTGTTTTATGGGACTGGATGCTTGCACACACTGCTTCCACTTATATAGGGTGAGCCAGGAAGGATTTATGACATCACTGATGACATCACAATTGCTCGAGTGACATCACTGATGGCATCACAATTGCTCGAGTGACATCACTGATGGCATCACAATTGCTCAAGTGACTGATTACATCACAAATACAAATTTGGCATGGGACTGGACCTTTGTGCAAAGTTTGGTTTATTTTCATTCTTTGAGCTAGAGTCCAAGTCAAGTCTCAAGTCTTTTAGCTATAGTCCAAGTCAAGTCTCACGTCTTTGGTTACAAGTTCAAGTCAAGTCTCAAGTCTCTTATGGATGAGCGTTCTATCATCTGCTGGATGCCATCCAGTCTGCTTAGAACACTGCATAGCTAAAACTAAGGGATTCAAAGCATGTAGGCCACTGTATTATCCACACCATCTATTAGCATCCAGCATCAGCATTGATTAGTTGACATTATTAATAGACCTTTCCTAAATGTTAATACACACAAAAATAAAGATTGTTCACAAATCCCAAATCTCACGTCCAAGTCGAGTCTCAAGTCTTTGAAGAAAAGGCTCAAGTCTAGTGTCTCAAGTGACTGTGTGCGACTGACGTCCAATTCTCCAGTCCAGTCCCCATCTCTGGGCACTGATGACATCATCAGTGATGTCATGATGTCACAACACTGATGACATCACTGATGACATCATCAGTGATGTCACAATGCACAATTGCTCAAGTGACATCACTGATGACATCAGTTATGACATCATCATAAGTGTGTGTGTGTGTGTGTCTGTGTCTTTTCCCAGGATGGTGAGGGCATGTCCCACCGTTCCCCAGGATGGCGAAGGCATCGGTGCTCTAGGCTATACATGAGGGCAGAATCAAAAATTCAGTTTTTGAGATAGCATTCTGAGATTTTACACACTTCAACTACTGTGAAAGAAAGCTTTGGCAGCACTGGGCAGACGGGACAGCCTGACAGGGGCAGAATCTAAGAAAGTCTGATGTAGTTTGGCTGTCAGTGTTTCACTGTTTAACAGTGATTGAGAGGAAATGTTTATTTAATATTTTTTACATTATGTTTTGATTGTTGAAGCTATTTGTTTTTGTTTGATTCCATTTTAGTCTGGGTGTCAGTATTTCACTGTTTAAAACTGACGCAGAGGATTATGATTTTGAAGCAGTTATTGAAATAAATAAGCGTTTATAAAGTAATTTGACTTTTGTATGATAACAATATGATAACAATATTTCACTGAATAGCAATGATTGTAATACAAATTCAATTCATTTTTTAACAGGTTAGATACTGTAAATTTACCAATAATATCACTATTAGACAAGTAGGCTATTGATACCATGTTTTAATACTGCATCTGTCAAGGTAAGACTGCAGTATCTTGGGCGTGGGGGGAAAAAGTGACTTAACTAAGGACTCGACTTGACTTGACTTGACTTGACAAAACCTGTGACTTGACTTGATTTGACTTGCCCAAAACAAAATGACTTGGGACTTGCTTGAGACTTGGACCAAATGACTTGGGACTTACTTGAGACTTGGACCGAAGTGACTTGGTCCCATGTCTGCTATTTAGCCTATATAGTAGTTAACCAAAAATAACAATAATGCCTACCGTCTCTCTCTCAAGCCACTACAGCAGCTACAGTCCCAGATGAACAGCCTTGGTAGTCCAGCTCAGTTGCAGAGACGGTCAATGAGCGAGACACCCCAACTTCCAGTCACTTCCTGTATCTGTGGCACGGAGGTCTCGCCACTGCCCATTTAGGAGACCGGAAGAGTACAATTTCTTATTATTGGCGAAGCCTGTTAGTGGAGTGTCTCTATATTAAATGTATCTGGCTCCTGCAGGAGGAGGGCTGTGCTGCGCCCCTGCCTGGATAGTCACATGAACTGCAAGCCAACATGTTTTCACAACAAAAAATAATGTGGATAAAAAAAAATCAGTCGCCTATTAAACCTGAGAGATCAACATTTTATTATCAGTTCAAATCAATGATATATTAGTTTCCACACATAGGCTAATGTATTGTTCCAGCCTTTATTAAAGGGACAGGGACCCGCCCCTTTAACCAGTTTGGCCGCCTATTAATCCTCCAGCTGTTTCCAACTGACTACTGACATGACGGGGAACAGCAGATACAGGAGCCGCGCACTGCGCTCAGGTAAGCGCCTTGTGGTCTAATTAAGCATTCATTATGAATAGCATGTATTTGTATACCTAAATGCATATATTAATTGTGCGCTTTGTTTGGATGCTGTCGTCTCGGCCCGGGTGTGAACGGATCATCTCTCTGGCGGACTGCTGCATCTCTCTTGGAATGTGGCTGACTGTCATGACTCAGATGGTGCAGAGGTAAGGAGCTCGTAATGTAGGTTTTGTAAAGGTGGGCGGTGTTTCTCACTTCTTAAAATGACGCTTATCATTGATCGCACCTCCATCAGACAAAGCCGGGATGCTAGCCTACAGTAGGAACACTGCAGCATTTTGAATGAGGACATGTACTGTTCTTTGTTTTGGCCGCATCCCGCTGCAGGCTGGTGTGACGCGGGTCAGTGATGTCAGCCTTCCTCTCTGCACTAGCCTATATAGGACTTTGGAATTTGATGTCTAAGGTGTGCGAACCATGCAATTTATTCCTGCTCCTCATTTCATTTCATCATCTGCTATGAGACCGTTTCACTTGTCTGTATCCATATCCCTTAAACTGTAGATACAGTTTATCGTCCTGCAGGAAAATTGTTTTCACAGTTATTACAGTACATGCTTCAGAATATAGATGACCACAACATACACATAAACACATAACACCCCCCCCCCCCCACACACACACACACACACACACACACACACACACACACACACACACACACACACACACACACACACACACACACACACACACACACACACACACACACACACACACACACACTTGTTCTTTGTGTCTGTTAACTCCTTACATTTAACAACAAATGTTTATGTATTGTATAATATTCAAGTGTGCCTTTATTTCTATTCAATCTAGTAATAATGTTAAAAATCTTAATTTGAGTATAGAAGGTGATACCCATTCGTGTGTTGTGTTTGTCCCATTTATGTTGTTTGTTCAGAGGACCGCAATGGAAACAAGCCTATGCTTTATGCTACGGCTTTATTGTGTTTTTATCCTCGGTGATTGTCTGTATCTGTATTTGTGTTCCCTGTTTCTTTGTTGACATTCACCAAATAAAGTCAATCAATCAATCAATCACACACACACACACACACACACACACACACACACACACACACACACACACACACACACACACACACACACACACACACACACACACACACACACACACACACACACACACACACACAAATCACTGGAGGCAGTTAGTCATCATTTGTCTGTTGCAGACTCCTCCAGGCTAATGGACTAATAGGCTGCGGTGGAGTCAGTATTAAAGGCTGGCTGCACTTGACTTGACCAGCCACCAGGGCACTTTGGTCTCATGTGCAGGACCTCTCATCATGCAGGACTGTGCATGATGAGAGGACCAGTGGTTCTCAACGTTGGCTCCGGGGACCACCAGGGGTCCTTGAGGCGGTTCCGGTGGGCCCCCGGCAAATGGATACATTGTTAAACTTCACAGTTATTCAATTTACAAGAAGTGAACACAATTAGACGTCTACCTTCAACACAGATCATCATGGAATTTATGACAAAATCATATCTAACAATAAAAACATTCTCAAACTTGGGTCAGAGAGACACAATCTCATCAAATGGGGGTTGGTGGGTCTAATGTGGACTTTGGTGTGGACACATCGCACACATGGAACGCACCACTTTGGTGTGGACAATGTGGAAATTAGGGGTCCTTGATGTGAAAAATGTTGAGAACCACTGGTTTAGACGGGTTGTGTTGCTATGGGAACAGTTTGAAACCTAGCTTATTTCCTGTCAACTATCATAAGTAAGCTAGGTGCAAATTAGAATGTTTATGTTGGCAAATTGAAACTGTCTATACTCTAGTCTATAGGCTCCCCTCCCCCCTGTGGCTGCCTGCCACAGTGCATCACAAACACTTGGAGGAGCTTCTCGGAGGCATCCTCTCTCTCTGCCCCCCCCCCCCCCCACACACACACACACACACACACACCTCGCCACTTCAATAAAACACAAAAGGAACCATGGGAATGTCCTACTAACACAGCTTCCATGCAATATAGTATAGAGCCAGGAAGAGAGAGAACATACCTGAAGGCCTCAGGCAGCCATGATGCCTCTCTGTGAGCGTATAGAGCCAGGAAGAGAGAGAACGTACCTGAAGGCCTCAGGCAGCCATGATGCCTCTCTGTGAGCGTATAGAGCCAGGAAGAGAGAGAACGTACCTGAAGGCCTCAGGCAGCCATGATGCCTCTCTGTGAGCGTATAGAGCCAGGAAGAGAGAGAACGTACCTGAAGACCTCAGGCAGCCATGATGCCTCTCTGTGAGCGTATAGAGCCAGGAAGAGAGAGAACGTACCTGAAGGCCTCAGGCAGCCATGATGCCTCTCTGTGAGCGTATAGAGCCAGGAAGAGAGAGAACGTACCTGAAGGCCTCAGGCAGCCATGATGCCTCTCTGTGAGCGTATAGAGCCAGGAAGAGAGAGAACATACCTGAAGGCCTCATGCAGCCATGATGCCTCTCTGTGAGCGTATAGAGCCAGGTAGAGAGAGAACGTACCTGAAGGCCTCAGGCAGCCATGATGCCTCTCTGTGAGCGTATAGAGCCAGGAAGAGAGAGAACGTACCTGAAGACCTCAGGCAGCCATGATGCCTCTCTGTGAGCGTATAGAGCCAGGAAGAGAGAGAACGTACCTGAAGGCCTCAGGCAGCCATGATGCCTCTCTGTGAGCGTATAGAGCCAGGAAGAGAGAGAACGTACCTGAAGACCTCAGGCAGCCATGATGCCTCTCTGTGAGCGTATAGAGCCAGGAAGAGAGAGAACGTACCTGAAGGCCTCAGGCAGCCATGATGCCTCTCTGTGAGCGTATAGAGCCAGGAAGAGAGAGAACGTACCTGAAGGCCTCAGGCAGCCATGATGCCTCTCTGTGAGCGTATAGAGCCAGGAAGAGAGAGAACGTACCTGAAGGCCTCAGGCAGCCATGATGCCTCTCTGTGAGCGTATAGAGCCAGGAAGAGAGAGAACGTACCTGAAGGCCTCAGGCAGCCATGATGCCTCTCTGTGAGCGTATAGAGCCAGGAAGAGAGAGAACGTACCTGAAGGCCTCAGGCAGCCATGATGCCTCTCTGTGAGCGTATAGAGCCAGGAAGAGAGAGAACGTACCTGAAGGCCTCAGGCAGCCATGATGCCTCTCTGTGAGCGTATAGAGCCAGGAAGAGAGAGAGAACGTACCTGAAGACCTCAGGCAGCCATGATGCCTCTCTGTGAGCGTATAGAGCCAGGAAGAGAGAGAGAACGTACCTGAAGGCCTCAGGCAGCCATGATGCCTCTCTGTGAGCGTATAGAGCCAGGAAGAGAGAGAACGGACCTGAAGGCCTCAGGCAGCCATGATGCCTCTCTGTGAGCGTATAGAGCCAGGAAGAGAGAGAGAACGTACCTGAAGACCTCAGGCAGCCATGATGCCTCTCTGTGAGCATATAGAGCCAGGAAGAGAGAGAACGTACCTGAAGGCCTCAGGCAGCCATGATGCCTCTCTGTGAGCGTATAGAGCCAGGAAGAGAGAGAACGGACCTGAAGGCCTCAGGCAGCCATGATGCCTCTCTGTGAGCGTATAGAGCCAGGAAGAGAGAGAACGTACCTGAAGGCCTCAGGCAGCCATGATGCCTCTCTGTGAGCGTATAGAGCCAGGAAGAGAGAGAACGGACCTGAAGGCCTCAGGCAGCCATGATGCCTCTCTGTGAGCGTATAGAGCCAGGAAGAGAGAGAACGTACCTGAAGGCCTCAGGCAGCCATGATGCCTCTCTGTGAGCGTATAGAGCCAGGTAGAGAGAGAACGGACCTGAAGGCCTCCCAGGCCCGTATCTAGCTATGAGCACAGGGATCCGGACCTCCCTAATAATTTCAGAGAAAAAAAGAAAAAAAACTTTTTTTTCTTCTTTTTTTTTTACAAATGTAATTAAAAATATTTTGCAGTGCACTATGTTCCTTTCTTGTTTAAGAATGTTTCGGGAAATGAAAATGTAGCCTATTTAAATAGAATTATCAACAATAACAATCAAGGAAGTTACATGCTTGTAGGCTAGAGAAGAAGAAGAAGCATGCATGCATGCACATGTTGTGTTGAACCAACCAACAACCAATAAGAATTGTTTAATCTGGCAATAAAGAAATGTGAACTTGACATGCTATTTTAATAGCCTACTCAAAAATGCACCTCCCACTATACAGCAAAGAGAGGAGTCAATGTTTCTTGATATATGCCATTCAGATCAGAATAATTAGTCTAGTCATTAAGTTTGCTGATAATATTTCTATCATGTTAAGTCTGTGTCATGTTAACTGGTGTATTCAGAGCAAATAGGGAGATATAGAGCATTATCATCATGATATATATCTCCCTCTTTGCTCTGAATGAGTGAGAAAAGGAGAAAATACTGAATAATTACATCACAACAGTATCCTAATGTTAATTAAAAATGAGATATTCCTCTAAATATGGCTAAAAAAGGTTAAAAAAAATGCCTTGTCTGGACCTCCCCAATTTCGAAACCCTGGATACGGGCCTGCCTCAGGCAGCCATGATGCCTCTCTGTGATGCCTCTCTGTGATGCCTCTCTGTGACATGTGATGGCACTGATTTGAGTTCCTGCATGATGTGTGTGTGTTTGATTCTAGGAGAAAGAGTACGTTGGTTTTGCCACACTGCCCAACCAGGTGCACCGCAAGTCAGTGAAGAAAGGATTTGACTTCACCCTCATGGTGGCAGGTGGGAATCACAGACGAGTAGGACTGGGTGTCGTTTAAAAATTATGATACCATTACCATTACCAGTACCCTTAAAGTGATACCAGTACCATTACCAGTACCCTTAAAGTGATATCAGTACCCTTAAAGTGATACCAGTACCATTACCAGTACCCTTAAAGTGATACCAGTACCATTACCAGTACCCTTAAAGTGATACTGTCAGTACCATTACCAGTACCCTTAAAGTGATACCGATACCAATAGAGAGAGTACTTCATTCGATACCGTTTTGGTGGCATCTCGGCACGCTGAACTGCCAACTGCAACTGCCAACATAAACCGCCCTCGACTTCACCACCACCACATGTATGGGTATATAGGTTGTAGTGGGCCAATCACACGTTGTGTTAAATTGAAGAACGCTTGCGGTGATTGGCTGTGAACAAAACCATACATAAAGTACTTCTTTTCTAGATCTATGTACAAAAAGTATCAAATGCAGGTATCGTTTGACTGGAGAATTGATACTGGGTTATTTTGGTCGATACCTTAAAGTCGAACTGAACCCGTTCGTCACGTGCGTCGTGGCAGTCCGTTTCAGACTCAAAACATAACTTGTCTGAGATCACAGGTTGAGAGGTGGGTCATAGTAATATGTCGATGATTTTATTTGACAATTCTGGGGCCTGGATTGGGCTTTGGCCAATCCTGGTGTGTTCTGCCTTCAAATCGAGTGGGATTCAGCGTGTTGTGGCGCTCTCCTCGGGAAGAGCCTGCTGACGGGAGGTTAGTGGCTGAGTGGAGCTCAGTGAGCCACAGGCAGCCAGCTGCCTTCGTGTTGCCGAGCGGAGAGTGCAGCCCGTCGACCTGGAATCTCCGAAGTGCGACCCCTGACAACCAGCAGGCTCTCAAGCGCGCTCCATTATCGCTGCTGTAAATACGATATTCCTGGAATGCGCGTTTTAACGAGCCAGTTACATTTCTTTGCATTCTTAGACATTACCGTTTTTGTTTTTTGTTCATGTTTCATCCAATTGGCCAAGTTAGTAGTTAGTTTATGGGATAGGATTTCTGCCAGATGACAGGCACTAGGCGCCATTTTCTCTTTCTTTTGGAAGAGAAAATTATCCTGAAATGAAGATTTGATTGACAGCTGCCATGTCGTGATATGATTGGTTGAAATGGGGTAGAAATTTGATAGTACTAGGTGATGTCAGCAAACTATAGATTACTGTTATCAATGAAATCTTGAAAAATGAACTTTTGATGTGAAAAAGTGTGAAAAACTAAAGAAATTCGATTTTTGTGATTTTTTTTGCATACATTATTAAATAGGTGCACTGCATACCCAGGTATTTGAACTAAAAGAAAAGAAAATTCATTTTTGGGTTCAGCTCGACTTTAAAGGAGTAGCCTACCGATACCCAGCCCTACTGTACAGACGAGACAATATTTCTTACGAAAAGCATGAAAACAATAATGAAAATGGTGTGTGTGTGTGTGTGTGTGTGTGTGTGTGTGTGTGTGTGTGTGTGTGCGTGCGTGCGTGCGCGCGCGCGCGCACGTGCGTGCATGCGTGTGTGTATTACAGGCGAGTCTGGCCTGGGCAAATCAACTCTGGTGAACAGCCTGTTCCTCACAGATCTCCATAAAGACAGAAAACTGCTCAACGCAGAGGGTGAGTCTCCCACCAGTAGCCTCTGTATCCATGCTCCTGTATCTGTAATCACAGAGGGTGAGTCGCCCACCAGTAGTCTCTGTATCCATGCTCCTCCTCACAGAGGCTACCGTATGTCCATATTTGTGATGATTCAACACAGCCTGTTGTGTGTGTGTGATGTGTGTGTTCCTACAGAGCGCATCAGCCAGACAGTGGAGATCACGAAGCACACAGTGGACATCGAGGAGAAGGGCGTGAAGCTCAAGCTTACTATAGTGGATACACCAGGCTTTGGAGATGCTGTCAACAACACTGAGTGGTGTGTGTGTGTGCGTGTGTGTGTGTGCGTGTGTGTGTGTGTGTGTGTGTTTGTGTTTGTGTTTAATGTTGTGTGGGAATGCGTGCATAAATATTTGTCCCTGAAATATGTATTTAAAAAAAATGCATTGCCCCTCTTCTAGTTTCAGTATTTAAAAACATTCAGATGCAGACATCTCCAATGCCTGTATTGACAACTGCTGTGTCATACAGCTACCTTTTTTTATTTAATTTTTTGCTATTGAGTTGCATAACAAGAGCGTAGATTGAAAAATATGAAATCCCAGAGTAGTACTCGATGACACTAAAGCTAGTCTCGCTGGCCAGCCCCCCCTCCCTTCCGTGAGAGGAGTCTGGCGGCACGGAAACAGACAACTGGGATAAGCCCTCCCCTGCTCTACAGCTGCTCTCCCATTGGAGGTGTCGATTTCAGACGCTGCCGGATTTCCGCTCCCCGCTTAAGAAGCTCTGTCATTGGCTCCGACCATAGAGCGGCTTCCGCTCCCTCCTCCCTGTGTGTTGCTGTAAATAGTCTCCTGCCGCCGCAGTGAAAACAACAACGCTAACTAGCTAGCAAGCTAACGGCAGAAGACTACACGCTAGCTCGTTGCTACACACTGAAAATGGCAAGTTGGATTGTTGGAAACTATTTTCCAAGGGCACTGCCGCTAAGCGCCGCCCATCGCAATGCCACAACGGAGACCTGCGCAGCCAGACTCCTCTCCCGGAAGGGAGGGGAGGCTGGCCAGTGAGACTAATACTTGCGTAACTTGTAAAATAATTCGCCATGCTCAAATTGGTGGTAAATAATGAGGTTATCATAATGGCCTCTATTGTCAGTAATAATAATGGCATTTCATTTTTTGATAAACGGCAAAAAGGATATATTTCTTAATATATATGAGTTACCTTTCATTCATTTGATTAAATAAACGAATGAATGAATGAATGAATGAATGACTGAATGAAAAAAGATGCAGCATAATCAGACCGATTCAAGATTTAGAGGAATTATTAATGTACAATAATTACAACAATTAGTCTCTGAATAATAATAATAATAATAATAGGCTACTACTACTACTACTACTAATAATAACAATACAATCATTATTTGGTTATTGTTGTTCTATTACTATTGTTAGTATTATTAATCAGAGAGTAATTATTGTTCAATAAGTATAAGAATGGAAATATTAGAATATTAATATAATTACAGAATTAATACTCATTATTGTATGTTTAGTAATGTGCTCAAAGACACTTTACAAACACAGGATAAAACAACTTTAATAAAGAGAGAAAATATAAAAATAGATGAGAGAGAGAGAAAAAAAAGATCATAGGTCAAAAGCAACAGTGAAAGGGTGGGTTTTGAAGGCTTTTTTGGAAAGATGACATATGAGTATGATAGAGTTTTGGCCTGTCAGATGTGACTGGGGAGGGCATTCCAGAGGAAGGGGGCCGCTGTAGCAAGGCCCTGTCAGAGCCTGTCCTGTGAGTGAGCACCGTCCTTCGGATGAGACGTTAAACCGAGGTCTTGACTCTCTGTGGTCATTAAAGATCCCATTGGCACTCTTCATAAGAGTAGGGGTGTAACCCCGGTGCCCTGGCTACATTCCATCACAGGCCTTCCTTCAATCATGGCCACCTAATCATCCCTCGTTACTTAATTGGCACATTCAGTCCTCAACTCTCCACCATGAGAGCTGATGTGTGGTGAGCGTTCTGGTGCAAACTGGCTACCGTGCATCACCCAGGTGGGTGTTACACATTGGTGGTGGATGAGTTGAGTTCCCTTCCCTGATAAGTGCTTTGAGTGTCTTGAAAGGCACTAGCCTATATACCGGTAAATCAAATCAATTATTTTTAGAGCGCCCCCCTGTCACAGCTTTAGCAAAGAGATACCTGTGATGCTTGTCAAAGTGGATATACATTTTATGATCATATTCAGCCAGACAGTGAGATGGAGATTTACAATGGTGAGCATTTTTTTTTAACCTGCACAGCCACCCCCCCCCCCCCCCCACACACACACACAAGTTACACCTAGGTTAAAAATGTAGACTCTTTTCCATAGGGAAAAAACCCATATGAATGTAAATATAAATATGTTGTTTTAATATGTCTTGTGGTTTGTAGTTGGAGGCCCATCACGGACTACATTGACCAGCAGTTTGAGCAGTACTTCAGAGATGAGAGTGGACTCAACAGGAAGAACATCCAGGACAACCGAGTCCACTGCTGCCTCTACTTCATACCTCCCTTTGGACACGGGTAGATATACATACACACTTTTATATGCACATATTTATGTACATACATAAACACACACACACACACACACACACACACACACACACACACACACACACACACACACACACACACACACACACACACACACACACACACACACACACATATGCTCAGTACAGTCCATACCCTCCTGTAGGCTTCGACCAGTCGACATAGAGTTCATGAAGGCTCTGCAAGACAAGGTGAACGTGGTTCCTCTCATCTCCAAAGCCGACTGCCTCACGCCTGGCGAGATAAAGAAACTCAAAGAGCGGGTAAGATCAGATCGTCTAAAAAGTCAAGTCAAAGTCAAATGTATTTATAAAGCACATTGAAAAACAACTCACGTTGACCAAATGCTGTACAAACCAGAGCAGGCAGTAAGATCACAAAGACTGAAACGAAAACACCCACATAAGCATCAAACCACATCAGGAGGATCCAAACGCTTAACAACAAAAGTGTGTTTTGAGCCTGGACTTGAAGGGAGGGGGCAGGTCGGATACAGAGGGGGGTGCTCTTCTCCAGTCTAGGGGCTGCAACAGCAAAGGTGCGTTCACCCCTGAGCTTACAGTAAGTCTAGATGGCAGAAGCTCCAGGTCAGACAACCTGGGGGACTTGGAGGTGGATGGCAGGAAGGAGCTCCAGGTCAGACAACCTGAGGGACTTGGAGGTGGATAGCAGGAGCTCCAGGTCAGACGACCTGAGGGACCTGGAGGTGGATAGCAGGAGCTCCAGGTCAGACGACCTGAGGGACCTGGAGGTGGGTAGCAGGAGCTCCAGGTCAGACGACCTGAGGGACCTGGAGGTGGATAGCAGGAGCTCCAGGTCAGACAACCTGAGGGACCTGGAGGTGGATAGCAGGAGCTCCAGGTCAGACAACCTGAGGGACTTGGAGGTGGATAGCAGGAGCTCCAGGTCAGACAACCTGAGGGACCTGGAGGTGGTTAGCAGGAGCTCCAGGTCAGACAACCTGAGGGACTTGGAGGTGGATAGCAGGAGCTCCAGGTCAGACGACCTGAGGGACCTGGAGGTGGTTAGCAGGAGCTCCAGGTCAGACGACCTGAGGGACCTGGAGGTGGTTAGCAGGAGCTCCAGGTCAGACGACCTGAGGGACCTGGAGGTGGATAGCGGGAGCTCCAGGTCAGATGACCTGAGGGACCTGGAGGTGGAATAAGGGCTGATATAAGAGGCCGCCTGCCCATTCAGTAGCCTGGGTAAACCCAGCCCCCAGTGACCTGCTCTCAGGCTTACCCTGCTCACGGGAACTCTGAGCAGGTCACGTGGGGGCTGGGTTTACCCAGGCTACCCATTCAGAGCTTTAAACCACACTGGAAGCCAGTGGAGAGAGGCCAGAATAGGGCTAATATGGTCTCTCAGCCTGGCAGTGGCATTTTGGACCAGTTGCAGGTGAGATAGGGATACAGGGAGTTGCATAGGCTAAATAGGAGGATATGCAGGCATGGATGACCTTCTCAAGATGTTTGAATGAGAGAAGAGACTTGATTTTGGCAAACACATTGATCCACATCTTATTCCCAAATGAGGGGAGAATATCACATAAGCTTTAAAGTCGGGAAAATAGGTTTGCATTGCAGTAATAGATACAGTCGGTCTGTGTGGGAACACCCACAAAATGTTACTACGGCTGGCGCGCGGGTAGGGTAAAACCCCCCAATATATCTCAATGGGACAGGCTCTACACTGCAGGATTGGGGATTCTAGAGCAGGTACATAGACGTCTGTTCAGATGTGCGTTTACTGCGGGGGTTAAATCCCCGATCGTGTCTGCTTGGGCTGGGCTAGCAGCTAAATGCTAACTATGCTGAATGGGGAGAACGGGAGGATTTACCCCACCCTGACCACGCCCCCTAGCCAGCTACCCCAGCATCTATGACGAGACATCGACTCAACCTATTCACCTTATGTAGCCCCGCCCACTTGACCCAGTTGTGTTATGACTTCCTGTTCAAAACACCGTCCGTTTTACCTGGGGCCTGTACTACGTAGCTAGATTAATGCCTTATCCGAGTAAGTTTGAGTTTGAACCTGGTTTAGCCGTAGTACAAAGCAAGTTAACTTCTAACCTAGTTCGATCACCATGGCAACTCACGCTGCAAAGCTAACCTGGTCCCGACCAGGTTAGCTTCAGAGGATAAGATCAAAATCCATGACAGACCCATATAATCGGCTCTCTGGAGTCATTCACCATTCATATAAGATCGCCATATGAAAAATAGATTGCAGTCAACTGAGAATAGAACAAGAAAAACATTCGTGGCTCTGTAGGCTACATAATTAAATTAAGCCTACTTACCACTTTATGTCTTAACAGCTCAACGATGCGTGGAGAAATATGATCACTATTAATCACCGCAGCACATATCATAGATAATATAATATAGATGGGATAAATATGGGATAGCCCCAATACTAAATATGCAGGCTACTCTTGCATGTTTCAGCTGGAACTGTGTCCTGTAGGCTGTATGCCAATATATGAGCAAAAATAGGCTAGTTTTTATCAATGAAAACTATGCCCGCATCGTCTCAATTCAGTTCAGCAGTTTTCTCTTTTATATATAGGCTATCATTATTTTATATATGAATTATTCGATCAGTGCAACCACACACATAATGAGTGATAGAGATCATTATTCATTGAGCATGCATTTCTAAATCTATGGTCTAAATAGGCTTACAGATTGTGGAAATTTATAGACTGAGATTACACATTTACTCGCAAAAAGCTGCTGTAGGAGACAGAAATCGCTGATCAAAGTAAATCAAATGACTGATGTGAATACAAGCGGCAGCTTTAGGAGTCCTTCAGCAGACTATATCCAACGCGGATTTTCATTCTGACATAGGATACATTAAATATCCGCTAAAAACTCTGATCATCACACTGCGCTTTCATTGAACGAGGAAATGGGTGTGGAAATGGGTGTGGGCGTGGATCAACTCAGCTGTTCATAATGTGATTGGCTAGCGCACCTCTTTCGCGTGGACACGCGCCTGTGCACGAGCGAAAAACGTGCGCGTGCACAGGCAGATCACAGATAAGTCCAGCTTCAGTTATCGAGTAGAAAACCAGCGTCGTAGTATCGTTAAACTAGATAGCTTTGATCCTGTTCAGTCAAACCAGATCAAAGTGACAGATCGCGGGTCTGTTAAGATAGCTTCGTAGTATAGGGTACAGGTCACTAGTACTGTACTGTTACAGGAAGTGTAAACACAATAGGAAGTAACTGGCTGACCCCTGTGTTGGAACATAAGGTGAATATAGTAGCTTTGTATGTGCCATATTGAAGGTGAACACAGCTGATTCATTGTACACACAATTAAATTCTCACACAAAGGCTCATGTTATAATCAAGTGTGTGCAGAGCATCTCTATGTCCCGGTGGCTATATTTGAAAGTAGAGTGTTAAAAGTGACATCAACAAATACATTGACACAGACTTGAACTTGTCAAATGCATGAAAACGTAGCACTCGGTTTTGAAATAACTTTCATAATGCAATCTACATGGATATACGCATTACATTTCAACATTGGATTTGGGTTCAAATCGTCATACGTCATATATTTAAATAGCAGGTTTTATTTCCCGCCTAACAAAAATCAGTTTCCTCAAATGTGTCCCTCCTTTGTGCGATGTGTCTGTCCAGCTGAGGGAGGAGATAGATCAATATGGGATAAAGATCTACCAGTTCCCCGACTGCGAAGACGACGAAGACGAGGATTTGAAACAGCAGGCAGGAGAGCTGAAGGTGAGCTTGGTTGAGGATGACCTATATCAAGTACACTTTTTGGTTTGACTCATAGCTGATGAGTCCAGAATTTCTACACTTTTTTTGCAACTTCAACCCGTCCTACCACAACAGCCTGTGTCACACAAACTTTTCTCTGCTCATATGTAAAACAGTAATTCTGTGTTTTTGTGTTGCAGGAGAGCTGTCCATTCGCGGTGATTGGTAGCAACACTGTGGTAGAAGCCAGAGGTCAGAGAGTGAGAGGGAGGCTGTATCCATGGGGTATTGTGGAGGGTAAGAAAACACCTCATCACTTAAGTCTGAACTTGACTGTGTGTTCTTATGCGATGCAGACATGCACGATTCTGCATCCATTCACAAATGTCAAAAATCGATTATTAAAAAAATTAATATATATATATATATATATATTATATTTTTTAATAATCAAATAAAATATAATGGAAGTACATGCAGTTGTTTATTTTAATTATGGATCATAATACAATGCAATTCCAAATGCACTTTTATTTTAAAGTAGCCACACAGTGAGAAAAAAGAAAGTGAGAAAAAATAAATCATGTATTGGGGAAAACAAGTGATGCATCGATTTAAGATGCATCGAGATGCATCGATAATCGTAATCGAATCGAATCGTAGCCCTCTGAATCGTAATCGAATCGTGAGGCCAGTGAAGATTCACAGCCCTAGCCGCAACCACACAATACCAACTGGCATTGTGTTGAACTTGACTCTGTAGCTACAAGGAACTCAACTGATGATATATGTAGTGTTGTCAAACCAGATTTTGACTTCAATACCAACACTAAGTGTAATTTCTAAAAGTCCAATACTACTACAATACCATGGCAAACACTTTTCTACAGGGTTTTGATGTTGTCTTTGTTGTGTGAAATAGTAGTTAGCACAATTTTTGTGGACTACGGTACTTTAGGTGGGCTGGCATTCAGTTTAACACGGGTCCCTGTAAGCACTTCACTGCAAAATGTCAGTCCACATGCAGGCCCACTTACAGCTGAAGGGTTCTCCTTCCTAAGGGCAGGGTGTAGATGACATGGTGACTGTAGGACACTCCACACCTTCCACCACATCTGTCACCATGGACCATCCACCACAGCTGTCACCATGGACCATTCACCACAGCTGTCACCATGGACCATCCAGCACAGCTGTCACCATGGACCATTCACCACAGCTGTCACCATGGACCATCCAGCACAGCTGTCACCATGGACCATTCACCACAGCTGTCACCATGGACCATCCATCACATCTGTCACCATGGACCATCCACCACAGCTGTCACCATGGACCATCCACCACAGCTGTCACCATGGACCATCCAGCACAGCTGTCACCATGGACCATTCACCACATCTGTCACCATGGACCATCCACCACAGCTGTCACCATGGACCATCCAGCACAGCTGTCACCATGGACCATCCAGCACAGCTGTCACCATGGACCATTCACCACATCTGTCACCATGGACCATCCACCACAGCTGTCACCATGGACCATCCAGCACAGCTGTCACCATGGACCATTCACCACATCTGTCACCATGGACCATCCACCACATCTGTCAACATGGACCATCCATCACATCTGTCAACATGGACCATCCAGCACAGGTGTCACCATGGACCATCCATCACATCTGTCACCATGGACCATCCATCACATCTGTCACCATGGACCATCCACCACAGCTGTTAACATGGACCATCCATCACATCTGTCAACATGGACCATCCAGCACATCTGTCACCATGGACCATCCAGCACAGCTGTCACCATGGACCATCCAGCACATCTGTCACCATGGACCATCCAGCACAGCTGTCACCATGGACCATTCACCACAGCTCTCACCATGGACCATCCAGCACAGCTGTCACCATGGACCATCCAGCACATCTGTCACCATGGACCATCCAGCACATCTGTCACCATGGACCATCCACCACAGCTGTCACCATGGACCATCCACCACAGCTGTCACCATGGACCATTCACCACAGCTCTCACCATGGACCATCCAGCACAGCTGTCACCATGGACCATCCACCACAGCTGTCACCATGGCTTCCGATGGACGCCTTGGTCACCCAGCTGTTGTTATCAGTTGCTTAATCTTGTCGACTGTCCTTTCAAATGTAACCTTTATTTAAACAGGGAGGGCCATTGAGAGCAAGCTCTTTTTTGAGGTTGCCCTGATTACAGCACATAAAAACAGTTACAAGATTACACTACAGTGTAGTGTGCTGTAGGGGGAGTGGCACTGTCGTCTTAAAGGTTTGCGGTCTTCTTCTTCGTTCTTCATGTCACTCCACATGTATAGACCCTCTTGAGGTGACAGTGGAATGGTGGGATTAGCAGTATTGAATTTTCGCATCAGCCATCTTCAGTAATTGATCACAACTCTGATGTTAATATGGTTTCCTTCCCTGTATGTGTTTTGCAGTAGAGAACCAGGCCCACTGTGACTTTGTGAAGCTGAGGACCATGCTGATCAGGACCCACATGAACGACCTGAAGGACATCACCTGTGACTGTCACTATGAGAACTACAGAGCACAGTGCATCCACACTATGACCAGGTGTGTGAGAGATTAGTCTCGCTGGCCAGCCTCCTCTCCCTTCCATCCGAGGAGTCTGGCGCCGCAGGTCTCCATAACTGGGATAAACCCTCCCCTGCTCTACTCTGCTCTCCCATTCGAGCGACTGTTTCGGTGGCAGCCGGATGTCCGCTCCAGGCTTATTACAAACTCTGTCATTGGCTCCGACTATGTCAATCAGAGCGGCTTCCGCTCCCTCCTCCCTGTGTGTCGCTGTAAATAGTGCCCTGCCGCCTCAGTGAAGACAACAACGCTAACTAGCTAGCAAGCTAATGACAGAAACCGACACGCTAGCTCGTTGCTACACGCTGAAAACGGCAAGTTGGATTGTTTGAAACTATTTTCCAAGGACACTGCCGCTAAGCGCCGCCCATCCCAATCCCACTATGGAGACCTGCGGCGCCAGACTCCTCGGACAGAAGGGAGAGGAGGCTGGCCAGCGAGACTAGTGAGAGATACAGAACGATGGAATCGGGTTACATCAATATATTAGTTTGCCAATATAGGCTGATTTTGGCCTTTTATTACATATTGAATGTTGTCCAGGCAATGTTGTCCTGCTTGACCACAGCTACAGATTGTAATTGTCCAATAATGTTTTTTCTTATTTAATAATGAATGAGAGGAAATCTATCTCACAGCGGTTGATCAGTGCTGCTAATTCTGATTCTATTTCATGAGTCTGAGTTTCAATTGAGAGTTTTAGTGTCCCATGATGCTCTCTAAATGTTGTCTCAGACGTTTTCCCAACCACTGTCCCGCTTTCTGCTCTGAGAAATTTAATAGATGTTTCTCTCTATCAGACCTTCATCAAGTAGGCTATCTGGGTCCATTTTAACATCTCCATATACACACTTGGAGCTGCCCCCATCAACCAATAATTCAGTCAGAGGACATACTGTGTAGAGGCTGGTCTGACTGATGAGCACCTTGAGGTGATTAATTTACAATGTGGGCTATATGGGCCATCAGTCAGGAAAAAGCATTGACACAAATGACAGAATACATACACACAATGGTCAATACGTCTTAAGCAACATCCATGATTCAAAGTTCAAATATAGAAAAATAGAAAAGAATGAATCAAAGGACAAAATCCACAGTCTTGTTGGATATTGAATTAATTATATTAAAAAACAAATGAAAAGGTAGATTAGGGACAAAACACTTGAAATCATTATTAAACCTGTTGACATTGGATAATCATATCAAAGGCATAAATACTGATCAGTGAATCAGTGATCAGTGATCATCGCCTGTGCCGTTACAATATATATGTATATGTATATGTATATGTATATGTATATATATATATATATATATATATATATGATGTCACGGAGTGGCCTGTCTGTTTACAGTAAGATGATGATGTCACGGAGTGGCCTGTCTGTTTACAGTAAGATGATGATGTCACTGAGTGGCCTGTCTGTTTACAGTAAGATGAATGATAAGCGGGTGGAGAGTCCCATCCCCATCCTGCCACTGTCCACGCCCGACGCTGAGACCGAGAAGCTCATCCAGATGAAAGACCAAGAGGTGAGTGAGCAAACTCCTCTATAAATCATGACTGGTGGATAATGCTGATGTGAATGAATGTGTTGGCACCTCTCTCCCCTGTGTGTTATGCAAGCAGTGTCTCGTGCGCCTCTCCCTCACTCTCCTTTCTGTCTCCTCTGCCTTTACAGCTGAGGAGGATGCAGCAGATGCTTCAGAAAATGCAGCAGCAGATGCACGAGCAGGACCTGTGACCCCCCCCTCCCACATGCACACACACACACACACACACACACACACACACACACACACACACACACACACACACACACACACACACACACACACACACACACACACACCAACACCAAATGTTCGGACTTCACCACACTTGTGGACTTTGCGGGCGCGTTCACGGGAAGTGCTGAGGGCTGTCCAAAGCCACACTTCATCCAGTCCACAAGGGGGCTCAAGCAGACTTTCTGCAGACTTCCAGAGAGTCTGCTTGGGGTGCAGACTTCACCAGATTTCACTGATTTAATTACACATTTCATTGCAATACGGACGTGATGTTGTTTTTCCACTTGCCGAACAAAAACCCCCCAAAAAGCACTTATTATGAATGTGTCAAACAATGACTTTATTAAAACGTTAATTGAATCATATACAGTAGGTCATAAATGATATTCAACCACATCATAACAGAACTATGTATCAGTACAGGCCATAGAGGTAAGCAAATGGCATTTTATTATTGTAGTCGTTAAGTGTATGGTTGTAGCCTGTCAGCGGCTTATTTATATAACCTTGCTGTCTCTCGCCCTGGCAGACTTGACGAGATGACATTGAACACATCACGGTACATACGACTGAAGTCCACGAGCGCTCAGTAAACAAGTCCGGAGGGTGGACATTTGGATTGGGCCACACACACACACACACACACACACAAACATACACACACGCACACGCACTCACACACACACACACACGCACACACGCACTCACACACACACACACACACACACAAACGCACGCACACACACACACACACACGCACTCACACACACACACACACACACGCACTCACACACACACACACAAACATACACACACGCACACGCACACACACACACACACGCACTCACACACACACACACACACACACACACACACACACACACACACACACACGCACTCACACATGCACTCACACATACACACACCTCCCACACCTCACCTTTGACCTTTGACTTACCTACCTTTGGGCAGGGTCAAACACATAGCACTGTATTGACTAGCGATAGACGGAGGAAACAGACAGTTCACCTGTCACATAAAACAAGGCCAAGAAAGGAAAAGCAGTTCTACTGTATCATGCGTGAATGAACAGATGGATGCGTATATGCCATTCACTGGGAGATGCATTTTGAACAGGGTGAAGTCATGCGCTGTTGTACAAACCTTGCTGAAATGTTGCTTTTTTTATGCGGTCCTTATTAGCCAAGTGAGTAGCCTATAGCTAAGCTATAAGTAGGAAGTAGATTGCACCTTATCTTATTTCACAGTTGATTTCCAAGTATGTTTTCAATTAAATGTGTAGCCTAAAAATGATCACAGCCTCTCATTCATTGAGTTTAATATGCACTGACTGCTGAAAGTTTGCAGATAAGTGTATTCTTTCATTGTCATCACCAGATTTGCTGGCATAAGCCAAGATAAATATAGACAATTAAGTCTTTATTTTGAGCCTCATCTTTATGAAAACCTATATCAATGTATTGCACTGTACAATCATTATGATTCTGAACACAAGAGTTTTTCTTTTTAGAGTTGACCTTGCAAGGCAGCTGTATTCGCACAAGATCTTGATCAGATCACGGGTCAGAGTAGAGTGTCGTCATCTCAAGCACTCTACTGGACGATCCTGTAATTAGGCTTCCATGGCACATTTTATGAGTTCGCCTTTGACTCTGTGTGTGTGTGTGTGTGATGTGTGTGTGTGTGTAGGTGAGAGAGATTGCATAATGCAAAGCATAATAACAATCTGTATTTCTGTCCCTTATTTATTTATTAAGACTTGCCGCAGTGGATGCAGTCAAAATGTCAATGGATGTTCACATGCAGAAAGAAATGTGAAAGCCTTGATAATAAAATACCAAGTTACCAATGCTTTCTCAGTTTATTATTATGATGACATTGTTATTATTACTTTCTCAGTTTATTATTATGATTACATAATTATTACTGTTGTTGTTGTTGTTGTTGTTATTAATATTATTATTGTTAATAGCCTATTAATCATAATTCCATGGCTGCCTAATTAAGTGTGTAGCTTGATTTGAGTACTACTCATGTACAGTATGTGAAAACACTGGGTTGAGAGTGGGTGCTTGGCAAAAGGAGGGCAAAGGAGGAGTTGTTGAATTTCACTTTTCGTCCACTTCCTAGATAGCACTATGAGAGGAAGAGGTGTGTCACTCTCCACTGTTTTCTCCTCTCATGGACCGTTAGGCTAACCTAACAAAATCATACTGAGCAATATATTGATCAAAATCGTCTCAGGTGAGTTTCCCTATAGGTTCCTTCTGTTCAAAATAGGCGTCTGGTATGGTCTGTGGTCTCGTGCATAATAATTTGGAGTCCTTGATTTGAAATGGTAATAATAATCTATTCCCTCGGGACTACACCTTTAAACTTCAAACTTTTGCAGTAAAAATACAGCCATAAAATCTTTATAGTTGTGTCCACAACTGTGGCACATGCGCAGTATATATGTTGTAAAAATGTGTAGGGACGTCCGACAGAGAAGCTGCAGGTCGCGCGCAGTGGTTAAACGGTGTTTTTCGTGCTCAGCGAAATCCAGATGATTAAATCCCGGAGATTAAATACAGATTATGCCATTTCTGTCACCAGAGCGCGTGCCGTGCTCGTCCGTCAGCGTGACAGCAGCATCGCCTCGGTTCTCTTCGGCGCTGGCTGGTTGTAATTAACAGCACAGCAGCAGAGAGGAGGGCATGGAGAGGAGCGAGGAGGACGAGAGTGAGAGCCCGTCCCACCACAACACAATGTGGAAACAGTTCCAAGCCAAAGCCAAGCCTCTGCTCAGCCCCAAGCTGCCCGCCAGAGGCCAGCCCGAGCCCGGCGACAAGAAGGAGCAGCGCGGGCTGTGGCTGTTCAAGAAGAAGCGGCAGAGCACCGTGCTGCTGGACCGGGTCATCTCCTCCTCGCAGCCCGACCTCCTCTGCTCCGCTCCGGCGCGTACTTCGGACCACGCGGGTGAGGAGGCTCAGCTCTGCGGCAAAGCGGACGAGAAGCCGCGGTCCGTGAAGCACGGCTGCTCCTCCACCAGCCCGAGCAAGTCCACGGTGGCCCAGCTGGTGCAGTCCCACCACAAGAGCTCCTCGCTCGGCTCCGACTGCGTGGAGAGGCTGGTGGAGCCCGCAGCGGACAGCGGTGCAGAGGGCGAAGCGGCGCCGGCAGCAGCAGCAGCACAGTTGGAGGAGGGCGACGATGAGCAACCGGTGAGGAATAGACCTACGTTTTTACATCCAGTGTCAATTAAATGGTGGTCGGTGTTTGCATGGGACGCGCTGTTATTTGTATGATAGAAAAGACAGCTGCAGCCTCAAGTAGGAACCGTGTAAAATGTATACACAGCAGCAGGCAAGCAAGTTTCACTGACCAGTGCTGTTGCATCCAGACTGCATCAGGCATCCTGGGGAGAAACACATGTATTCACTGGAAAGAGTGGTGACAGACAGACAGACAGACAGACAGACAGACATAGATAGATAGATAGATAGATAGATAGATAGATAGATAGATAGATACATACAGTAGATGGATGGATGGATGGATGGATGTACAAGGAGAGATATATAGACCAGTGGTTCTCAAATGGGGGTCCGGGGGGCCCCAGGGGTCCCTGAGGGGGTTCCAGGGGGTCCCCAGCCAAAAGGGGAACAATCATTTCACTATAATTCCATCCGTAGTAACACAATGGCGGAATGTATGTCTATTTTGGCCATGGGTTTCATACACTTTCTGTAATAAAACATGTAAAAGCAAAACTCTTATCAGATAGGGCACCCTGGGACAAAACCTTATTCAGTCCGTGGTCTAATTGGTGGAAGCTTAGGGGACTTTGACGTGAAGAAGTTTGAGAGCCTCTGTCTGAGACGTGTGTGTGTGTGTGTGTGTGTGTGTGTGTGTGTGTGTGTGTGTGTGTGTGTGTGTGTGTGTGTGAGGATAGGATAGCAGGAGGCTACAGAGAAAGAAAGAGAGAACGGAATGCCTACAGGGTGACTTGGGTTTCCCTCTGGCTTTCTTACCTGTGCTTGTGCTAACCTGCATAGCTCACATACTGGGAGTGGGAAACCTGGAGAAAGTAGGTTCAAACTGGAAGGTGTCATATTACAGCCTGGAGCCTGTCTGTACGCCCCGTGTTTCCCTCTGAAGCGGACGGATGTACTGTAGCTTTTAATGGGAATGGTTTGTTTTCCCCACACTTGGCTGCCCTTTGTGTCTGAGCATGCTCGTAAACATGTGTGTGTGTGCGTGTGTGTGTGTGTGCGTGTGTGTGTGTGTGTGTGTGTGTGTGTGTGTCTGTGTAACTTATACAGACCCCCAAATAATCCACTGGCACCTACCTACCATTGACTGTATCTATGGACCACACTTGGACAGACAACAAAGCTGTCTAAACTTCTCTGATATTCTTCAGTTGGAATGCATTATATATAACATTAGATCAATTTGCATGGTGTACTATTATTGATGTTGTATATTGATGTTCTCCACACAGTTATTGAGCAGGCTCTCACTGTCGTTTGCATGTGTGCACAGTCTTTTCTGCTTAGGCACTGTCGAGGCTATTTTCCCCACAAAACTCTAGTCTCTGCACGCTCACCACAAAACCTTACACCAAAGCAGCAAAACATTGTCCCTCTCTTGCAAAAGCAAACAATTCCTGCAGAACTCTTCGCCATTTGAATAAGCACACACAGTGCACCATGATGTGGCCGTTTCTTTCTCGGTCTGCACGGCATAGCAGTTTGCACTAAAGTTTGGTCATACATGTAGTAAACACACTTACACATGTGTAAAGTATGGATGTGTATTCCCTAACACAACACACTATCAATACAAATAATAAGCGGAAAAAGTGATTATTTTTGTTTACACAAACAACAAAAGTGCAGTCGAAGAAAACAAAAACATGTGTGGTGGGGGGAAAAAAAGGGCTAAATCTGCTCTTCTTTGTGGGTCTGGTAAGACTTTATCCACACCACATGCAATGTCTTCTTGAGCGAGGCAGCCTGGAAAGTATGGCCTGGAGTGCCGTATCCAGGCCTGGCCTGGCCTGGCATGACCCCTGATCCATGTCTCATTGTCTGCAGAAAGGCTATGTGTTGATGGGGCTGGTGATCATCCACCTTCCAACGCCATGCAGAGAAGAATAATTCTTCAATAGGATTGAAGAGCGGAGAGTGTGGGGGGAGATTGAGTGTGAACCAGTCGGGGGGCAAAGCAGCCTGGTGGGAACTAAGTTAGTTCCCACCAGGCTGCTTTGCCACTAACATTGTCCCAGATGATAACATAGTCATGGGTCATTAGGGAGTGGTCTGTTGTGGACAGTGTCCAGAAATATGATCCAGTGTGCAGTGTTGTATGGCTCTAGGATCACATGATGTTTGGATTAATTAACATTGTTATGCTATTTCTGCTCCTTGTTTTTGCAAGGTTGAAACCTGCCTCTGTGCAATTCGGCATAGCGCCACCTACTGGCAACACAAAAAGTGGTTTATCTCGAGAGCCGCTCCTCCGATCGACTTCAGACTTGGGGAGTGCGCTGCTGGGAACCCCCAGGAATAGCACCGGGCTATGAAGCAAATTGAACATGGTGCCCAAGCTCGGTATTGCAAGTCACGTGATGCCGTGCGGCCCAGAAAGAGAAATTCTCATCCAGTTACACGGGGAAAGCAGCAGCTGTTAAGCCCAGGGAAAAATCTTCCGGGTGTCACTCAAAGTCAAAAACGACTCTTTTAATCATCAAATATGTTTTCATGAGCTAATTTTCCTTTTTTTTCACCAAGAGCCGTATTTAAGCTGTATTTTCTGGGGGTCCATGAACATGCATCCATGAATGTGCATGGCCGCAGGAACGCAGCTTCCGCGTCCTCACTTCCTTGTTTATGTGAAGCTTCAAACTGGATACCAGGCTGCTCGGATTGTTATCTCTCTGCTATGGTACTATTACAGTCCGATTTTGGCTTTTATTTAGATATGAAGTAACGTTATTTTACACAAGTAGCCCACCCTTTTCGCATCATAACAATGGCGTGCAGCTCTCAACCTTTCTGGGCTGGCCCTGGGCTCTGCTCGCTCTGCTGCTCATGACCAACATGAACGCGCTTCTCGCGTAAAACCCGGAAGAAAAGCAGTTGCCACCTAACTGGCAACACAAAAAGTGGTTTATCTTGAGAACCGTTCATCCGATCGACTTCAAAATCGGGAAGTGCGCTTGGAACCCAACGGAGTGCAGGGAGCTGAATTCTGTGCAATTCGGCACAGCGCCACCTACTGGCAACAAAAAGCGGTTTATCTTGAGAATCGTTCATCTGATCGACTTCAAAATCGGGGAGTGTGCTTAGGGGAACCCAACGGAGTGCTGAATTATGTGCAATTAGGAATAGTGCCACCACCTACTGGCAGCACAAAAAGCGGCCTTCATGAGCCGTTTTCCCACATGCGTACCGGAAAATTACCTGTAAGTCAATATCGGACATTTCCCTTCACACTTCTGCTCGCGCATGTGGGAATCTATCAGCGAATTTTCCTGTATGTTGGGGGGGCGGGGGGAGGGGGGAGCTTATTTGGGGGGTCGGCAAAACTCGAAATAAGTTCGCTTGTCAGTTGTCACACAATAAATCACACTCGTTTGACTTAAGAGCAGCGTCAAGCCGCCAGCGTAATCAACACAGCCGATTTCCCCCTCCCCTCTCTGCTCGAGAGCAGCAGCCACAGGACAGACACAGCGAGAAAGGCTTGCAAGCTGCTCAACGCTTGTATGTATGTAGAGAAAGCAGACTGGCTTCGTTTGATGTGTCCGGGGTTGCCTTCGGAAATCAGCAAGCTGACACTGCTCTTATTAGGCTATCACAAGATCATTTCGCCAGTTTGCTTTAATGTGCGCGAATGATTAGATTATGCCCGCTGGAACATTAAGCAACGTGTGTAGGCTACTCCTCGCCCATGATTGAAGGACCGCTGTCGCGGAAAATGACTGGAACCGTTTCCACTTGCGTCCCCTTAAGAGCATACCGCTCTTCTGACTAGGTCGAAAGTGGTGAAATGTCGGGGACGACGGGGTCGCGCTTATACCGGCACAGCGCCTTTCTCACATGCAGGCATTACACCACGTTCCGGTCATTTTGCGGTACAAAGCGCATGTGGGAAAAGGGCTATAGAGACACTGCGGAGCGCATCATCATTCAGAAACCACGCCCAAAACGGGGGGAAACAAACCCCCCCCCCCCAATCCTGGCGTTCTCCTAGGTCACGTGTTGCACACAAAGATCATATATACGGAAGATGAACACTCCAACTTACTTCCTTGACAGCTAGATCCACATTTTTCTTCTCACCAATTCTCAATGGCTTTCTTGTTTTGAGAGAGTACAAAAAAACTTTAATTGGCGATTTTTTTTTTACATTTGTTGTGTCCGCAGCCCACCACACAACAGCTTTTAGCTATGTTTAATTCAAGGAAAATGACGCTGGTGTATTGAAGTGAATGGAGAGCTTTCCCCCATGATGGGCATGGCCTATTTCATGCAGTGTCTCTATCGTTGTCATTGTAATTGTCCATACCCAGTGTTTCCATGTGGCCTATTTATAGTGCTCAAGCTCTGATTTGTCATTGTGGAAATGCAATTGGGACAATAGTGTAGCAATGTAGAGACCAATGTTTACAGTTTGCTAGAAGTGTGTTATTAAATTGCAAACGGAGTGTAAAGTAGTGAGTTGTGTTTACCGTTTTGCAAAAACCTCCAACTTCTGCCCTTAGAATAGAAAAAAGATAAAAAAAAAGTGATCACCCAAGCCACAAACTAACATACAATACATCATAAAAATACTCAAGCCACAAACTAACATACACAATACATCATAACAATACTCAAGCCACAAACTAACATACACAATACATCATAAAAATACTCAAGCCACAAACTAACATACACAATACATCATAAAAATACTCAAGCCACAAACTAACATACACAATACATCATAAAAATACTCAATACACAATAAGAAGAACAGTAAATACATAAAATGCAGACTTGGTGCACACAGAATAAAGTGATTCTGATTCTGATTCTGATTGGCCTGTCTAAACAAGTGTGTCTTTAGCTGACCTGGAAAGCTCCATACTGTAAGCAGGGGTCTGTCTGTCGGCGAGTACGAGCGACCGACAGTTGATTTAAATGGTGACTGACCGTAGAGAGCGAGGAGCTAAGTGGAGGTGAATTAGACATATGCAGGATCATGATGGCCATGTTCGTGACAAAGAATGATCATTTTCAACTGAATCCGATTGGCAAGAGAGATATGAGTAAGGGGGTGATGTAAGAACGTCTGTTAGATCTAGTAAGTATTTGTTGCAGCAGCATTCTGAATTGCCTGCAGAGTCGACGACCAAGGGCAAACTTACTAAGCGAGGAGAAAAGTGCATTACAATAGTCTCTATGAGAAGATGTACTGTAAGGGCGTAAGCATATTGTCCAGTTCTGCAGTTGGAAGTGAACTACAGATCTCAGTTTACAGTTTCAAAGTGTGTTAGAAAATTATGAAGTGAGTGGAAAGCACAGAGTGTGCATTCAGGTTGGCACACTTGGTAAAGGCCTGGGCTACAAGTGTTCATGGTGATCATTGAAGGCTGATTGTGAGTGTCAGTGTGGGGGACTGTACTGAAGAATGGACACCAGATAATGTAGTGTAGATGTATCTGTTACATTGTCTTCCTCTGTGTGCGTGTCTGTGTCTCTGTGTGTGTGTGTGTGTGTGTGTGTGTGTGTATGTGTGTGTTTGCAACTAAACCACGTGTGAGTTCCAACTATTTGGGTGTGAATATTGACGCAGTCAGCACTTATTTTTCTCCATACTCAGCATTTCCCTGTCAATGTGTTAGTATTTTTGAACTATGGCATTTTGACAACATGGAGTATCTGCAGCATACCTTCATAGCCCCGTGATCACTATCGCTGCACTGATTCATCGTCCACTGAAGGTAATACTGCCACATGGCATGCAGCATGCAAGATCACTTTGTGTGTGTGTGTGTGTGTGTGTGTGTGTGTGTGTGTGTGTGTGTGAGAGAGAGAGAGAGAGAGAGTGTTTGTGTGTGTGTGTGTGTGTGTGTGTGTGTGTGTGTGTGTGTGAGAGAGTGTGTGTGAGTGTGGGTGTGTGTGTGTGTGTGTGTGTGTGTGTGTGTGTGTGTGGGTGTGGGTGTGAGAGAGAGAGAGAGAGAGAGAGAGAGTGTGAGAGAGAGAGTGTGTGTGTGAGTGTGTGTGTGAGTATGTGTGTGTGTGTGTGAGAGAGAGAGAGTGTGCACGTGGGTGTGTGTGTGTGTGAGAGAGAGAGTGTGTGTGTGTGTGTGTGGGTACTACTGGGTGTGTGTGTGTGAGAGAGAGATAGTGTGTGTGTGTGTGTGTGTGAGAGTGTGTGTTGAGTGTCTGTGTGTGGGTGTGTGTGTGTGTGTGTGTGTGTGTGAGAGAGAGTGTGTGTGTATGTGTGTGAGAGAGTGTGCGCGTGGGTGTGTGTGAGAGAGAGAGAGAGTGCGTGTGTGTGTGTGTGTGTGTGTGTGTGTGTGTGTGTGTGTGTGTGTGTGTGTGTGTCTATGCATGACGTGCTCATCTGTGGTGTGGGTCTTGGTTTCATAAGGATGTGCTTACTATGAGTGTTTCCCACAGAACAGAACAGAACTCTATTTGTGGTGGTAGAGTAGGTTAGGTGGGGGGGGGGGGGGGGTCACGGCTGCGTGGCCGAGATGATCTCTAGTCTTCAATAATATTGAATATCGTGATATTTCTGCTGTTTTTTCCCCACAATATCAAATATGTAGACATATTTCGCAGTTTTGCACGCCATGCACGGTCTGCCCTGCCCTAGTCGGCAGTGGTTCCCCTACCATTAATCTGCCTTGGACGCGGAGCCAACAGCGCCCCCGCCAGGCCAGATTTTTTTTTTTGCAAAAACAAAATATATATATTTTTTCTGCTCTCCCCAAAATGTCAATAAACCTTTATGGCATATTATTACAATACAACAATGCTGGTGTTGACAGTGTTGACAGTAATAAAAGATGCCAAATCGTTCAAAACAATAAGCATTTTGCTTTTAGGAGCATTGTGCCAGCGTGCAGCGCTGTTCCAAAATGTGTCATTGTGCGTCGTTGCCTGGGAAACGCACATCCCATAATACAACTCTTTGCATCGCATCCCATAATAGGATGATGATACTTGGGATGCCATTGCCAACATAGATGCGAACAGGTTAGCTCAAAGTTTAGCGTCGCCAGCGAGGGCCCCCACCGTTGCGGTCGGGGTACGTTTCGAAATCCCTCCAGGCCTGAACATTTTTCTAGGGAAAACACTGCTAGTCGGACCCTCATTTCTCTGCTTTTACTGTACAATGTACCTTGGCATGAGACCAATAAAACTTTGAACTGCTCTTATTTTACTGGCAGCACTGTGGGGCTTTTGTTTTGAAAAGAAAATGCACACGCATTCCACTTCCTTCCTGCCACCCAAAACAATGCACTGCACTTTTAGATTGAGATTAGCCTGACATGGTTTGATAGCTGGCACGCCAGGCTGGGGTAGAGTTCTCAACGGGCCTGAAAATTAAAACCCGACGTCACCTCACCCCACCTCACCCCAAGGATGCAACTGCCATAATAAACACCACAGAAGAAGAAGATAAAGTAAAGTAAAGGTAAAGTAAAGGTAAAGTCCCAAAGATTGTCACACACCTGAGTGTGCGAAATTTGTTCTCTGCATTTGACCCATCCCCTGGGGGAGCGGTGAGCAGCAGCAGTGCCGCGCTCGGGAATCATATGGTGATCTAACCCCCCAATTCCAACCCTTTGATGCTGAGTGCCAAGCAGGGAGGCAAATGGGTCGCATTTTTATAGTCTTTGGCATGACTCGGCCGGGGATCGAACCACCAAACTCCCAGTCTCAGGGCGGACACTCAAACCACAAGGCCACTGAGCTGGTAAGAACTGCCTATGGTGCATTGTCTTCAGAGTCTCCACCCTATAAACCAAGCGCATGTGATGAGATTGCTACTAATTCAATGTGTGTGACTGTGTGTAGTATTAGTACTGTATCACAGAAACTATAGAGACTAGGGTTGTGCGATGTCACCCATCGTGATGTCAGCCATCGAGATGGTTCTACAGTGAAACATCGTCGATGGCATCGTCATCGGGCAGGGGGGGGGGGCTAATTGCTGATTTATGAAGTCGTATCGGTGCCGTTTGGCTGCGCCGGTGCTGCTGCAATGCACGTTCACAACAACAGGAGTGGACAGCTGAGCTCTACGTCATGTCACAGAGCCAGGCGACTCAAACAGTAGGCTATCACTACCAGCAATATTGACAGGCGCAAAACAAATAACCTTAACTTTACAGATCCTGACGATGGACGATGGCATCGACCATTGTGATTAATTATCTATTCAAATTAAAAAACCTAATAGAGACGAACAAGAGTAACCGCAAAAGCAGTTTGCATAGTGAGTACATAGTGAGTACATAGTGACTGAGTACACAGTGAGTACACAGTGAGTACATAGTGGGTACATAGTGAGTACATAGTGAGTACACAGTGAGTACATAGTGAGTACATAGTGAGTACACAGTGAGTACACAGTGAGTACACAGTGAGTACATAGTGAGTACATAGTGAGTACACAGTGAGTACACAGTGAGTACATAGTAAGTACACAGTGAGTACACAGTGAGTACATAGTGAGTACATAGTGAGTACATAGTGAGTACATAGTGAGTACATAGTGAGTACACAGTGAGTACACAGTGAGTACACAGTGAGTACATAGTGAGTACATAGTGAGTACAATAGTGAGTACACAGTGAGTACATAGTGAGTACATAGTGAGTAATAGTGAGTACATAGTGAGTAGGGGTGGGGGAAAAAATCGATTCACCTAAGTATCGCGATTTTTAATGTCACGATTTTTTGGATCGATCTTTTATTCCAGAATCGATAATCGCAAAAAAAAAAAAAAAAAAAAAAAAAAAAAAAAATTGGGTGCTTGCAGTCAGGCCACTCACTGAACAGCAGGCCAGGCGCCGCCTACTGGTTTACTAGTGGTTTTATTACTTTATTAGTTAGTCTGAACTAGTAATAATTACACTTCAGGGTTAAAGTGGGTGCATCTCATTGTAAAATTGGACTTCAAACGGCCCAAATCTGGCTTCAAACGGCCCAAATTTCACGCGCGTTGGCCCATATCGGCCTGGCCTGCTTGGTATCTAATGCCCGGCCTGAATTATGATCCCAGTCCGCCCCTGTTTTTAACTATATCGCTCAGCCCTACTCATGATATATAATATACAGTCTCTAGTGTATGATTCAACTTTTCCCATGTTCTAATCTAGTGTAAAAAAACAAACAAACTGAAAAAAGAAAAGAAAAAAAGAAACAAAAATCGCAATAAATCGTAATATCGAATCGCAATAATCGTAGAATCGCAATATTTAAGAATCGCAATATAAATCGAATCGGCACCCAAGAATCGTGATAGTATCGAATCGGGAGATAAGTGAATCGCCACAGCCCTAATAGTGAGTACATAGTGAGTATATAGTGAGTACAATAGTGAGTCCAATAGTGAGTACTTCACATATAGTTTAAGGATGAGCACTGTCCTCATGACTTGGATCCAAACCAACGGTTTTCAAGTCAAGTTTGTTTATTTATATCAAGTGAACCCGGATGGACAACCCCGTCTTTATCTACGACACACACACGCACACGCACACGCACGCACGCACGCACACACACACACACACACACACACACACACAGACACACACACACACACACACTCACACACACACGCACAATTGGCGTGCTGTGAAATGTGTTCTCTGCATTTGACCCATCCTGGCTCGTCCTCCTCCATGGTCAGGCCAGGAGCGGTGGGGCAGCTGCAGTGAAGGGTCCAGGGAACAACTTTTAAACACAAAGGACCAGAATGGAAATAAGCCCCTTTCTTGTGTCATCCTCCTTGACGGTTTTTACTTCATGTTCATGAAACAAGCTTAAAAATCATTCAAAGCTCTTATAGACTCTTAACAGGAAGTCATACAAGGACACTGTACTGCAGTCACAGCACCCCCTAGCCTCAGGAGGAGTAATAATAGCAGGATAATACCATTATCTAATAATTCCTAGTAAATCTCCGTTACCGGTACTGTACCTGTACCCCACCTGGGCACCAGGCGGCTGTGGCTCAGGAGGTACTAGCGCGTCCTCCACTATCAGAAGGTCGGTGGTTCGATCCCCGGCTCCTCCACATGTCCGGCATGTCGAAGTGTCCTTGGGCAAGACACTGACCCCAAATTGCTCCTGATGGCTGTGCCAGCACCCTGCATGGCAGCTTGCCGCCCTCGGTGTGTGTAGGCACATTGGATAAAAGCGCTATATAAATATATAAATGCAGTCCATTTACCATTCACCAGGCACGCGCAGGCGGGAATCAAACCCACGACCTTCTTGCTGAGAGTGCGAGACGACATCGCTACCACTGCGCCACCGTAGCCCGAATTCAAGCACACATTCACAAGCATGTCTCAGAGGACTTTACAGAGAATATGTCTAGCTAGATCTAACTAAATAATCAATGAACAGAATTATACACACGACGTATAGAAGACGACGAGCTGCAAAAAACACAAGATGGGCAAGAAGTGATTTTATCAAGACAAACCATCTAGTTATTCTACAGCCTAAGATGCCTGGTTGTTGCTAGTCATGTGTCATGTGTTTTGGAGCTGAAGAAAGAAACTGATTGCTCTCGAGAAAAATTACGCAATTCTGGGAAAACAGCCTCCTCAATTTTCCACTTCTTGGCAGGCCAACTTTCCACTGTCCTGGTTTGAACTGCCCTGGATCATGATCAGTGTTAGACTGATATATTGGGTTGCTGATATATTGGGCAAATCTTATAATTTGAATATGACAGAGAGTGTTGGCCACTATTTTTGTTTGATTGCATATTGATTGTGTAATTGATCAATACTAACACTGCCTGTCTGTGTTGCCCCTAAAGTGCAAATGATGCTCAAGCGAAATCGGCGGCGCTGACTGCGCCGAGGGGGTCGCCGCAGCTGGGTGTCCTCTCGGCGCAGCTCGGCGTAGGGGGCGTGCAGCATGTCGAAAATGTGACTCTGCGCCGTCAATTCATTGTTGTGAGGAATGAGGAAATGCCATTTCCTCATTTAACGTGCTTGTCCCTTACGCTTGTCCCTTAAGTTACGTGCGAGTATGCACAGTCTCGCTGTCGCCGCTCGTCGGCGGCAAGGCTCCAAGTCGTGGCTGCGCAAAACCATGCCGGGCGCTTTAACCTGCATAGAGAGGCAAAGTGGAACGTCACTTCCTGCTTCAGCACTGTACCAGAGATTTTCATCCGCCATTTATTTTCCCATAGACATTTCGTAAAATGCTTATAAAATAGTTTTACTTCGTCGAACCAAACGGTTCAGCTAACGCTATAATCGGGAGAGACCATAGAACATTTCACTCAGACCAAAAAAAATATATATATATTTTCTTTAAACCCGATTTTTTTTTTATACGTTTTGGTCCCAGTGAAATGTTCTATGGTCTCCCCCGATTATAGCGTTAGCTGAACGTTTTGGTTTGAACCAGTAAAACTCTTTTTATACGCATTTTACGAAATGTCTATGGGAAAATAAATTGTGGACGAAAACCTCTGGTACAGTGCTGAAGCAGGAAGTAGGCGGTCACTTTGCCTCTCTATTGGAACGCTCCTGTTAGATACATAGTCATCAACATAGAGCTGTCAGTCAGCGCAGTGATGCATGGCGGCGATTGGGGAGGTTGGCCGCACCCTCTTTGGATATCAGGAACTGGCAAAGTGCCACCGCCAACTTGTGTCTGGCGCTCGGCCTAACATCATCCAAGCGTTTCCTTCCATCCTGCACCTCCCACACCAGGACATGCAGCTTTGCTCTAGGGAAGAAGAAGCGTCTGTGGCCGAGCCGCTCCGCTCCTGTTCTCCTCATCGTGGAGTTGTCACAGCGCTGTGGCTTCAAAGTAGGGATGGGCATTTCTAGCAAAAACACTATTCGAAATTCGCTGGCCAAATTCGAATTTAATTCGAAATTCGAAAATAAAAATAAAAATGTAATTTTTTTTTTTTTTTTTTTTTTTTTTGTGAGTGAAATGTTGCATTGTCTCCCCTGATTCTAAGTCTACGGCTTTATTAATTAATATAAAAAGCTTCTGCTGTGGATTTTTAGCTCAAACAAGCATTGCACCACTGAAGTAAAGAACATGTTACATGACATTGACATTTTCGAAAATAAAAAACAGTTTTGACAATCATGAGTGGTTCATTAAATATTTAGTAGGCTCAGGTCTGAGTGCCAAAGGGGTGCCAAAGTCACCCCCTCTCCCTCTTCATGGGATTTCATCCGCCATTCATTTTTCCATAAACCTTGCTTAAAATGCTTATAAAAATTGTTTTACTTGCTCAAACCAAGCGATTTGACTATACTTAGAATCAGGGGAGACAATGCAACATTTCACTCAATTTTTTTTTTTTTTTTTCGAATTTCGAATTTCGAATTTCAATAATAAAAGTCGACCTTGATAATAACAACGATTATTCGAAAATTCGAAATTCGATGCCCATCCCTACTTCAAAGCCCACTGCTTTTAACCCATTGATACCTGATGCAGCATTTGTGTGTGTATCCCTTTAAGACCGCGAACCGCGTTAGCGCGAACCGCGCTAATGCGAATGACAACATTAGCCCTTAGCGTGTCTAGTGATGATATATATATGTATATATTCCTCCTAAACCCTGCTCTCGTGTTTGTTTCTAATCAGCCAGCAGCACACCATGTGCGGCCAATATTAAATATCGGTGCAAAAACATCACAATCACTCTTTGAATCAAGGTCTCGCCAAAGGGAGAAAAAAAACCCTAATTGTGATTTGCTGTGAGGAAATGCAGACCTCATTGGATTTCTTGACCACTTTCATGCCTTACATTCCTACTGGCAAATGATTTCAGATGTGCTGACAACAAAAACAAGTCAAGCTTCACTTGCTAAAAACAAGGGAAACACTGTGAGAAGAATCCTGGTACAGTACTGTGAAACCGCCCGTTCACCTCCTTGAGTTGGTGGTGGTGTTCACCATACGTTTGCTAGTGGGCTGTTGAAACTCACAGTAACCCCACACTCTGTAACCTTTCTCACATGTTTCCTCATCCTAAAGGTTTCAACATGGATGCCCCATGTTCTGTTTCTTTATGTTGCACAAGTGTGACAATGTTTTGTTGTGTAGGCTGTTTGAAAAGTGTGGTTTTCTGTGTTAACAGTACTTCCCCTGTCACTCTCCCCTTTTGGAATGGGCCAGTCTTAGTTATGACATGGTATTGTAGTTATGACATTGTAGTTATGACATGGTATTGTAGTTATGACATTGTAGTTATGACATTGTAGTTATAACAATGTAGTTATCACATGGTATTGTAGTTATGACATTGTAGTTATGACATGGTATTGTAGTTATGACATTGTAGTTATGACATGATATTGTAGTTATGACATGGTATTGTAGTTATGACATTGTAGTTATGACATGATATTGTAGTTATGACATGATATTGTAGTTATGACATGGTATTGTAGTTATGACATTGTAGTTATGCCATGGTATTGTAGTTATGACATTGTAGTTATGACATGGTATTGTAGTTATGACATTGTAGTTATGACATGGTATTGTAGTTATGACATTGTAGTTATGACATGATATTGTAGTTATGACATTGTAGTTATGACATGGTATTGTAGTTATGACATAGTTATGACATGGTATTTTAGTTATGACATTGTACTTATGACATGGTATTGTAGTTATGATATGGTATTGTAGTTATGACATAGTTATGACATGGTATTGTAGTTATGACATGGTATTGTAGTTATGACATTGTAGTTATTATCACAGGGTATTGTTATGTATTTATCACATGGTATTGTAGTTATTATGACATGGTATTGTGGTTTACTACTTTACTTTCCATTGTAGATGTCTGTTTGAGTTCCTTTTAGTCACGGTATTGATGTATCTGTAGTGGCAACAGTATTGATGCTAAGCAGCCCTTGAGGGTCAACCATTGTGTGAAGGAGGTGGTCTCTACTGCCATAAAGAAGATATACATGACTCCAGTCCCATGTCATCAGCTCTCCTTAATGGCTTTATTGACTATGTTCATTGTTTAGCTTCCTCTGCAGGATCTGTCATTTTCACTGGTTATTTGCTTGCTGTCAGACTGAGTGTGACTGTAGCTTAAGGCTGATTTATGTTTGGGCCATCGACACCTTTGATTCAACAGAAAATAAAGAGCCAGGGGGGTACGGTGGTGCAGTGGTAAGCGCCGTCGCCTCACAGCTCGAAGGTCCTGGGTTCGATTCCCACCTGGGACGCTGTGAACGCTGAAGGAATGCGTGCCCGTCCGCATGTCCTCGAGTGCCCACCGCCCGGGTGGGGTCGTCAAAAAGGGCCTGTCTGTGTGGAGTTTGCATGTTCTCCCCGTGCCCCCCGGGGGTTTCCACTGAGTGCTTATCGTTTAGCCTACTGTAACATAATCTTCTGACCAATAAAGATAGTGAGGATAGTAACGTGTTTCTAAATTCAGATATTTTTAGAGTTTATTTGGAGCTGTGCCTTAAGAACATTGGTGAAGAAAGAAGGCACGTTTGGCTGTATAACACAAAAGTCCTCTTAGCTAAATGCACAGATGCACGTGTAAACACAAACACACTGCTTACAGACAGCTGCTTACAGACAGCTGCTTGGGGTAAGCGGTCTGCTTACCCCAGACAGCTGCTGGCAGCCTGCTTACACACTCCCCAGACAGCTGCTGGCTGCCTGCTTACACACTCCCTCCCCACCATGCAGACTGGCTGACTCAGCCTTGGACTGTGTTTCTGGCAGTTTGGGCTCATGCCACTCATCTATAAACCCATTCACACCCGCCAAGGTGCTTCGACATAATGTCAGTTAAAAGGCTTTGGTACTGTGCCAGGATGAAGCCATTTGGGAAATGCACAAATGATTTGAAGAGACAAACCTATCCATATCTTAACCATCAAGAAGGCCACAGCGACAGACACCTCAGAAATGGCCCCGGCCAGGATGCCTTTAGATGTGTGAATGATTCTTATCTGTGTAACTGTCACTAGCTCAAAGAAAGCTCACTTGCTATTTGCCACACATTTGCTGTCCACCTCAACCTCTCCTGTACCTCGAAATAAACACACAAATGTCACAAACTGACAGTCGTTCAAGTCAGTTTTGGTAGAGCACAAAGTCCTTCATCAGAGTGTAGGGAGTGGACTTGGTCCAGGCGATGTTTGCCCAGGCAGCACTTGGTGAATCCTGAGCCGACACACGTGGGCCAGACTGTGAGGACATCTCTTGGTCCACAAAGACCCTGAGCTCCTTAATCCGGACACTGGGTGACCGGTCAACAGGGCCGTGTCGGGGCCGTGGTCCAGGAGCAGCTGGATAATAGTATACATGTATATATATATTTAGAACACGGCTCTCTTGAATACTCGATTCTGATTGGTCAATCAACAATATTCACCGGTCATTATTTCTCGACAACCGACCGCTGCTCTGCCACACCTGGATTAATCAGTTGATAAGAGCTTTTTGTCAGCAAGACACTACTAATTAGGCCAACCAGTTGCAGCTGTGGTGTCTTGTGTGCCAATTATGAATGAAACCGCTTTGTCGTTGAAAGCGCTATTAAAAAATCTATTTGAATAATTATTTTTGTCAGATTATTGAATGATTTAGTTGTAGGCCGTGTTCTAAGCGGGATAATGTATATTGAGGCAGTGATTACTGGGAAATAATGACCTTCAGGTGAACGATTAAGCCCTCCGCTGGCGCGTCGGGCTCAATCCACCTGTCGGTCATTATTTCCCCCGTAATCACCGACTCAATATACATTATCCCTTACATATATTGTTGGAGAAAAATATAAGTTCCATTCATTATAATGCGGATGAGGAATGGTGAAATTCCATTCTCTATCATATATAAACACACTGGTATCAGATCGTTGCATATTGTATTCAACAAACATGGCGTCACAAGCTCTATTGGCTGATACGCTAGTTCAGGTTTTGGAATATTTTGTATTTTGTGTGTTTTTTGTAGATGTTTGCGGTTGGGGTTTTCTTTCTGTATGTTAAAATTTGAATCAATAAAACATTTATAAAAAAAAAACCAATACATCTTATCTGTTTTTAATTGTAGTCTCATACTTATGTTTTCCATTTGGTAAACATCCTGAACATTTTCCCTCCATTGTCTTCCCGTGGGGGGCTGCGGTCTCAGCCAAGAGACTGATCATCTTAGGGCCTGTGTCCACCTAGCGTCTTTTCCTCAGGTCCAGCCTTTTTTTTCAGTTGTTTCCAATGGGGGGAGAGCGTATGTGGGCGCACACGGACGTCTAGAGAAAGTGCGCTGCGCCCAGCGTCTATTTTCACAGCGCTCCAGCGTTTTTGTGCGTCTGACTCCCAGCGCTTCCAGCTGAAAATAATTTAACTTTTCAGAAAGACGCTGGTGTTGGGTGCTCCTTTTCTGGCAACTAATCATATGGAGAAACTATCGCAACAGAGACAGAATGGCTCAATTGTGGGAGCAGATTGGCTAGACACTTAATATTTCTGCTGAGTGTTGTGCTTACTGCTTTTAATAATGTAGCCTACCTGTGTTGTTAGCTTCAGCTTGCTAGCTGTCAGCTATCTAGCTACTACCGCACTGAACTAACGTTAGTGCTTCCTTGTATATTGTGCGCTGAGATCAGCGCTTCCCAGCGTACTTCCACGGTTTAACGGTCGGAAAAAGACGCTAGGTGGACACAGGCCCTTAAGCTGTTCTTAATATAATAAGATAATCGTAATAAGCAGAAGGACTCTCAGCATTAATGTGTGATTATTGTTTTCTACATCTTCTGGTAATATTTCTAGTAAGTTATAAGATGGTTCTTAGGGCACTTAATGCTTTTTTAATTTCCTTGTGTATGTTTTGCCTCATTCTCCTCATTTTAGACAGTCCCGAAATATGTGTGGTGTCATGAGTCCTGAAAATCCTCATCTTTCCATTCAAATTCCTTCCAAATGAAGCTATTTGTTATTTTATGGTATTTCATTCATATTTCAATTGCCCATTCGAGTGCCCACCGCCCGGGTGGGGTCGTCAAAAGGGCCTTTCTGTGTGGAGTTTGCATGTTCTCCCCGTGCCTCCCAGGGGTTTCCTTCATATAGGAACCCCCTTGACCAAAACAAGCAATATCCTGGTTGCTAATGTGGTTCCTCCTCTGGTCGTTAAGCGCGCCTGTTCAGAGGGAGGGGAACTGGTTGGAATAGCATGATCCTCCCACGTGCTATGTCCTACCGGTGAAGCTTCCTCTGTCAGGTGAAAAGAAGCGGCTGGCTAACTGCCCATGTCTCGGAGGAAGCATGGACCCAGTTTCGGCTCTCCCCAGATCGGCAGAGGGTGTAGTAGCAACCAGGATAAATAAATAAAAATTAGCACAAATGGGGGATAAAAATGGGATAAAAAATCGAGAGAAAAAAAAAAAAAAAAAAATCATGAGAATAAATGAAACGTTAAAATACATCTGCTCTGGAGGCACTAATTGCATCTCTTTCACTCCACTTCTTATTTTGTAATGTTATATTTTTCAAAAGGTGTATCATTCATTCATTGCGTCATATATGCTATAGTTTTCTCGCCGTTTTCTGAGCAAAATGCTTTCGTGGCGTAAAGGGGTACCTGGATTCAGAAATCAGGGAGAGGAGGAACTGAAGCCAATACAGTTTGAGAACCACTGGGGTAGTACATAGTTGGTCTCGCCCCTCCTTCCCTGCACGGGACTACAGGTCGCTCTCGACCAAGACTTTTTTCAGATCTCACCCCGACTTGGTGGAATGAGCTCCCCCCCGCAGCTAGAACGGCCACATCTCTGCCCATATTTAAAAGAAAACTAAAAACACATCTATTCACTATCCACTTTCCTACCTCTCCCTCTACTGCATCTCTTTGACTCCTGAATTGTTTTATACACTGTAATAATCTGCACTCCTGATCATCTTTTATCTATGCATATTTTTATCATGATCACATATTGTCTGTTTTAATCTATTTTCATTGTTCTGCTGTGTTTTATTGTGTGATGTATTTTATCTGTTGTACGTCGCTTTGGATAAAAGCGTCTGCTAAATGACAATAAAGTAAAAATAAAGTAAAGTCTCATTCGTTGTGTTTCTGTAAGTCAGGGTTCACCAACCTTTTTGAGACTGAGAGCTACCTGAAGGGTAGAGAGTGGTGTTGTGGAGGGCTGTTTGATATAGTCATCATCCTGAATAATATACATTTGCTCGGTTTAACCTTTAAAGAATGAATATTATGCATTTACAGTTACGGTTACAGGAGACTCTGCTGTTCACAAATGACTGTTAATGATTCCTCACAATCATTATTCATGTTTTACCATCATAGGAAAACACAGATGTACATTTCAAATTGCAAGTTTAGGTTAATTGGTCTGTTCATCTTAACACATTCACTGCCAGCCATTTTTTTTTTACTGTAGGTAGCTTCTGCCAGAGGGTTTTTTTGAGGATTCTGGCTCATCTTTCAAGACCCGAGGATTCTTTTCTGCTAAGATTTTGTGAACACAAAATATCTCAAAAGAACTAATAGAATGTGTGCTTTCTCTGTCTAAAAGAGTTAGTTTGTAGAGTTAGTAGTTATGTAGGCATTAGCACTTGAATACAGCATGGTTTCAGCGTCTGAAAATTTAAGCTGAGATAAATAGCTTTTTGTGAAATTCGATAGAACAGTCACTTTAACCATTCATTTTTGGCATCAGTAAGACGTCAGACATCTAAACAATAGTTTTGAACAGTAATTTCCTCCATAACAGCAGGAAACACCCCTCTACTTCAAACTCCTCCCTCCGTGTGTGTTCTTCTTGGCTGCAGCGGGCGTGTCACAAGCGAGTTGCTGCTGCTGCTGCTCCTGTCTGCTGGCGGCCGCTGGGCAAGTCTGGATGGGCTCGCTCGTTTCTTGGGGTTTTGGTTGAGAAACCCCAAGAAACGGGGTTTCTTTTGCGATTCTGGTCTTATTTATGCTGCGTGTTTCAAAGTGTGTTGCACCCATAATCTATTATGCAAATTTGCAATCCCCCACCGCCAGCAATCAGCGCGAAAGCGAAAGCGTTTTCGCCAATCCATTTTACTGTATGAGAATGGTTTCATCGCGCGTTCCCCTGCAGTTTTGGCTCGGCTTTTTCTAGAATGGAGAGCACTGTCGCCACTTAGTGGGTCGGTGGAATGGGTTGTACACGTTCGGTGGCTCCAATATTTTTATAGGAGACGTGGGGGGCGTTGATCCACGTCTCACCGTCAAACTTTTTTTTTTTTTTTTTAAGCCGAGATATCTCGTCATTGGCAGTCAACCGTTGGATTTTGTAAGCCGAGATATCTCGTCAATGGCAGTGAACGTGTTAAATAATCTGTTTTGAAACAATATCACATTTGTCACATTTTTGAACATTATAATGAGAGGAAGGACTTGTGTTTATGCTGAAGCTGTTCAAAGGACATCAGGACTCCTTCAAACAACTGACCCAGCAGCACGATTAAACCCATGACTGAATGTTTGTTGTCTCATGGCCATATTGTTCTGCTCACATTGTTCTGCTCACATTGTTCTGCTCACATTGTCCCCTTTCAAGAAATCGGCACGTAAAGTATGAAAATAGTCACAGGTCAGCGAGTGCCACAATAATATGGTCTCTTAAAACAGACGGTTGGCTCTCGCAATTTTCAAATGCTTCCAGCTAAACGTCTGTACGTCAAGCTAGGAAAGCTTGGTCAAAACGGAAAGGGAAACTCAGTGAAAATATAGAGCGATGATAGGGGGTTGTCCTAAATGCCCTAAATTGGCACTTAGTTAAAGTATGAACATAGTCACAGGTCAGGGCACTATGATATGCTTTAGTTAAAGTATGAACATAGTCACAGGTCAGGGCACTATGATATGCTTTAGTTAAAGTATGAACATAGTCACAGGTCAGGGCACTATGATATGCTTGCTGTCCTGTTCAGCTAGCTGAAGTGTCTGTTGTTACTCCACAGACATGTTATGTAGTCTCTCAAGTGCAATCACATTATAGACTGAGATACCCATCTCTGCAAATGGGAGTGTGTGTGTTGACAGGATGCAGTATACAGAGTGGGAGTGTCTCTGTAAGTGTGCGTGTGCGTGTGTGTGTGTGTGTGTGTGTGTGTGTGCGTGTGTGTGCGTGTGTGTGTGTGTGTGCGTGCGCGCGTGTGTGTGTGTTGACAGGATGCAGTATACAGAGTGGGAGTGTCTCTGTAAGTGTGTGTGTGTGTGTGTGTGTTCACACAGGATGCAGCATACAGAGTGGTTCTCTTGTGTGTTGTGATTAGATGTTTGGAGGGCTTGGCTGACCCTAGCCCTTAATAGACCCTTTTCATGGGGGCTATTTTGTGTCAAAAAGGCAGGGTAATGTGGTGAAATAGAGTACCGCAGGCAGGGATGACGTATTTTTGTAGGCTTTATCCTGAAATCGCGGCCATGCTGAAATAGTGTGAGAAAAAGCCAGCAGTCCAAATGTCCTTTCACAGGTTCTAATCATTCCTCAAACCGGGCAGCAGGATTGAGTCAAACCGGGCAGCAGGATTGAGTCAAACTGGGCAGCAGGATTGAGTCAAACTGGGCAGCAGGATTGAGTCAAACTGGGCAGCAGGATTGAGTCAAACCGGGCAGCAGGATTGAGTCAAACTGGGCAGCAGGATTGAGTCAAACTGGGCAGCTGGATTGAGTCAAACCGGGCAGCAGGATTGAGTCAAACCGGGCAGCAGGATTGAGTCAAACCGGGCAGCAGGATTGAGTCAAACCGGGCAGCAGGATTGAGTCAAACCGGGCAGCAGGATTGAGTCAAACCGGGCAGCTGGATTGAGTCAAACCGGGCAGCAGGATTGAGTCAAACCGGGCACCAGTGTACTGGTGTGTATCACTGTACTCTGCTACACTGTCAGTGTGTGTACTGTGATCTGCTACAGTGTCTGTCAGTGTGTGTACTGTGATCTGCTACACTGTCTGTGTGTACTCTGCTCTGCTACAGTGTCAGTGTGTGTACTCTGCTCTGCTACACTGTCAGTGTGTGTACTCTGATCTGCTACACTGTCAGTGTGTGTACTCTGCTCTGCTACACTGTCAGTGTGTGTACTCTGCTCTGCTACAGTGTCAGTGTGTGTACTCTGCTCTGCTACACTGTCAGTGTGTGTACTCTGATCTGCTACACTGTCAGTGTGTGTACTCTGCTCTGCTACACTGTCAGTGTGTGTACTCTGATCTGCTACACTGTCAGTGTGTGTACTGTGATCTGCTACAGTGTCTGTCAGTGTGTGTACTGTGATCTGCTACAGTGTCTGTCAGTGTGTGTACTGTGATCTGCTACACTGTCAGTGTGTGTACTCTGCTCTGCTACACTGTCAGTGTGTGTACTCTGCTCTGCTACACTGTCAGTGTGTGTACTCTGATCTGCTACACTGTCAGTGTGTGTACTGTGATCTGCTACAGTGTCTGTCAGTGTGTGTACTGTGATCTGCTACAGTGTCTGTCAGTGTGTGTACTGTGATCTGCTACACTGTCAGTGTGTGTACTGTGATCTGCTACACTGTCAGTGTGTGTACTCTGCTCTGCTACACTGTCAGTGTGTGTACTCTGCTCTGCTACACTGTCAGTGTGTGTACTCTGATCTGCTACACTGTCAGTGTGTGTACTCTGATCTGCTACACTGTCAGTGTGTGTACTGTGATCTGCTACAGTGTCAGTGTGTGTACTGTGATCTGCTACAGTGTCTGTCAGTGTGTGTACTGTGATCTGCTACACTGTCAGTGTGTGTACTGTGATCTGCTACACTGTCAGTGTGTGTACTGTGATCTGCTACAGTGTCAGTGTGTGTACTCTGCTCTGCTACACTGTCAGTGTGTGTACTCTGATCTGCTACACTGTCAGTGTGTGTACTCTGCTCTGCTACACTGTCAGTGTGTGTACTCTGCTCTGCTACACTGTCAGTGTGTGTACTCTGATCTGCTACACTGTCAGTGTGTGTACTGTGATCTGCTACAGTGTCTGTCAGTGTGTGTACTGTGATCTGCTACAGTGTCTGTCAGTGTGTGTACTGTGATCTGCTACACTGTCAGTGTGTGTACTCTGCTCTGCTACACTGTCAGTGTGTGTACTCTGCTCTGCTACACTGTCAGTGTGTGTACTCTGCTCTGCTACACTGTCAGTGTGTGTACTCTGATCTGCTACAGTGTCAGTGTGTGTACTGTGATCTGCTACAGTGTCTGTCAGTGTCTGTACTGTACTCTGCTACACTGTCAGTGTGTGTACTGGTGTGTATCACTGTACTCTGCTACACTGTCAGTGTGTGTACTCTGATCTGCTACAGTGTCAGTGTGTGTACTCTGCTCTGCTACACTGTCAGTGTGTGTACTCTGCTCTGCTACACTGTCAGTGTGTGTACTCTGATCTGCTACACTGTCAGTGTGTGTACTCTGCTCTGCTACACTGTCAGTGTGTGTACTCTGCTCTGCTACACTGTCAGTGTGTGTACTCTGCTCTGCTACACTGTCAGTGTGTGTACTCTGCTCTGCTACACTGTCAGTGTGTGTACTCTGCTCTGCTACACTGTCAGTGTGTGTACTCTGCTCTGCTACACTGTCAGTGTGTGTACTCTGATCTGCTACACTGTCAGTGTGTGTACTCTGCTCTGCTACACTGTCAGTGTGTGTACTCTGCTCTGCTACACTGTCAGTGTGTGTACTCTGATCTGCTACACTGTCAGTGTGTGTACTCTGATCTGCTACAGTGTCAGTGTGTGTACTGTGATCTGCTACAGTGTCTGTCCGTGTGTGTACTGTACTCTGCTACACTGTCAGTGTGTGTACTGGTGTGTATCACTGTACTCTGCTACACTGTCAGTGTGTGTACCGGTGTGTATCACTGTACTCTGCTACAGTGTCAGTGTGTGTACTGTGATCTGCTACACTGTCAGTGTGTGTACCGGTGTGTATCACTGTACTCTGCTACAGTGTCAGTGTGTGTACCGGTGTGTATCACTGTACTCTGCTACAGTGTCAGTGTGTGTACTGTGATCTGCTACAGTGTCAGTGTGTGTACCGGTGTGTATCACTGTACTCTGCTACAGTGTCAGTGTGTGTACCGGTGTGTATCACTGTACTCTGCTACAGTGTCAGTGTGTGTACCGGTGTGTATCACTGTACTCTGCTACAGTGTCAGTGTGTGTACTGGTGTGTATCACTGTACTCTGCTACAGTGTCAGTGTGTGTACCGGTGTGTATCACTGTAATCTGCTACAGTGTCAAACTGTAGCAGAGTACAGGTGTGTGTACTGGTGTGGAGGCTAACTGCAGTGCCACAGTAGAGGTGTTAGCACTGCGGTGGGAGAGAGGTAATACACCAGATGGAGAATGTACAGTAGCAGCTCAAAATCACTCTGGTCGGATCACAGGAAGCTACTCTCATGTAATTTCCTGTTAGTGGTCACCCCAGGGACGATCCACCGAGTTGAATTAGACACTTGAGTTTCAGCGGTGTTACAGTAGTCTATCCAGTAGGCGCGGATGCAGGCAAAGCTGATATAGGGGGGAAAACCTCAGTCAGCAACGCTGTTTCTTTGTATTGAAACCTTGGAGAATGGCGGTGAGTTCGGGGGTATGGCATGTACTGTATGTATATGGATGATACAGTTTATCCTACTTGTCTGAAGTCAGAGTTTTCAATCTGTTGTGTGTGTGTGTGTGTGTGTGTGTGTGTGTGTGTGTGTGTGTGTGTGTGTGTGTGCGTGCGTGTGTGTGGCTTTGTCTCTTTCCAGGTTATGAGTGCACCTGGTTCCTCGGGGGTTAATCCCGACCGAGCTCTCCCCAGCTCGGAGATGTACAAACTGGATATTGAGCTGAAGGGAGGACACAACCTGGCCATCCGAGACAGAGGAGGTAAAGTTATTTCCTCTCCTTAACCTGGCCATCCGAGACACAGACAGAGGAGGTCAAGTTATTTGCAGGACGAGGTTAGGCACGCTTCCACCCAAGCAGCCCGGCAGGCTGGTCCGGTGCTCTCAGGAGAGGGCAATACGGCCAAAACACACAGGACGCGGAAGCGCCGTGGTGCGCAGCCAGTTTTCATTGGGCGCCCATGTTAACTGATCTGAGCGTCCACACTGCCCGCGGAGCGCGCTGCACGCTCTGCTGCGCTTCTGTTCGCCGTCTGTTCCGCCAGCCACGAGCGAATCTGTCAAGCTGAACAGAGCAGATCATACCAGACAGGAAGTCAAGGCATGGAGAATCTGTCCAATTGTCAAATAATTCTTCCGGGTCGTGTTAACACTTCCGGCGGTCACGGCGTGAAATGCAAAAGACGTCAGAAGCAAGCAAGCGAGTATCCACTGTTAGCCAGGTCAGATAACGTTATCGTCGACAATGACAAGCACTTTCTTGTAAAACATACCTGGACTCCAACAAAGAAAGCTTCAGATGGTTTTCTCTCCTCCGAGCGCTCGAGCCACTTACGCCTATAAGACCCGCAGATGTTAACGTAATTCCCTGGAATGCGAGAATTAACGAGCCAGTTACATGGCATTGCATTCTTAGACATTGCCGTTTGCTATTATTTGGTATGTTACATACAATTGGCTAAATGATTAGTTAATTCAGAGTTAGATGATATTGGAGCAGCCAGCCTTTTTCATTTTCTTTTTTTTAGCCGGAAGTCGTCACATGACCACACAACCGGGTCAAATGGGCGTGGCTACATAAGGTGAATAGACTGAGTATCAGAATCTCATCTTTCCTCTTGTCAGGCACCAGTGATCCCTATGTCAAGTTCAAGCTGGGCGGTAAAGAGGTGTTCAGAAGCAAAACCATCCACAAAAACCTGAACCCGGTGTGGGACGAGAGGACCACTCTAGTGATGGATAGTCTGACTGAACCACTATATGTGAAGGTAAGGCTTGGGTCTCCTCCTGCTCAGTCACAGGCAGCACACATGCATGGAGGTAGCTTCTGCATATGGATTCTTAATAGACACGGGGTTTGGTGGTGATTGTTTTGGTTGCTCTATCACAGGTGTTTGACTATGACTTTGGCCTTCAAGATGACTTCATGGGCTCTGCTTACCTCCACCTGGAGTCTCTAGAACAACGGAGGTACTGAATGTCCTATATCTCTGTCACAATTTAATGTCACCGTCGGGTGCCGCTTTTGTGTCCCTAAGTTCTCTTGTTAAAGGTGATGTTGTTTGTATCTCTCTCTCTATATATCTACCCTGCCCGTCAAAAGCTTTTGTGTCCCTAAGTTCTCTTGTTAAAGGTGATGTTGTTTGCATCTCTCTCTCTATATATCTACCCTGCCCGTCAAAAGTGACGGGGACACCGTCAGTTCCCCAGCAACGCACCAGGGAAAGTCAAAACCTGCGCAACTGAGCATGCTCAGAACATCCTGTCTGCACGCACGCGTGTGTGTCCTCCTTCGCGTATCTCGAGAACCGTCCCTCCGATCAACTTCGAACTTGGCGGGTGCGTTGCTGGGGACCCCGACGGAGTGCAGTGCTGAACTTTGTGCGATTAAACCAATTAGAACACAGGTTTGCCCCGAAGTCAAAACAGGTGCTACTGAGCAAGCTCAGAACACGGGTTTTGTGCCAAAGTCACGCATGAACACACTGAGATCACGTGTGCACACAATGCTGACACACCTCACACACAGCCCTTTCACAATAAAAGTAGGTATGGTAGTGGTAAGCAGCAGGGTGAACGGGCACTGCACTAGTATGCTTAAATGCTTCAAATTAGTTTCATGTATTAATTTATTTCCATTTAAAAAATCTAAAATATAAGAAAGTTTTGATTCAACACTTTTTTGATCACTGCATACGGGTAATTCCATTTGTGACTTCATAGTTTTGATGTCTTTCCTATTATTCTAAAAGGGAGAAAATAATACAAATATTGTGTTCCCATGTAACCGGTGAACTTGTGCATTGTCTGAGGGTAAGGAAGGACCTACAACCGTGATGTCTTTGAACCTAGCATCCGTTCATTCTGAAATGAAATAAGAAAACACAGGAAAAGGCAGAAATTGTCTGCCACAGGATTGGCTTAAACTATGATATGACACAAGTCAAACATACAGTAGTACTGCAAAACTTAGTATATAAATATTCAATATATATATACAAGTAAAAAACAGTAAGCATACCTGACATGGAATAAGAAATACAAAACAAATCCTCCAACTCAGTACAGCTTTTATTTATTTGTATTTATTTAACCTTAATTCAAAGCAGCTACGAGCAAGATTTTCGATTTTTATTAAACAGTATAATTATAATATTGATGCATCACATCTTACCTATAATAGTAGCTGAGACCAAAGCCGTGTGAATCGGAGATTGCTCTCTTGATGATTATAGAGTCTGTGTCTGTCTACCGGCGGGCCGGATAAACCCGGAAGTGAAACGAAATGGTTTACGGCAGCTGCCTGCCTTCAACCATTTCGCTCTGCCTAGCAACAGACCATAAACACGGAGAACGCCATGCAGGGGCTTGCTACTCTCGCGAACATCTCTCGTTATATTCAGTTTTTATAACAGTTTGTTTGGAAGTTATTTTGTTATTTTGTGGTTATGGCCGAAGTGGCTGCCACAAACCGTTTCATTTCACTTCCTGATCTGCCCCGGCCGCAGACAGACTAATCATCAAGACAACACTGCCCGATTCACTCGGGGTTCAAGCGAGACTACTCGGCGTTGGTCTCGTCTACTATTAGAGGTTTAATAACAATCGGAAATCTTGCTTGTAGCTGCTTTAATTGAATCAGATAAAAAGCATTGAGATAGAAATCTCTTTTACAATGTTGCCCTTGCCAAGAATTTGAATTCAGGGCATGACAAAGACAATACTTACAACATGGAAAACAATTAAAAATACCATACACAAAAGTAGGGATGTCCGATATTATCGGCCTACCGATATTATCGGCCGATATTAGCATTAAAAAATCGATATCGGAAAATATCGGTATCGGTTTTCATGCCGATATTTTTTATTTTTTATTTTTTATTTTTTAAATACAGCAATGCTCTCTTTTTCAGGAGTGCCCTGTTCACATTCACACACACATTCATACCTGGAAGCTGACCAGTACAACCACAGTCTGATCTGTTGGCCACTGAGCAGCTCCACTGGAGCGGTTGGGGTTAAGGGCCTTGCTCAAGGGCACCTCAGTGGTGGTAATGAGGGAGGGGCAAGCGCTGCCTTTTCACTTTCCCCACCCAGATTTATCCTGCCGGTCCCGGGGATTGAACCGACGACCTTCTGGTTCACAAGCTCGCTTCTCTAACACTTACAACTTTAACACAACATGCATATTATATATTAAACTCTTCAGCTACATTAAGCTACATTATGTAACTTGTTAAGTGAAATTTTGGTGGAAAAAAAGCCCGCTTATATCGGTATCGGTTGATATCGGTATCGGAAATTAAGAGTTGGACATTATCGGATATCGGATATCGGTAAAAAAGCCAATATCGAACATCCCTACACAAAAGCACATTACAGAAAATATAGCGTGTGTATGTATAGGTCTTTTGTAGATGTTTGGGGTTTTGTGTTTTTCTTTCGGTTTGTTGAAAAATTTAAATAAATAAAACATTTATAAAAAAAAAATATATATAGCATTCTAAATTACACATTTCAACAGTAGCAGCTAATGGCGAGGACCTCCGTCCCATGAACTTTTGTTTGAAACTTGCCAAAGAAATAAGAGGATCCAGTTTAAGTTGAAATTGCAGGTTGTTCCAACACCAAAAGTGTAATGTGTGTAAACGTGTAAAAGTGAAGTTATAGTCGTATAACGTCACTGTGTCCTGAATCAGACAGTAACTCGGACAGCTCATTGACTGTTAGTAATGACCATGGCATGTCATGTTTCCAACTAGTTTGATGGAGTAAAAGTCAAGTATACCTTCTTACCTTTCTAGCGATATATCATTTTAATCATTTACTTTAGATGTGTCTTTACCAGAGTCGGAAAAAGGATGTTGATGTAAAGTGTGCCCATCTTTTGGTATTTTATGTTAAGCCAGCAGCACTCCCAATTCGGACCCAATGAAAGCATGAAATACCTGACTGGGCCTACTTTCAGTGATGACACCCATGTTTAGAAGCATGACTGGGCCTACTTTCAGTGATGACACCCATGTTTAGAAGCATGACTGGGCCTACTTCAGTGATGACACCCATGTTTAGAAGCATGGCTGGGCCTACTTTCAGTGATGACACCCATGTTTAGAAGCATGACTGGGCCTACTTTCAGTGATGACACCCATGTTTAGAAGCATGACTGGGCCTACTTCAGTGATGACACCCATGTTTAGAAGCATGACTGGGCCTACTTTCAGTGATGACACCCATGTTTAGAAGCATGACTGGGCCTACTTTCAGTGATGACACCCATGTTTAGAAGCATGACTGGGCCTACTTTCAGTGATGACACCCATGTTTAGAAGCATGACTGGGCCTACTTTCAGTGATGACACCCATGTTTAGAAGCATGACTGGGCCTACTTTCAGTGATGACACCCATGTTTAGAAGCATGACTGGGCCTACTTCAGTGATGACACCCATGTTTAGAAGCATGACTGGGCCTACTTTCAGTGATGACACCCATGTTTAGAAGCATGACTGGGCCTACTTTCAGTGATGACACCCATGTTTAGAAGCATGACTGGGCCTACTTTCAGTGATGACACCCATGTTTAGAAGCATGACTGGGCCTACTTTCAGTGATGACACCCATGTTTAGAAGCATGACTGGGCCTACTTTCAGTGATGACACCCATGTTTAGAAGCATGACTGCGCCTACTTTCAGTGATGACACCCATGTTTAGAAGCATGACTGGGCCTACTTTCAGTGATGACACCCATGTTTAGAAGCATGACTGGGCCTACTTTCAGTGATGACACCCATGTTTAGAAGCATGGCTGGGCCTACTTTCAGTGATGACACCCATGTTTAGAAGCATGACTGGGCCTACTTTCAGTGATGACACCCATGTTTAGAAGCATGACTGGGCCTACTTTCAGTGATGACACCCATGTTTAGAAGCATGGCTGGGCCTACTTTCAGTGATGACACCCATGTTTAGAAGCATGACTGGGCCTACTTTCAGTGATGACACCCATGTTTAGAAGCATGGCTGGGCCTACTTTCAGTGATGACACCCATGTTTAGAAGCATGACTGGGCCTACTTTCAGTGATGACACCCATGTTTAGAAGCATGACTGGGCCTACTTTCAGTGATGACACCCATGTTTAGAAGCATGGCTGGGCCTACTTTCAGTGATGACACCCATGTTTAGAAGCATGACTGGGCCTACTTTCAGTGATGACACCCATGTTTAGAAGCATGACTGCGCCTACTTTCAGTGATGACACCCATGTTTAGAAGCATGACTGGGCCTGCTTTCAGTGATGACACCCATGTTTAGAAGCATGACTGGGCCTACTTTCAGTGATGACACCCATGTTTAGAAGCATGACTGGGCCTACTTTCAGTGATGACACCCATGTTTAGAAGCATGACTGGGCCTACTTTCAGTGATGACACCCATGTTTAGAAGCATGACTGGGCCTACTTTCAGTGATGACACCCATGTTTAGAAGCATGACTGGGCCTGCTTTCAGTGATGACACCCATGTTTAGAAGCATGACTGGGCCTACTTCAGTGATGACACCCGGGCTTAGAAGCATGACTGGGCCTACTTTCAGTGACGACGCCCATATTTACAAGCATGACTGGGCCTACTTTCAGTGACGATACCCATGTTTTGAAGCATGACTGGGCCTACTTCAGTGATGACACCCGTGTTTAGAAGCATGACTGGGCCTACTTTCAGTGATGACACCCATGTTTAGAAGCATGACTGGGCCTACTTTCAGTGACGACACCCATGTTTAGAAGCATGACTGGGCCTACTTTCAGTGATGACACCCATGTTTAGAAGCATGACTGGGCCTACTTCAGTGATGACACCCGGGCTTAGAAGCATGACTGGGCCTATTTTCAGTGACGACACCCATATTTACAAGCATGACTGGGCCTACTTTCAGTGATGACACCCGTGTTTAGAAGCATGACTGGGCCTACTTTCAGTGATGACACCCGGGCTTAGAAGCATGACTGGGCCTACTTTCAGTGACGACACCCATATTTACAAGCATGACTGGGCCTACTTTCAGTGATGACACCCATGTTTAGAAGCATGACTGGGCCTACTTCAGTGATGACACCCGGGCTTAGAAGCATGACTGGGCCTACTTTCAGTGACGACACCCATGTTTAGAAGCATGACTGGGCCTACTTTCAGTGACGATACCCATGTTTTGAAGCATGACTGGGCCTACTTCAGTGATGACACCCATGTTTAGAAGCATGACTGGGCCTACTTTCAGTGATGACACCCATGTTTAGAAGCATGACTGGGCCTACTTTCAGTGACGATACCCATGTTTAGAAGCATGACTGGGCCTACTTTCAGTGACGATACCCATGTTTAGAAGCATGACTGGGCCTACTTTCAGTGATGACACCCATGTTTAGAAGCATGACTGGGCCTACTTTCATTGATGACACCCATGTTTAGAAGCATGACTGGGCCTACTTTCAGTGATGACACCCATGTTTAGAAGCATGACTGGGCCTACTTCAGTGATGACACCCATGTTTAGAAGCATGACTGGGCCTACTTCAGTGATGACACCCATGTTTAGAAGCATGACTGGGCCTACTTCAGTGATGACACCCATGTTTAGAAGCATGACTGGGCCTACTTTCAGTGATGACACCCATGTTTAGAAGCATGACTGGGCCTACTTTCAGTGATGACACCCATGTTTAGAAGCATGACTGGGCCTACTTTCAGTGATGACACCCATGTTTAGAAGCATGACTGGGCCTACTTTCAGTGAGGACCCATGTTTAGAAGCATTGAAAGATGTCATTACCTCACAGTGGTGCGCTGATGAGAAATCCTGCACACAAGTCCTAGCTGTCATCTGTGTCACGCAGGCCAATACCTGTCACTCTGGAGCTGAAGGACCCCCACCATCCTGAGCACGACCTGGGCTCCCTGGAGCTAGCTGTAACCCTCACCCCAAAACACAGTCCCATAGAGGAACCCAGAGACTCCTCGGTAGGCTGGCAACTACTTATTCCTCTCTCTCTTTCTCCCTCTCGCTCTCGCATGCACGCACGCATGCACACATGCACACACCCACACCCACCCACACACACACCCACACCCACACCCACCCACACACACACACACACACACACACACACACACACACACACACACACTGAATGGCACACACAGAGACAAATTGTTAGTACAAGTCCCTCGCTTACCCATCACTCTGTTGATTTTTTTAGCGGTTTTAGCGGTTGATAATGAGGCTTTTGTTGTGGTTCCAACAGCAAAAAGAGGTAAAGACCTATCGATGGAAACACTGTGAATAAAGTGAGTCCAGTGGTGCTTATAGCCTCCGTAGTAGCGTCCCATAACTGACTGACCCTTTCCTACTTAGCCTCCTAGCTTAGTATATAGCTTGTTCCTCATCCGTTGCCCTAGATAGCAAATGTTAGATCAGATTTCTCATGATTTATGAGATTTGTGAGATGTACTTTACCTCTGCCAGGTGTTTTGCATTAGATCTAAATCGATTAGTCGAAGATTAAGCACCAAATATTTTTATAATCAATGTGGGGGGAAAAACTAAAATCCTCTCATTCCAGCTTCTTAAATGTGAATATTTTTTGGTTTCTTTAGTCTTCTATGACAGTCAACAGATTATCTTTGGGTTGTGTGGACTATTGGTCAGGACAAAAGAAGACATTTTCGGACATCTTGGGCTTTGGGTAAAAAGTGATCTGCATTTTTCACCATTTTGTGACATTTTATTGACCAAACAACAACGAATCGATTAGTTGAGAAAATAATCGATAGTTGCAGCCCTATTTTGCATCAGCGTTAAGGATATCACTGCTGTGTTCTTTCAACTAGTTTACATTTTTACATAATTTTCAATGTCATTTTCAGTTAGATTTCTGGGTAACTGTAACTGGGTTTTGCTAGAGTTTCAGTTTAGGATTTGATAACGGCTGTATGGGCACAGTATAGTCATGATAGTTGATGTCAGCCTTACTACAGCAGTTCTCCTTGTGAATAAAATACAAATCAACATCAATTATTAGAAACTACTTGCAATGCACCCTTCTACCACTTATCTGCTAGTGGCACTGATCAAAAAAGATAACTACAAATATTTCATGCAGATTTTTGTTGTTGTTGTTGTTGTTGTTGTTGTTGTTGTTGTTGTTGTTGTTGTTGTGGTGGTGGTGCGTTTTGGAATAAATGTTACCTTGAGTTTCAGTTTTTCATATGGCTGCAGGATCTGTTTTTATTTCAGTCTACTGGCACGTTTTTTTATCTTCATTTTGTTCAGTTGACTACAACATAAATCAGTATTAATTAATATCAGCGGTATTAAGAGCGTGGCTGGATGTTTTCAGCACTATTTTATTCTGGGGGAAATGTATCCTCATTAAATTCACACTCTATAATGTATGACTCAATATGAATTAAACATACAAGTAGGCCCAGTCTTAGCCTCTAGTCTACTGCAACTCCAGTCAGGGAGGAGGGCGACAGGGGTCGCATTTATATGAATGAGAGAGAAAGATGGAGGGAGATAGAAAAGAACAATAGAGATGAGAGAGTCAACAAACAACAACAACAACAACAACAACAACAACAACAACAAGCAAACCATCCTGATCACGTCAACTCACATTCTGTTTGGTTCTGTGGATCAGTCTGGCCTCCAGCCCCGCCCCCAGTGTGATTTCTGACAATTACAAAGTGCATGGGCCAATCAGGGACCTGCCTCATAGTTGACAATGTGACTAGCCAGTCAGGGACGCCACTGGCGGCTCCCGAGGCAACGAGCAGTAACGTTAACGTTACTGCTTAGGTTAGTAGAGTAAACACAAGTGCAGTTATTGCAGAAATAGACTCAATAACAACAATTAAACAAGAGTATCGTGTGGACCAGCAGAGTTTCTCAGCGGAAAAGACGTTTTCGCCGTTCTTCCGAGTGGATTTGGATTGGATTTGGTGAAGCTGATTGGCTGAAGAAGTTGTCTGTCAAAGCAAGTACTCCCACCCACTGAAATATCTGTGGTCATGAATATTCAGCACCCTCAGTGTGAATTAGTCATGAATATTCAGCACCCTCAGTGTGAATTAGTCATGAATATTCAGCACCCTCAGTGTGCATTAGTCATGAATATTCAGCACCCTCAGTGTGAATTAGTCATGAATATTCAGCACCCTCAGTGTGCATTAGTCATGAATATTCAGCACCCTCAGTGTGCATTAGTCATGAATATTCAGCACCCTCAGTGTGCATTAGTCATGAATATTCAGCACCCTCAGTGTGCATTAGTCATGAATATTCAGCACCCTCAGTGTGCATGTGCATTAGTCATGAATATTCAGCACCCTCAGTGTGCATTAGTCATGAATATTCAGCACCCTCAGTGTGCATTAGTCATGAATATTCAGCACCCTCAGTGTGAATTAGTCATGAATATTCAGCACCCTCAGTGTGCATTAGTCATGAATATTCAGCACCCTCAGTGTGAATTAGTCATGAATATTCAGCACCCTCAGTGTGAATTAGTCATGAATATTCAGCACCCTCAGTGTGAATTAGTCATGAATATTCAGCACCCTCAGTGTGAATTAGTCATGAATATTCAGCACCCTCAGTGTGAATTAGTCATGAATATTCAGCACCCTCAGTGTGAATTAGTCATGAATATTCAGCACCCTCAGTGTGAATTAGTCATGAATATTCAGCACCCTCACTGTGAATTAGTCATGAATATTCAGCACCCTCAGTGTGAATTAGTCATGAATATTCAGCACCCTCAGTGTGAATTAGTCATGAATATTCAGCACCCTCAGTGTGAATTAGTCATGAATATTCAGCACCCTCAGTGTGAATTAGTCATGAATATTCAGCACCCTCAGTGTGAATTAGTCATGAATATTCAGCACCCTCAGTGTGCATTAGTCATGAATATTCAGCACCCTCAGTGTGAATTAGTCATGAATATTCAGCACCCTCAGTGTGAATTAGTCATGAATATTCAGCACCCTCAGTGTGTATTTTTCAGCTCTAATCTTCTTTCAGATGCTTTATTCATGGGCCCTAATTCCACTTGCATTGTAGAATACCACTCTATGTACAAGTGTCCTGCATTATCTCCCAGTGGAAAGCCTGCAATACTGCTGACATCCATCTCATTTTGCAGTGTAGGAAACCAAATTTTGTTTTTTCTGATTTTGTCGGAACTAGAACTGAACATGCAAAACTCCACACAGAAAAGCCCTTTTGCCGACCCCATCCGGGCTGTGGGCACTCGAGGACATGCAGACGGGCACGCATTCCTTCAGCGTTCACCTCATCCCAGGTGGGAATCGAACCCACGACCTTCGAGCTGTGAGGCGATAGTGCTTACCACTGCACCACCGTACCTCCCTTGTGTAGCTCTATTCTGTCCTCTTAAACCATTGTCTAAACCTGCTATAGCCCTTTCACATCTACAGTCAAAACTGTTAGTTGAAATAATGTATATTAATGTATGTTTAGACCATGCTGCTCAGGAGGTCCTGGAAACGATCCACTAAGGTAAATGACTGACACCGTCAACCCTGTGCTGCTTTCTGTCATCTGACCACATGGTGTCTCTGTGTGCCATCGTAGCTCTCCTTCTGCTGACCTTAAAATGCCTTTATGCCAACCAGCTTTGTGTCAGCGTTCATCCGTCTTGTGCTCACTGTGCTCACATGCTGCACTCACTCTTCACTGATATACACACACATCACATGTGCTGTGCTGCATATTCATATCCACACTGAAAAAGGTAACTGAAAAGGTAAAAAAAAAAAAGTAAGAAAAGGTTAAAAAAAAAATGTGTCTGAATAATCCCCTAAGGGATGGGCTGCGTGCAGCCAGACACGAAAATAAAATATTAATTAATTCATTCATTCCACACTGATATACACACACATCACATGTGCTGTGCTGCATATTCATATCCACACTGATATACACACACATCACATGTGCTGTGCTGCATATTCATATCCACTGTTGTTGATGCTTGTGGTTTGTCGTTGCTATAATTTCCCACTGGCTGTGACAAGCATGCGGTCCAACTCCTGATATATCATATGTATAACTTAGTGTATGTGTGTGTGTGCGTGTGTGTGTGTGTGTAACAGCAGCAGCAGTCAATGCGTCTCTCGGAGCTGTATCGGAAAGCCCAGCTTTGGCGAGGGATCGTCAGCATCGCACTAATCGAGGGCCGTGACCTCATTCCCATGGATCCCAACGGCTTCAGTGACCCCTATGTGAAGTTCAGACTGGGACACCAGAAGTACAAGAGTAAGGTATGCTGGTTTCAGACTGGGACACCAGAAGTACAAGAGTAAGGTATGCTGGTTTCAGACTGGGACACCAGAAGTACAGGAGTAAGGTATGCTGGTTTCAGACTGGGACACCAGAAGTACAAGAGTAAGGTATGCTGGTTTCAGACTGGGACACCAGAAGTACAGGAGTAAGGTATGCTGGTTTCAGACTGGGACACCAGAAGTACAGGAGTAAGGTATGCTGGTTTCAGACTGGGACACCAGAAGTGCAGGAGTAAGGTATGCTGGTTTCAGACTGGGACACCAGAAGTACAGGAGTAAGGTATGCTGGTTTCAGACTGGGACACCACAAGTACAGGAGTAAGGTATGCTGGTTTCAGACTGGGACACCAGAAGTACAAGAGTAAGGTATGCTGGTTTCAGACTGGGACACCAGAAGTACAGGAGTAAGGTATGCTGGTTTCAGACTGGGACACCAGAAGTACAGGAGTAAGGTATGCTGGTTTCAAACTGGGACACCAGAAGTACAGGAGTAAGGTATGCTGGTTTCAGACTGGGACACCAGAAGTACAGGAGTAAGGTATGCTGGTTTCAGACTGGGACACCAGAAGTACAGGAGTAAGGTATGCTGGTTTCAGACTGGGACACCAGAAGTACAGGAGTAAGGTATGCTGGTTTCAGACTGGGACACCAGAAGTACAAGAGTAAGGTATGCTGGTTTCAGACTGGGACACCAGAAGTACAGGAGTAAGGTATGCTGGTTTCAGACTGGGACACCAGAAGTGCAGGAGTAATGTATGCTGGTTTCAGACTGGGACACCAGAAGTACAGGAGTAAGGTATGCTGGTTTCAGACTGGGACACCAGAAGTACAGGAGTAAGGTATGCTGGTTTCAGACTGGGACACCAGAAGTACAGGAGTAAGGTATGCTGGTTTCAGACTGGGACACCAGAAGTACAGGAGTAAGGTATGCTGGTTTCAGACTGGGACACCAGAAGTACAGGAGTAAGTGATGCTGGTTTCAGACTGGGACACCAGAAGTACAGGAGTAAGGTATGCTGGTTTCAGACTGGGACACCAGAAGTACAGGAGTAGGTGATGCTGGTTTCAGACTGGGACACCAGAAGTACAGGAGTAAGTTATGCTGGTTTCAGACTGGGACACCAGAAGTACAGGAGTAAGGTATGCTGGTTTCAGACTGGGACACCAGAGCTACTTTCACACATGAACTCCGGATCAGGTGAGGGTTGCTCCCCACTGAGCCTGCCGCGGATGATACGTGAAGTGTACCCTTTCACACATGAGGCATGTTGCATTCTCACATGAGTAGCACCTCCGCAGAGTTTGTAAAGTAGAGAGGGGGCGGGGGCGGGGTGGGGGAATTTGGGCATGACCACACAATGGGGAGTTGTGAAAACTAAAAATACATAATGGGTGATAACTGCCTAACGTTCACGGCATATAACCGTTTGCGCATAACGTTAGTAATTAATTAAACCACCCTACAACTCACGCCCAGATGCATCGATTTCCTCGAGTCGCAAGCACTACAAACAAAACAGGTCTTTGCTATGTTCAGTCAAATGCATCAAACCTACTAGAATTATACAGAATACAGGAAGCTAGACGTTTTTACCTTCAAAATAAAATAAATGTTGTATTACTTAGTAACAAAAAATCTGAATGTCGACTCACTACGGGTTAAAATTGACTTTTCGAAGGGAGCAGATATTCTTCCAGTTTATCTCCGTTCTGTATCTTTCGAAACACACACAAAAAAACATTACACGTGCATTTACTTTATTTAATTGCCATTATTGCGAAGGTTATACCCGGAAGTTTTCGTTTTATACTGCCTGACTTGACGCTACTTGGAATTTGCGGTTCTGCCATTGAATCTTCACAAACGCTGTGTAAACGTTAAATCAAAGACATGAACGCAACCAGATCCAGATACCCTACCTAGCGATGTCCAATACTGGGAACGACCCTCGCGTCCAAAAATGCTTATTAAATGTGTGTGCTGTGCGAAGCAGACATGAAATCAGATCAGAGCCATGAGCCTTTCAATCCAGCAATCCAGCAACATGTTGGCCGTCGCACACGGAGCAGTTTTGAGCTTCATTTGGAAACCAAATGGCATGATGTGTTTTTTGCTCGCTCATTCACATCGACTATTTATATAATAATAATCTGTCACGATGTCGTCCTCATGCACTCACTGAGCTGACTACTTACATCACGGAGCTCTGGAGGGGGGGGGGTGGGGGGGGGGGCAATACGCTTCTGCTAGTACGGCTGGGGGTACACTTCCCTCCGTCTAGGAGGAGGCTTGCGGGCGCGCGCATGAACCAACTAAACCTGTTCACACATAGGCAAGCATCCGGATGCCCTCTAGATAACTTCTGATTTCCAGGCATGTGTGAATTTAGAAGAGATGCTGTTCAAGTTGTCGGTATCTAGGTGGTATAGAGACACTGCGGAGCGCGTCATCATTCAGAAACCACGCCCAAAACAGGGGAAAACACAAACTCCCGTCCAATCCTGGCGTTCTCCTATGCGTGCATGGTCGGGTGTTGCACAAAAAGATCGTATATATGGAAGATGAACACTCCAACTTACTTCCTTGACAGCAACATCTACATTTGTACTTCTCGCCAATTCTCAATGGCTTCCTTGTTTTGCTCAGGAGTACAAAAAAACGTTAACTGGCGATTTTTTACATTTGTTGTGTGCGCAGCCCACCACACAACAGCTTTTAGCTATGTTTAATTCAAGGAAAATGACGCTGGTGTGTGAAAATGAACGGAGCTTTTCCCCCGTGATGGGCGTGGCCTATTTCATGCAGTGTCTTTATGTGCTTAGTGCTTGCTTACGATGAATGAGAATCTGTCATGATATTTTAATTCCTGTTTGTGTGTGTGTGTGTGTGTGTGTGTGTGTGTGTGTCTGTGTATGTCTGTGTGTGTCTGTGTGTGTGTGTGTGTGTGTGTATGTGTGTGCGTGTGCGTGTGTGTGTGTGTGTAGACCATGCCAAAGACCCTGAGTCCGCAGTGGAGGGAGCAGTTTGACCTGCATCTGTACGAGGAGACCGGGGGAGTGTTGGAGATCACAGTGTGGGACAAAGACACGGGGAGGAGGGACGACTTCATTGGACGGTCAGTTGGTCTTTTGTGTGTATGTACTGTTTATGCCGAACGGGGAAATGCAAAATTGGAAACACAATCAAGAGAAAAACAATTAACTCATTGAGTGCCAATGACGTCTAAAGACGTCAATTCAAATAGTAACGTAGAGTGCCAATGACGTCTAAAGACCTCAATTGCGTTTTTTGACGGTGGGATGTGGATCAAAGCCTGATGCATCTCCTGTAAAAATATGGGGGATGTTGAAGGTGTATAAGCTATTTTATGGACCCATTAGGTAGCGACAGTGCTCTCCAGATTAGAGAAAGGTGAGGAAAAAACAGAGAAGAAGCCGTGGGGAAACGGAAACCGATGCATGCTGTAACGTTAGCTGTGCCTGTGAACAGCAGCCAATCTGCTCCCACAATTGAGCCTTTCTGTCTGTTTGCGATAGTTTCTCCATATGATTAGTTGCCAGAAAAGGAGCACCCGACACCAGCGTCTTTCGGAAAAGTAAAATTATTCTCAGCTGGGAGCGCTGGGAGCCGGCGCACAAAAACGGCAGAGCGCTGTGAAAATAGACACTGTGCAGCGCACTTTGAAACGTGCAGCAGAAAGTTCAGAGCAGCAGAGAGCCACCAGAGACACTCCCACGGAGGAGGAGTTTGCAGTTGAGGGGGGTGGGGCACGCAGGGCACCATACAACACCGACCCAGACAGCAGGCTCGATGGCCAGATTGGCAAACACAAGCTAGAATACCTGATGCGCACCAGCAGTAAATCAAGACCAGCAAGAAGGTGTAGGGTCTGCGCACGCAGGGGCCAGCGCTGCTGGTTGCAGCTAAAAAATATTATTTTGCCATCAAAATTCCTTTGTTTTCGCTGTTTTATTGAAGGAAATTATTTTTGAGGTGTCACTACATCAGAAAATATTAGCTTCAGAGTCAGTGATGTGCTTGAAATGCTTCATTTCACAAAAGGCTCATTATCTCAGCTTCTAGTTTGAAACGTCTGTTTTTGGTGAAACCAACCTATCTTCTACTGCTGATAACTAAAGAACGGAAAATGATATCAATAAACTTTTTTTTGTTGATGATACAAGAGAGTCTCATCGGTCTTTGGGCGTGTTCGGTGTTTACATTACATTACATTACACAGTAATATCACACAATATTCTGTGGGTCTTGAGAAATCACTGAAAACGCTCTGAAAGGGCTGGCACTGGGAGCATCCGTTTTCCAGAAATGGCTGGCAGCCAATGAGTTAAGTGTTTAAATGATTGTACAGTGTACCTAATAAAGTGGCCACTGAATGTAGGCCATTATTAAAATCTATTAAAAAATTAAGTGTGACCAGTGATGGTAAATTGATATTGATTGAATTTAAGCCAGGGGCGTAGCAATACTTGTTCCGAAAAACAGACCATTTATTTCCACTAATACACTCACCGAGCATGCATAATTGTCACAGCACCGCAAGCCTTTGGCATCATTATTGTTAATATCAAGCACTGGGCATCGTTATTGTTAATATCAAGCCCTGGGCATCGTTATTGTTAATATCAAGCACTGGGCATCATTACTGTTAATATCAAGCCCTGGGCATCGTTATTGTTAATATCAAGCCCTGGGCATCGTTATTGTTAATATCAAGCCCTGGGCATCGTTACTGTTAATATCAAGCCCTGGGCATTGTTACTGTTAATATCAAGCCCTGGGCATCGTTATTGTTAATATCAGGACTCGTTTGCCCTGGGGGCTTCCAGCGGCCTCGGCTGCTATGAACATTTGAGTTAAGAAAGAAAGGGTTGCCAAAGCTTGGTGAGGTACAGCAGTGGTTCTCAAACGTTTTCACGTCGAGGAGACGAGGACATTGTGTTACTTATGGTTGGAATTCTAGTGAAAATAAATGATTACCCTTTTTGCTGGGGACCCCCTGGAATCCCCTCAAGGACCCCTGGTGCTCCCCGGACCCCACATTGAGAAGCACTGCACTTGGACAACACTCGACAAACTACATTAAGAAAGGGGAAAAATACACAATCCATTTGTCCATGTCAGGGCTTAGCACAACACTCTTCTCCACGCACGTCTCCAGCGTCTGAGACTGAAACCAGAGTGCTCTGTGAGCGTATCAGTGGAAATAAACCGACATCAGCCTCAAGGTTCGATGTGTTGCATTCTGAGATGCTTTTCTGCTCGGCACACTTGTTGTTTTTCGCACCATTCTGTATAACCTCTAGAGACTCTTTTGTGTGAAAACCCCAGGAGATCAGCAGTTTGACAAATAGTCAAAGCTGCCCGTCTGGCACCAACACTGCCTCGCTCAAAGTCACTGAGATCACATTTTCCCCCCTTTCTGATGTTTGATGTGACATCAACTGAAGCTGCTGACCTCTGTGTCTGCATGATCTTATACTGTACATCACACTGCTGACCTCTGTGTCTGCATGATCTTATACTGTACATCACACTGCTGACCTCTGTGTCTGCATGATCTTATACTGTACATCACACTGCTGACCTCTGTGTCTGCATGATCTTATACTGTACATCACACTGCTGACCTCTGTGTCTGCATGATCTTATACTGTACATCACACTGCTGACCTCTGTGTCTGCATGATCTTATACTGTACATCACACTGCTGACCTCTGTGTCTGCATGATCTTATACTGTACATCACACTGCTGACCTCTGTGTCTGCATGATCTTATACTGTACATCACACTGCTGACCTCTGTGTCTGCATGATCTTATACTGTACATCACACTGCTGACCTCTGTGTCTGCATGATCTTATACTGTACATCACACTGCTGACCTCTGTGTCTGCATGATCTTATACTGTACATCACACTGCTGACCTCTGTGTCTGCATGATCTTATACTGTACATCACACTGCTGACCTCTGTGTCTGCATGATCTTATACTGTACATCACACTGCTGACCTCTGTGTCTGCATGATCTTATACTGTACATCACACTGCTGACCTCTGTGTCTGCATGATCTTATACTGTACATCACACTGCTGACCTCTGTGTCTGCATGATCTTATACTGTACATCACACTGCTGACCTCTGTGTCTGCATGATCTTATACTGTACATCACACTGCTGACCTCTGTGTCTGCATGATCTTATACTGTACATCACACTGCTGACCTCTGTGTCTGCAGGATCTTATACTGTACATCACCTCTCAAATCATCCATCTCAAATCAACTCTCAATAACTGTCAAACTATTCATCATTCAACTAGTTTGACAGTTATTGAGAGTTGATTTGAGTTAATGAGTTATTAATTTGAGTTAGTGTGGACCAGTGATGTCACTGGTCCACACTTTAACACTCAATAACTGTCAAATTAAATGACAGACTTCAAAACCGTTTACAGTTTTCTGATATACTACTGATGTTCTAATGATACAAAGCTGGTTGAAAATGGGCGGAGTGTTCCTTTAACGATCAATTATCGATTTTCGATATTTGATGAACATCCCTAATACAGACACTAAGACAAATTCCTCGTATGTAACTTGCATACTGTGGCAATAAAAGTGATTCTGATTCTGATTCTGATTCTGATTCATTATCACATGGTGTGCACTGTGTGTGTTTGTGTGTGTGCGTGTGCGTGGTGTGCACTGTGTCTATTTGAATGTATTTCAGGTGCCAGCTGGACCTGTCCACTCTGGCTAAGGAGCACACTCATCGTCTGGAGCTGCCGTTGGAGGAGTCCCGGGGCTCTGTGGTGCTCCTGGTCACCCTGACCGCCTCCTCGCACGTCTCCATATCTGACCTGTCCGTCACGCCGCTGGACGACCCCGACGAACGCAGAGAGATACTCAAACGATACGTAAGCAGCGCTGTTAACGCTACTGATGGATACACAGTTTTTTGGTGCAATAATATCAATATTGTGATATACTGCATCGTGCATCGCTTGGACTGTAAATTCATATTTAATACCACCTATTTGTGTATAAACAGTACTGTATATATTGGACTGCATTTGCAGTTTTGTGACTTTGCGTTTTAGATATCTTCTTTTGATCTCCTGAATATTTATATGACCGCTACGCTGCATACTTACACTAAGACAAATCCCTCATATGTAATCTTTACATATTGTGGCAATAAAAGGGATTCTGATTCTGATTCTGATATGCGACTAGATGTCGTCTTCGATTTTGGATATTGTAATATGGTGATATGGCATAAATGTTGTCTTTTCCTTGTTTTAAAGGCTGCATTACAGTCAAGTGACTTACCAGACTGTTCTAGTTGATCTATTACCGGTATTTGGCCTTTACCCACTTAGTCATTATAATCCACATTACTGATTTTATCTATCAAAAATCTCATTGTGTCAATATTTTTGTGAAAAAATAAATAGTCATCCCTACATTATAGCCACAAAATCGATATTGAGGTATTTGGTAAAAAAAGATTTTGTCTATATTGCCCAGCCCTAATGCACAGTGCGTTGAGTTGAGTGCGTTTCCACCTGGGTTTTTATGTGGAGAAGTGTGATCAGATTGCTGTTCAATCATTCAAGGCACATTTTAATGCCAGGTATACCAATATCAATATCTGTTTCAATACCTGTTTCAAAATTAATCACCAACTATATTTATAATAAATTAATAATTTTGACTAATTTTCAAGAAAATAATAATAATAATTTGTTCCACCTTCGTAAATGTGAATATTATCTGGTTTCTTTAGTCTTCTATGACAGTAAAGTGATTATGTTTGGGTCGTGGACTGTTGGTCAGGAGGACAAAAGAAGACATTTGAGGATGTCGTCTTTGGGCATTGGGGAAACAGTGATTGACATTTTCCACCATTTTGTGACATCTTATAGACCAAACGACTAATTTATTAGCAGAGAAAATAATCAACAGATTAATTAGTTGCAGCCCTACTTATACCCCGTTCAAGACAACTCGGACCGCCGGAAAAAAATGGGTTCCGACCTGTAAAAAATAAATTGAACGGTCGTTCAGGCCGGAATTACAGCTCGGAAATTCGGGTATCATCCAGAGCTCCGGTTTCTCCGAGTTGATGTCACAGCCACATCAAAATGACAAATTGCATCTTAATGATAATCACAGGATTATTATAAACGTTTGTTGACGTTTTAACACACAATTTGAGGTCTTAATTGTGTAATGTTAACGTTTCATATGTGTTTGTGTCATCTGTGTTTCACTCTGTGTGAAATTCAGCATTCAGCATGTTCGGTTAGCATTGTTCGCTAGTAGGTAGCTACCATGCTAACGCGGGTTGCTATAGCAACAGTTTGGTTTTCCTGGTTGGTGCAGCGTGAACGCAAATCTGTCTGGGCCGGAGGTTCCGTGTTGAAACTTACAGCGGTCCGAATTGTCTTGAATGCGGTATAAGTACTGATGTGCAATGATGCATGACCAAGGACAGTTTCCATTGTGTTGTGGGCATTCCAAACATGATCGCTGTCATGGACTGTACGCATGTGGTCAGCAGAGCAGCAATTCGAAACCCATCTTATGATATGGAGTCATGCTTGTTTTTGACAGAAAAAAATGCTTTCAAAGATCCTAAACCTTCCACATTTCATGTTTACCAAGACTAAATGGACACAATGTTGAGAGGGTCTCGGAATAAAAAAATATTTTGGTATCTGGCTGGATCAAAAAGTTACTTTTAAATTCCACATTGACACAATTGTCATCAAGCTACGACAAAAAAAATGATATTTGTACACAAACAGAGCTCATTTTCCTATGTTCAGTAGGAAGCAGGTAATTGAGGCAGTCATCTTGTCTGTTTTGGATTATGGCGATGTTATCTATAGACACGCCTCTGCCTCCACTCTTAACCCTAGATGCAGTTTATCAGTCCACCATAAGTTTTATTACTGGTGACAGTTATTCCACACATTGTTGTATGACATCCCTCTCTGCATCATTGTAAATTATACCCTCAATGACCTCCCAGATCAAAATGAATGAGTGAATGAATGAATGTGCTCTTCCAGGGTGTGCTGAAGTCAGCCTCTAACCTGAGAGACGTGGGCCTGGTGCAGATCAAGGTGATGAGAGCTGAAGGACTGATGGCTGCAGATGTCAATGGTAAACAACCTCCCTGTGACTCATCACACCCCCCCCCCCTCTCTCCTATCTCTCCCTGTCCTGTTTCTGTCTCCCTCTTACACACACACACACACACACACACACACACACACACACACACACACACACACACACACACACACACACACACACCCACACACACACACACACACACACACACACACACACACACACACACACACACACACACACACACACACACACACACACACCCACCCACCCACCCACACACACACACACACACACACACACCCAAACCCACACCCCCACACACACACACACACACACACACACACACAGACCTTAAGGCCTTTACACACCAAGAGCGACGTGAAGAAATGAAAATTCAGAATAATCTGCAGGCAAATTATTCCCTTCAAATATATTCCCACCAAACGTGCCACGATTTTGCGGTTATATTAAATACATGTAAGTTCTAAAGAAACCATCGCCGCGCGATAAAATGGAGCAGCGACGACGACGACGACGACAACATGCGTTTGCTTTTGAGGAGAGGACAGAGCATGGAGAGTTCCACTGCGCTTGATACAGGAGTTGAAGTCTATGTAGCTCTGTTCATGTCGAAGGTGAAAACTTGCAAAGAAATCAACCTTGATCCGCAATTTTGCTCAGTGAAGCCATTGATATGCATGGCTCCGTTGACTGGACATTGGTTCTAAAAACATTATTGACGTGCGATTCAAAATAAATCACTCTTGGTTTGTAAAGGTCTTTATACTCACTGTGATCCATTAATATATTTGTGTGTTTTATGTTATCGCCCAAATGTGCTGTGATTTTCAATGGTCCCCTAGGTAAGAGTGATCCTTTCTGTGTGCTGGAGCTGAATAATAACAGACTGCAGACACACACTGTTTACAAGAACCTCAATCCAGAGTGGAACAAAGTCTTCACCTTGTGAGTGGCCATCACGCTGCATTCGTCTATTTCACTGTTTCATCTCTTCTTCTCCATCATTCATGTTGTACAAACCGTATTTTTACATTTTCTTCTAACAGAACTCTTTTGTTTTGCCTGTCTTTTCCTTCCAGAGGTTGACTGTATATACATGATTTTCTTTGGCTTTTCTTCTGATTTTTCTCCCATTTTCTCCCCAATTGGACTTGGCCAATTCCCCCTGCTGTCCCGGTCGTTGCTCCACCTGCTCTGTCGATCTGGGGAGAGTTGTAGACCAGCACATGCTTCCTCCGATACATGTGCAGTCACCAGTCGCTTCTTTTCACCTGACAGCGAGGTGTTTCACCGGCAGGATGTAGCGTGTGGGAGGATCACGCTAAAATAAATAAATACAAGAAAAAAGCAAAGGGGCTTAGAGAAATAAAGCAATTACAAAGTCAAAAGGATAAAGTTCATGTAAAAGAACACGCAAAGTGCACCACATTAAAATAATCGAATCAAGTCAAATAGAGAGATATTTTTACCCGCTTGAAGGAAATAGTATAATTAAGTGGTGTTACTTCTTGCTATTTCCAGTCACACTTTAGTGCGTGAATCCATATGTGTATTTTCTCAAATATAATCATATCTTCCTGTCTAATGTGCACTTTGCCTCAATCCTGCCCTCGTTGATGATCAGAGTAGTAGATCAGATCTCCGGCTGTTTTCGTGTGGTCAGAGAGACTGGACCATATCCTGTTATTCATCTACTCTTTCTCAAATTCTCTCTCTCTCTCTCTCTCCCTCTCTCTTTGCATCAGTAATGTGAAAGACATTCACTCCGTTTTGGAGGTGACAGTGTTTGATGAGGACAGAGACAGAAGTGCAGATTTCCTGGGAAAGGTGGCCATCCCCTTATTGCATGTAAGTGTCTGTGTGTCCGTGGGTGTGTCCGTGTGTGTGTCTGTGTGTGTTCGTAAAGTGAAATGTATACACAGTACGTCAAAAAGCCCTGGCCGGCGTGGAGCTCCCCAAAAATGTGACGTACTGTCGGGTCGACGCAGCTGATGTGAACAGCACAAGTATACTATACTGTACATGTGATGATGATGATGATGATGATGAGGTAGTACAGTAGATGGGGAGATAACAGGAGAGAGTGAAAGCTATTACCAAGAATATGCGCTACATTCTCTCCTTGGGCTAACTCTAATTGAAATCATAGTGAAATCACACAATGACTCATTTTGCTGGGGACTCCCCTGCGACCCCTCGTCAGGCTGACGTTTGAGTATGTATGTCTACTGTACATCCCAACTCCAGGCTACGTTAAAGGATGTTTCTCACTTTAGAAAGAGTGTGTGATTGTCTATATTTAGTCCTAAGTATCTGCAGGTTTAGAAAAATCATCCAACTTATGCTTTAAAAAGTATAAAAATGTAATACTTTTTAGAGGCCCTAAAGCAGGGATACTCAACTTGCTTTGCCCGGGGGTCACTTGAAATGATAGAAGGCGAGGGGCCAGTTCATAAACAAACAATATACATTTTTCTGTAGCGGATTGTGGGTTTTTGGTGTGTCAGCCGGAGTTTAGTCTGACAATGTTGTGCACACTGGATAGTTAGTTAGGTTAAGTTAGTTAGGTTAAGTACATACATAAGTGCCTGGGTAGCGAGCAGACGGCGGTATTCGACAATTTAGCAGCTAAATCATAGATTATTGAAAGATATTCCATATTCCAGACTGAAATGCTATAACAGAAGTGGAGTATTGGCCAGAATGACATGAACATTTGGACACTTATTCAGCGGGTATCTTGCATGTTGCGTTCAGGTGCACTGTAAATGTTTTTTTTTTGCAATTCCATCGCAATATACGCGGGCCGCATGCGCAAGTTGAGTATCACTGCCTTAAAGGGATAGTTAGGTTTTTTTGATGTGGGGTTGTACTGTATGAGGTACTTGCATAGAGTCAGTATACTACGTGCAGTAGAATGCAGCTGGTGTGGTCCCAGTTTGGAGAAGTGGAGACCGGCCGCGTCAGGCAAGTAGAGCTGTCTGCTGAGTGTAGAAAACAACAACAACAACAACAACAACAACAACAACAACAACAACAACAACAACAACAACAACAAAGGAAAAAAAAACAAAAACATAAAATGTTCCCATACTGCTGCTCCCCTGGCGTAATCCAAGTCTCCACGAGCCCTGAGATGCCAAGGTGACTTGAAAAGAAACACGTCATTTACCCTCTGTTTTTTGTTGAAATGTGCACTGTAGCCACGTGCTGCAGGATGGTGGGCTGGGGATTCTGTAACCTGCACTGTAGCCACGTGCTGCAGGATGGTGGGCTGGGGATAGTGTAACCTGCACTGTAGCCACGTGCTGCAGGATGGTGGGCTGGGGATTCTGTAACCTGCACTGTAGACACATGCTGCAGGATGGTGGGCTGGGGATACTGTAACCTGCACTGTAGACACATGCTGCAGAGTGGTGGGCTGGGGATACTGTAGCCTGCACTGTAGACACATGCTGCAGGGTGGTGGGCTGGGGATACTGTAACCTGCACTGTAGACACATGCTGCAGGGTGGTGGGCTGGGGATACTGTAACCTGCACTGTAGACACATGCTGCAGAGTGGTGGGCTGGGGATACTGTAGCCTGCACTGTAGACACATGCTGCAGGGTGGTGGGCTGGGGATACTGTAACCTGCACTGTAGCCACATGCTGCAGAGTGGTGGGCTGGGGATACTGTAGCCTGCACTGTAGACACGTGCTGCAGGATGGTGGGCTGGGGATACTGTAACCTGCACTGTAGACACGTGCTGCAGGATGGTGGGCTGGGGATACTGTAGCCTGCACTGTAGCCACATGCTGCAGGGTGGTGGGCTGGGGATAGTGTAACCTGCACTGTAGACACGTGCTGCAGAGTGGTGGGCTGGGGATACTGTAACCTGCACTGTAGACACATGCTGCAGGGTGGTGGGCTGGGGATACTGTAACCTGCACTGTAGACACATGCTGCAGAGTGGTGGGCTGGGGATACTGTAACCTGCACTGTAGACACATGCTGCAGAGTGGTGGGCTGGGGATACTGTAGCCTGCACTGTAGACACATGCTGCAGAGTGGTGGGCTGGGGATACTGTAGCCTGCACTGTAGACACATGCTGCAGGATGGTGGGCTGGGGATACTGTAACCTGCACTGTAGCCACATGCTGCAGAGTGGTGGGCTGGGGATACTGTAGCCTGCACTGTAGACACGTGCTGCAGGATGGTGGGCTGGGGATACTGTAGCCTGCACTGTAGACACATGCTGCAGGGTGGTGGGCTGGGGATACTGTAGCCTGCACTGTAGACGCATGCTGCAGAGTGGTGGGCTGGGGATACTGTAGCCTGCACTGTAGACACATGCTGCAGGATGGTGGGCTGGGGATACTGTAGCCTGCACTGTAGGCACATGCTGCAGGAAATGCAGCTTGAAATGTACAAAAGTCAAATAAACCATTCTTCCTCCATGTCTGTCAGATCTGTAATGGAGAGCAGAAGGGGTACATGTTAAAAAACAAGGCGCTGACCGGACCAAACAAGGGAGTCATTTACCTGGAGATGGACGTCATCTACAACACTGTGAGCACGGCCCTGTCTGTCTGGACCCAAGCTGTCAAGTTCTCCCATCTTCTTCCTGACTACAGTCTCTCTAATGACTACAGTCTCTAACGACTACAGTCTCTCTAATGACTACAGTTTCTCTAACGACTACAGTCTCTAATGACTACAGTCTCTCTAACAACTACAGTCTCTAATGACTACAGCCTCTCTAACAGACTACAGTCTCTAATGACTACAGTCTCTAACAGACTACAGTTTCTAATGACTACAGTCTCTAATGACTACAGTCTCTCTAACAGACTACAGTCTCTAATGACTACAGTCTCTCTAACAGATTACAGTCTCTAATGACTACAGTCTCTAATGACTACAGTCTCTCTAACGACTACAGTCTCTAATGACTACAGTCTCTAATGACTACAGTCTCTCTAACGACTGCAGTCTCTAATCACTACAGTCTCTAATGACTACAGTCTCTAATGACTACAGTCTCTCTAACAGACTACAGTCTCTCTAATGACTACAGTCTCTAACAGACTACAGTCTCTCTAACAGACTACAGTCTCTCTAATGACTACAGTATCTAACAGACTACAGTCTCTCTAACAGACTACAGTCTCTCTAACAGACTACAGTCTCTCTAACAGACTACAGTCTCTAATGACTGCAGTCTCTCTAACAGACTACAGTCTCTCTAACAGACTACAGTCTCTCTAACAGACTACAGTCTCTTTAACAGACTACAGTCTCTCTAATGACTACAGTCTCTCTAATGACTACAGTCTCTAATGACTACAGTCTCTCTAATGACTACAGTCTCTCTAACGGACTACAGTCTCTCTAACGACTACAGTCTCTCTAACGGAGGGTTTGTCTCTTCAGGTCAAGGCTGCTTTGAAGACTGTGGTTCCTGCAGAGCAGAAGTGCATCGAGGAAGAGCAGAAAGCCTCCAAGAATGTATGTTTGTGTATATTAATGATGACTATAATGTGGATGTGAGAGCGCTTTATAATATGCCTACAGTACATTCACCCATTCATGCAGAAACACCAACCACACCAAGTCAATGTCCTTGTAGGTGCAAACCTACTTTGGCCAAATAAATAATTAAATTTGTATTCATACACTGACGGCAAGGGTAGCTTGCTGCAGCAATTTGGGGTTCAGTATCTTGCCCAAGGACACTTCGATACTGTAGCCTATGCGGACGGGAGCCGGGGATCGAACCAGCGACCTCTTATCCAAAGCGACTATAGACCTTATTCGCTAACCCTGGACGGCACCATATTGTTGACATACCGTCCTGCGCGCACACAGCGCTGCAGCTGACAAGTAACAGCCTTATTGTCATTTCTGTTCCATTACAAAATAGCGATGGTAATGACAGCAATAAAAACCCCACCGTTGTTGCTTGTATGCTGCCATTATAATGCATGTAATAAATAAACTAAAGGACGAGGTGAACAGACTTTGCTGTGAGGAGCTGTCAGAAGGTTTCATCTGTCTCTCCCAACTATCCACACATCTCCTGTGCTGCTGACGTATCCCCAGTCTCGCTCCCTTCACGTCTGTGGACGGTAGAGATAGAAACAAACCACGGGGACTTTATTGCTGTCAGTACTACAGCCACGTGTAACGCAGGTCACCATCCGAACACAATTGGAACGATACAGGTAACGCTAACAGCGGCTAGCTTCCTATAAACGCTGCTCCACATAGGCTGTCACTTGAGAGCTGCAGCGCTATGTCGACAATATGGCGGCGGTGGGCGTGCCCATACGTGAGTGACGTCAATCGAATAAGGTCTATAGTGGACAACCTGCTCTACCTCCTGAACCAACAATGACCCGACTGTGGCTCAGGAAGGAGGTGGCTGTGACTTAATAAAAATGTGTATTACAGTACTAAATATGACAATTATGTTTTATATCTGAGTGTATATAAACACAATGTTATAAAAAATATACGTAAAAAGCATGTGTGCACTGTGCAGTATGATTTAGGTAAGCCATGATCTGTACTTTGTCTCCTTCAGTTGATCCAGCAGAACTTCAACCGTGTGAAGCGCTGTGTCATGGTCCTCATTAACTGTGGGACATATATCAAGAGCTGCTTTCAGTGGGAATCTACACAGAGGAGCATCATCTCTTTTGTGGTATGACAGACCATGGACATATTATAAGATGGACTGGGCATTGGTCCCGTTCAGTGAAGCCGCTGCATGTTAGATCGCCGCTCTGGCGGTTGAATCCAGTATTAGGTCACAAGGCCCGCCTCCCCATGTTAGTGGATGGGAAAATCACAACTGAAATAATCACAGTATACGTCAGATAATTTTTTTCCAAAGGTGGTTTGTATCATTTTAGATAGTCATTATCATGCCAATGCCTGTGCAAGTGGTAATTTTTCTGATCAGTTTGTTTTTAAGTAGTTATTTGACATATAAAAAGGGATAAAAATGGATGATTGACAGCTGTGGCAGCCAGTCTCAAGCCGTCATTGGCTGGACAGGCTCTTCACATTATAGATCTATCGTCATAGACAAGACACACGGCTTCATCATTATCGCTGCCTGGAGGTCGGGGTGGCTCTGCTGGGTGTGTGGGGCCGGGAGATGGGCTCTTAGCCTCGGTAGTGCAGGCCTGGAGGTCGGGGTGGCTCATGGGTTGGCTGTGCTGGCTACCAGACATATCAATGGGCCGCAATAAAATGAACATTGTTTTGAGAAAGGTGCGCGAGGAATTAACGTTGGTTGGGGACTGAAGTAAGTTCAGAAAATATGTGTTTTAGTTACTCCAGCTACTTTATAGGTACACAATGGTTTTAACATGCAGGCTAGCAATGGCGTTAGCCGCTTTTGCTAGTCAGCTGTTTTTCATTATTTATCGGCTTAATATTACTATAACTTAACAACCGATAACGATAGCTGGAATAACACAATAATAGACACATATTTTCAGAACTGACCAGGTTGTCCAACTGACAGGAAATGTGTTTTATAACGTTAACTCCCGTCCCGGGTATAAGATGAGGCCTAGTAGTACACAAGCACCGTTCGCTCATCGCTAACGGGTTAGCATCACATACAAACAGACGTTTTATTTTTTGTAGGCTATTAAATCAACAAACGTTTTTATATGCGTATCTGGGGGAAATGCTTTGACTGTGGGGATGTTCGTTCTTCACAAGCTCCTCTCTTAGTAACGATAGACCAGGCAGCCTGGCTCACGCACTGGGCTAACGTTAGGTTGGGCTGCCCTACACACACTGTACCGGGGGGGTACAACAACGTAGCCTCACGGTTAGATTTGTTAAACCAACATTTGCGGCAAAAGAAATGTAATCTTAAAGCTAATCAAAATGCCACGGAAACATTAGGCTAATCAACACAGCTGTTCATCCGAGAATTTCCCCCAGTGAGAGGCTGAGAGCCAAGCAGCCCTGGCTCCTCTTCCGGGCTGAGAGGCTCCTCTTGCGGGCTGCTCTCAGAGCATGGGCTGAGAGCAGCCCGGCGGTCTGACTTGTCTGGCTGATACAACTCAATCTCCGACAACGGAGAACGTTACAGGCTGCACTATACCCACAACACTATACCAGCAAACAACGTTGCGTAAAGCGTCAAGGTTAGATTTGTAAAACTAACATTTGCTCCAAAAGGAATTAAATCATAAAGTTAATCAAAATGCCACGAAAACATTGGGCTAGCTTAGTCAACACAGCACAGCAGTGAGGCTGAAGGTGAGTAAGGCCTGCCTCCACTTCCGGCCCGCGCTAAGAGCGCTGAGAGCACTCAGCAGCAGCCCGGAGGTCTGAAATCTCTGACAACCAAAATCAGATTTTCGTACAGGCGTCATTTTGATAAACTGATCTCATAGTGGGAATCTTCCTGGTTACTTTTGGCGAGACAAAAAATATTACAACTTAAAGTGTCATATTTACAGAGCTAGACTGTATATAAATACACAACGCACTGTGCGCATTCTAGAAACAGCAGCTCTACATAAGAAAGTTCAGAGGGGCGGGGAGCTCTCAAGAGGTTCTAAATCAAGGGAGCTACTGCGCAGACTCTGGTTCACTGATCTGGCCGGATTTTGGCTTCAATAAAACATACAGGGAAGAGATAGGGACACTCTCTCCGTTCATATATCTCAGTGTGACAGACACCCACACACACCACACACACCACACACACACACACACACTTTTTCAACCGCAAAGTATGCACTCTTGGTAGTACCAAATACGATGGGATTTCAAGCAAGACGAACCAACTTCAACTCACTTCCTGTCATTTTGGCACATGGGTTTTGCTCATGGTTTTCCACGGACAAAGTCAACGTGATCTCAGATTCTTTCACCCCCTATATTCATGAAAGTAAATATTCTGCCCTTTCTCCGAAGCCACATATCTTTTTGCACCATTTGCATTTAAGATACTTGCTGCTACCAGTTGTTAGAATTGGCGGAGCCTGCGGTGAACCATCTTTAGTAATAGAAGATCTATGGTAGTACCTGTAAAACGTACCCCCTCAATGTGCCCCCCTCCCAACACCGCATGAAGCTGCCATGCCATTAAACTGTGTCACAGCAAGGAGATAGCCTCAGACGCTCTGCCATGCCATTAAACTGTGTCACATCAAGGAGATAGCCTCAGACGCTCACTTTTATAGCGACCGTAGTTCACATGTGCATCAACCAAAGCCTCTACTGATGCCTATATATGACCTCCATCAGCAAATGAGACCATCAGTGAGGAGATTGGCTCGTTATTTTAATCCAACGTTTTTACACTTCAGATCTACTCTTACATTTGTCAACAGCTACAGCAGATCTACCTGTCTAAACGGTTGTGTGTGACTCCTCTCTCTCAGCTGTTTGTTTGTGGTTCTTGTGTGTGACTCCTCTCTCTCAGCTGTTTGTGGTGGTCGTGTGGAACTTCGAGCTGTACATGCTGCCGCTGGGCCTGCTGCTGCTGCTCATCTGGAACTACTTCTTCACTTCCAGTAGAGACACAGCAGACATGGTGAGAATTCAGTCAGAGAATAACAGGTGTGTGTGTGTGTGTGTGTGTGTGTGTGTGTGTGTGTGTGTGTGTGTGTGCGTGTGTGTGTGTGTGTGTGTGTGTGTGTGTGCCGTGTGCGTGTCTCGTGTGTATGTGCGTGTGTCGTGTGTATGTGCGTGATTTTTTTTTTACTGTATCAATTAAATATGCATTGCCCTTTTTCTTGCTGCAGTCAATGGAGGCTATGTTTGAATGGGAGGATGAGGACGAGGACAAAGACGACAAGGTAGTGTAATAGTTACGACTTGATATTTCTCTGCGTCTACATAAATACGGGTATTTGTATTGCATGGTAGGGCTGTCACTTTTTCTCAAAATCAAGTTCGAACGAATTTGAAATGACACGCCACAGAAACTACAGCCGACATCGCTCCAGCTCCACTCGTCTGTTTCCACTGACTCACCTGGGTGGCAAGCTAGCAGTTAGGTCCGCCCATTTGTTGTCATTGTAGAGCTTTTGCAAAGTCAAAGTCAACAAACACCCTTATCTTTTCTTAGTCACTTTGTCATCTTCCACACACTGCTTCTCAGATGCTTTGCTGTCATGACTGTTTGCTCGCTAGTGTCCTCCATTTTACCGCGTAATCGTTGCAAACAAAAAAGATTGGTTGCAGAAATCGGGTTAATAGGGCATGAATAGGTCAAGCTCATAGTGAATTAGAAATTAGAAATGGAAAGTCGCGTGTATGAAGAGAGGATGTGTGTGTAGGTAGCCTACCAAGCAGTGAGGTTGTGTGTATGGAGGATATCCAAGACAAAAGTGATGACCTCCCCCCCTCCCACTTTGTTGTCTTTTCTTTTGTGGCGTTTTGTTGTGTTTTGGGATTATTTGTATTGGGATGTGTTTATGTTTTGTTGTGTTTTGGGATGTATTTGTATTGGGATGTGTTTATGTTTTGTGTGATGTCTGTCTTTTATATGGGTTACTAATCATAGATTTACTAGTCTCATTTTGTTCTAAATAAATGATGATGTAATCTGTGAAAAATAATAAAAATTTCATTATAAAAAAAAGAAAAAAAAGTGACAGCCCTATTGCATGGTAAAACATTGGTCTTTGCCTTATTCTTTCTGTTCTGATTTGCCAGGACTCTGAGCGGAAGGGCCTGCTGGATAAACTGTACGCCATCCAGGAAGTGTTCGTCAGCGTGCAGAGCGCTCTGGATGATGTGGCTTCATACGGAGAGAGGATAAAGAAGTGAGTTTTTCACACGTTTTCACATCAAAAGTTCATTTTTCAAAATTTCATTGATAACACTAATCTACAGTTTGCTGACGTCACCTAGTACTATCAAATTTCTACCCCATTTCAACCAATCATATCATATCATGCAGCTGTCAATTAAATCTTCATTTCAGGATAATTTTCTCTTCCAAATGAAGTAGAAAATGGCGCCTAGTGCCTGTCATCTGGCAGAATTCCTATCCCATAAACTAACTACTAACTTGGCCCATTGCATGAAACATGAGCAAAAAACAAAAACTATAATCTCTAAGAATGCAAAGAAATGTAACTATGGTAAATATGGTCCGCCTCTCAATTTGTTTTCAGTCTCCGACGCTCGTGCTATTGCATTCGCCTCCGGTTCACTTCGACTTTAAAGGGATAATCTCAAAGATTTTCATGTAAATAAATGTCTGTTAAGTCACTATCACCAACTGAGTTAACACAATGATGACTGAGCCTATGGCCCATTGATGGAACCCTTTGCATTTTCAGTATTGCAGCATTTAAGAACTAGCTGTCTGTGGAGACACCCCAGAGACGGTAGGCGGAGCTAACACAATAGACTCACTCTGTAGGTTACTGTAGGTTCACGAGAACTCTTGTGTGAAGTAGGATAACAAACTCATTTTTTCCGGTAATTGCAGGTGAGATCCAAACAGTGTTTGTATGTGATATACAACACTGTTTGGATTTCACCTGCAATTACAGCTCATTGCGATAGGTGTCGTCAAAGAGAACGAAACGAAACTGAAATCTTCGGGATTGGAGAACATCAAGTCAAGTCAGAAGAAATCAATAGTCCAGTATCAATTTAATATCTTAAATATATATGACTTTTCAATGCAATATGGTTTTAGTAGGATAAAAACCTTGGTAAGAGTTTCAACTTCAATAAATTCAACCATTCCATACAAATTGAGAAAATATAATTTAAATTCAGTCGTCTGTTGGAACAAATCCCATCACTTTCAATGAAAATCATTTACACAAACGCAAGATCTCAAGTCAAGACTTTAGACACCTTTTCAAGTCATCAAAGTACAACTCAGTCAAGTCTCAAGTCACCAGAACCAAAGTCAAGTAGAGTCTCAAGTCTTCTCTTTATGCATCAAGTCAAGTCTCAAGTCTTCTCTTCATGCATCAAGTCAAGTGTCAAGTCTTCTCTTCATGCATCAAGTCAAGTCTCAAGTCTTCTCTTCATGCATCAAGTCAAGTCTCAAGTCTTCTCTTCATGCATCAAGTCAAGTCTCAAGCCGTTAAAACTGTGATTGCTATTGCTACATTCCCAGGATTGGGTCACCAGTTTTGCTTGTGCTCTATGTCGCCCCCTGCAGCACAGCTAACTGGGCTGTGCCTTTTCTAACCTGTGCTCTCTGTCGCCCCCCTGCAGCACAGCTAACTGGACGGTGCCTTTTCTAAGCTGGTTGGCGATCACTGCCCTGTGTGTGGCCGCCGTTCTCCTTTACCTCATCCCCCTTCGATACCTTGTACTCGCCTGGGGTGAGTCGTGATGTTACACCGACAGGCAATTCCACCAACAGCATCGACTGTATTTGAACTAACCAAACTGACATCTTCTTCCTTAGGTGTGAATAAATGGACAAAAAAGCTCCGCAACCCATACGCCATCGACAACAACGAGCTTCTGGACTTCCTCTCCAGAGTGCCCTCTGATGTTCAAGTGGTACGTCACCTCAGAATTCAACCTCTAGGCCAGTGGTTCCCAAATGGTGTGCTGCAAGTCCAGGTGTGCGGTGGAATTTTGTGACAACCAGGGGTTAAATTGAGCTGCCTGTTTGTTTTGTGAACAAGTGTCAATATGCTATTAGATACAGTATATCCCCCATATTCAACCAGTGGACCACAGTCCACATCTGCTACTGGCAAAGGATCTGGAAAGACCCAGCAGTTTTCCATTGACAATTGCCAAAATTATGTAATCCAGGAAACAAATATCATTGGTTTAACATTTTATAATAGCCAAATATGTAAATAATGGTAAGTTTTCAATTATGCTGATAATACAGACCTCTGTTATCCATCTGTATGTCTGTCTGTCTGCATGTCTGTCTGTCTGCATGTCTGTCTGTCTGTCTGTCTGCATGTCTGTCTGCATGTCTGCATGTCTGTCTGTCTGTCTGCATGTCTGTCTGCATGTCTGCATGTCTGTCTGCATGTCTGTCTGTCTGTCTGTCTGTCTGTCTGTCTGTCTGTCTGTCTGTCTGTCTGTCTGTCTGTCTGTCTATAGATGCAGTATTATGAGCTGAAGGTGGATCCAGGACAAAGCCCAAAGAAAAGCAAGAGGACGAACTCCAGCTAAACACACGAGCCCTTAAATAATCATTCCTCCGAGCTGGAGTTTGTATCTCCGGTCGACTGAACAATAAGCCCGCTGTAAACAACAGCCTCATGTAAACAATGTTATTTAAACATGTTATTTATATATTTTTTTATGATTATTGTTATCAGCAGCTTTTGCTGTTTAGTTTAGTTCTTTTTTTAAGATGTTAGTTGCATAGCAGGAATGTACACATATGCTGATTTTTGTTTTTATTTTTTGGCGAAGAAAACCTTATGGAAACTACCTAGTATATAGCTGGCGTGCAGTGTTGCCAACTCTTTTCTATTGGCTGCTCAGAAGGTCACTAGCAGTCACCAGATGGCGTCACATGATAATTATGCATATCAATATATAAGGCTGCACTTGTTATAATAACTGCTGACTCCGCCCGCCCGGGCCAGAACCAGCGTGGGCCAGTAACAATTACAAGTGGACCCTATCCTACAGTCCCTGCTCTCAGCGGAGGGAGGGGGGCTGCACTGTGTGGGAAGCACTGTGATCATAGACCTCTCTGTCAGACACAAGTAGAGAAAAGCGCCATCAGCCATACCAATTTATTGCCAAATGTTTTGGGACTCAACACATTGCTTCCCATGATCAGAAAAAGTCACCCGATTTGTCAGGAAACGCAGGCGTCTCACTCATTTCACTCGCTCGCTCTCATGTGTTGCACCCGATGCGGGTCATGTGAGTGCAAAATAACCAATCACAGCAGGGCGTGCGTGCACACATGCTCTGCTGTGCCCCCGTCACACAAACACACTCTCTCTCTCTCTCTCTCTCTCTCTCTCTCTCTCTACCTCTGCAAGCATCAGTCGTTCCGGGTGCCGAGCACGTGGTCTGGCTGACCAATGGTGTAACTTCATCACTCACTCAGCGGCATTCACGTTTGTCGAGCTGGTGCCGCTAGTCACGGACCAGCTTTATTATTTTTTATTATTATTACAATACCCAACACCCAGCTTTCCCTGCTTCAAGCACTGCAACTAAATGATGAGCTCTGACAGTATATTTGAATAAACGTGTGGATGAATCTCAAATTATAAGTACAGTAAGCAATATCGCTGTACTGTATATCGTCTGTCTGTGATTCAGTCGATAATCACAGCTGTGCTGATATTACACAGTACAACAGCGCCCCCTTTAGTGTGATATTGCTTTCATACAACAGTTGTAAAAGATATCCAACAAGTAATAATAGTATCTTTTTGTACATTAACTAACTGTTGTGTAAGTGATAATAATGCAATGAATGTTCATTATTTTTACAAAGAGCATGCATGTGCTATGCTGTGCTACTGTTGCATGAAAACTTGGTTGTTGTTTGTTTGTTACCTTAAAATCAAAGTTTATTTTAATTTCATGCATTCATGCAAAGGTTTACCAGTTATTACTGTCACTCTTATTCCATATATTAAAGTATACACACACACATATACAATACAGTATAATACCTTGGATATGACATACATGTGAGATGAGATTCACACCTGACTTTGCAAGCCACTGAATGTCATATGATTAGTATAAATTAATTGTTTGTTTTTTATCTGTCTAGGTGCCATTGCTGTAATGAAATATTGAAATGAATCCAATTGAAACAAAGGTCTAAATAGCCTTCACATGTATTTATTTTTTAAATAAGGGGCCTAAATTGATGAGCAGTGTGTATCCTTACAGAAAGAAATGTGTGAATTTCACATGTGGAAAATCACATGTGAACCACATGACATCACATGGGCATTATGATTCTGGAATATTTTCAGATGCTCCACATTTTATATAACATGGAATAACACCATCACATGTTATCACATGTTTTCCACATGTGGAAAAACACGTTATCACATGGAAAATACATGTTTTTTTCTGTAAGGTTCAATCTTTCAGTCCTTAAAGAAGAAAAATCACGCAGACACCTTAATTTTATCTGGGTTCTTATTGGAGCACAAGATAATAAAAAAAAAACAGCAGACCACTGCACTATTTTTCGTTTTCGTTTTTATTTTGATATTTCATACAAGATGGTTGAACATGAGACAATATGAAGTCTGTTGTAAATTGCCTGGAAATTGCTGCATGTCTTGCTAAGCTGGCATTTTTATGCGTCAGAATGTTTTGCATGACTCTGAACATATATGCAAGTGCATTCATGTATATCATTATATTATACTGTTACTGTATGAGTAGTTCATCAATGTCTGTTCACATCCTCCAGAAGCCAGTGAGCTGTTGTTACATCCAGTCGTTTCATGTCAACTTTAGCTTTTCACAGACACAGTGACGATCAAAGGAGGTGGGAGGGAGGGGCAAAAAGAAAGAAAGAATGGAAAGTATTCTCTGCACCAAATCAAAATTTCCATAATTGTGCATATTCATTTTTCTATTGTTGCACCTATTGTTCTATTGTTTTCTACTGTTGCACCTTTGTTGTTTGCTGACTGTTTTCATTACTGCAGTTGTAAAGGCACCAAAAGCAGGACTTCATTCTGTAAATCCTGCTAAATATCTATCTGAGAAAAGCTGATAAAACTTTATACACAGATCAGATCAGTGCTTGGTTTTTCTTTTCTTTTTAGACTTTTATTCTTGAAGCAATTATTCCACAATACGTCACGTGTCCAATCCTAGCCTGCTGCATGTACAGTATGTCCACATACACATTGTGATGCAATGCCCTGATACTGACACCTGCTGGCCAGTGGCTTCCCTTAGCCATATTTACCACAAAAGACACGGACTGCTTTTGAGTTTAGTTTTGATCAGTTCAGTGGCTGCCTTAGTCTTCTGCTCCTACACAATTATTTCTTTCTGCATCATATTTGTTAGTCTGGGTTTAAAGAGTAAATACCTCAAAACCCAACCAATCTGTGGTAAAGCCTGACACCTAATGGTGAAAGGTAGTACTGCACTAACAATCTGTTATTGGCTGATCTGTGGCGATAGGTGATATCACCTTCTATACAATACAACAGGTGATAACATAACCAGCCAATAGAGGCCGCTATTCCGTGGCTCTGGTTTCAAGAAGTGAATTTCCCGTTCATTCGACTTTTCAGAACCTACAAGATGAACTACGACATAACACATTTGACTCCCATTTGTTTCGCTCCCTTTCAAATGTTTTATGGTCATCTTGTAGCTTGGTTCCAGGCTTAAAACTATATAAGGATTTTCTGAAACGTCAATGGAGAAATTAATGGGAAATTCACTTCCTGGAACCGGAGCCGTGATATAGTGGGTCAGGCTTCACCACAGATTTGGGGTTGGGGTTCAGTTACTCTTAGCCCTCGTTCACACCATACGCCGAAGCCACGCTGAAGCCACGCAGTTTCATTTCAGTGTCCTTGCGTCCTTGTTAACAGGCGAGACCGTTCACACCAGCCGCACGCGTGCCACATTCAAGCCACGCTGAAGTGATCGTTCAGGATTCTGTTCCAGTTTCCAAGCGTGAAGCTGCCAGGCATGAATTCAATGCAAGTTGTGGGCGCGGGGGCGAGGCGCTGAGGAAAAGAGAGTGCTTCTTGTGTGACCGGTTTAGCGTGACATTCAGTTTCTGTTAAGCGCCGCTTCAGCTCGAGAAATATAAAAACAGTCAATGTAGGCTACATATTTATATTTAATATTTTGTATATATGACTGCAAAGGATAACACAACAAAGTGTTGAAACACATCCATTGTGGTCATCAATGGAAATAGCAAGAAATAGCAACAACAATAACTTGACATTAAACACAGTAAACGCAATCAAAAGGTCACTATATATACATGCGGCTAAATTGTCTTAACACTGGCTTCTTCTTCTTGTTCTAAAGAAATTTTATCACTTTCTATTTGAACAGCTTTAGCTTAATCAGCTTGTCAGCAGCTAGTGAACTGGGACATCACAGCATGTTTGTAATGGAGTGTGTAAGTAGGCTATTATCTCAACACAGACACAACAGGTTGGGCTCGGATACCCTCTCTTAACTGGCATGTCCCACGTACATCACAGCTTTGGCCAGCAGGGGGAGCTCCACACTCATTTTGATCGTCCACAGAACCGTCGCAGGTCAAAGTCAAACAACAGTGGGAGGTCACTGGAGATGGTTGTGACTGCGGGCTGGTTTACCAGGCTAAGGAAGCTGAGGGTGAGCTACTAAACCCAAAGCCTCCTTTCACCCCTCAGGCCTCAGGAATAATAATAATAATAAAAAAAAACCCTGAATGAAATCCTTTTATAGCTCAAATCCACAGAGGTGAGTCTAAAGTCTCAAGTCTAATTTTTCAAAGTGTGGTAGTTGTATGAGCATCATCCAGTGTACAAACTGATGGAAAAGCACAGTTAATGATATGAAATGTGAACAATGAAATTATGAAAAATTAACGATGGTGAAAAATTAAATGATGAAATGCCTTGGGCGGTTGGTTCTATCTTACCTGAAATACTTTGACTCTTATGCCAGGGTCATGTTTGTTGATTTCAGTCCAGCATTCAATGCAGTCGCCTCAAAGCTACATCATATTTGCAGTTATGTAAATACCCAAGAACTAAATCCGATTCGTATATCCTTGTCATTCAAATCAGTTGTTTTTTAAACATACAGTGGTGTTTGATATTGTATAATGTCAAAGGCATGTTCAAGCCAATTCTCTCTAGGCATTCACCCTAATAGCACAATCAGATCCAGTGTGTTGGTAAATTACTACAAAAGCAGATTCATAAACAGGGAGCTGACATAATAGCTATCAAGACATTTTCAAATTTGACCTTTAGCTAGTTTGCCAGGAAGCAGCCATACAAAATAACACAGTGAAACAGGAACAATTGCAAAAATATGTTATTTCTCACTAACTTAAAAAATAATTTGCAGGAATAATGTCCTCCATCTTCTGCCAATATTGAATTAGGTCAATTGGATTCATTTGAAGACTTAAGTCCTTACAACAATGGACCCTGATTGGCCAACAACAGCAGAGTGATGTCATAAGAGCAATTGTGATGTCATCAGTGATGCAAAGTTGTGGCATCATCAGTGCTCATCAGTGATGTAGCGTGTGAGATGCTAGGCAAACCTGCTCAGTGGTAACCTCCGTCACCAGGCTCTCTCTCCTTTGAGAGAGCCTGGTACCCATTACTACAGACAGGAAGACCCGCCCGTGTTCCACATATTGTAGCTGAGTGGAGGCTTTTCAGTTGAATTGCTGTAAGGTGATTGGTTATACTTCAGTCATTGTTTTTGTGAGGGGACCCTAGTGGCCAGTAAGGGCGTTGTGGTCGGGGTGCCTGTACGACTACATATCCCTGATTTGCACACACGTAAAATGCCAACGTTTTATTCTGGCTCCTGGGTTGTCCTCTCTGGTTGAAGGTGCGTTAGATGCGTTCCTGTGACTGCGTACCTAGTCCTTTCACTGCAAAGCGGTGAAATCAGCTGCTGAATGAAAGCCTCCAGACTCTCGGGCCTGAGTGGCACATGGTTGATTCAGACCCGCTGTCACGCCCTGAACCTGGACCCCTGCACACACAGACCTGAACCCACCTTCAGAGTTAACCCAGACCCCTGAACACAGACCTGAACCCACCTTCAGAGTGCTGCCACATCCTGAACCTGGAACCCTGATCACACAGACCTGAACCCACCTTCAGAGTTAACCCAGACCCCTGAACACAGACCTGAACCCACCTTCAGAGTGCTGCCACATCCTGAACCTGATACCCTGATCACACAGACCTGAACCCACCTTCAGAGTGCTGCCACATCCTGAACCTGGAACCCTGATCACACAGACCTGAACCCACCTTCAGAGTTAACCCAGACCCCTGAACACAGACCTGAACCCACCTTCAGAGTGCTGCCACATCCTGAACCTGATACCCTGATCACACAGACCTGAACCCACCTTCAGAGTGCTGCCACATCCTGAACCTGGAACCCTGAACACACAGACCTGAACCCACCTTCAGAGTTAACCCGGACCCAGGGCCGGTTCCAGAACAAGATGACTAGGGATGCATCCTAGATAGGAAGGGGTGCACATGCACGGGCCGACTCGGGTGGCCGGCCAAAGGCCGGAAAAATTTAACATGTTAAAAATAATGCATTTTACCATCATTTCAAGTAGAATGATACCAGCCAAGCAAGAATATTTCAAGTGTTTCAAGTGCTTTACTAAAAAATATCTGGACCATATAATGATAATACAATTATCTCAACCTTAAAAGGTTACCAAAAAGCCATACATTCACATCAAAGAACAAAGAAAAACAATTATACTTCAAGTTTAAACTGTAAGCTGCAGCATTTATATAAAAAAAAACAAAAAAAAAAACACTCTTTTCAACTGAGCATGCAAACAATTAAAATAAGGGTGCAATGCGTGCTTTTGCACCCCTGTAAAACCGGGCCTGCCCGGACCCCTGAGCACACACACCTGAATCCACCTTCAGAGTGCTGCCACATCCTGAACCTGGAACCCTGAACACACAGACCTGAACCCACCTTCAGAGTTAACCCGGACCCCTGAACACACAGACCTGAACCCACCTTCAGAGTTAACCCGGCCCCCTGAACACACAGACCTGAACCCAGAGTTAAAGCATAGATTGTGTCACTTTTGAGAAGAGAAGAATAATGCAGAGCAAGATCAATGGTTACAGAAGTAGGATATAATAATATAAAAGTATAATAGTATAGCATAATGTTACAACCTGGCTCAAGGAAGTAACAAATGAGGGGAGTCATACACCAAACTCAAAGTTAAAACAATAATGTATTAGCAAAAAAACAAAAAACCAAGGGAAAATAACAAGACAACACAAACTAGATTTAACAAACAAACAGAAAAAAGGTGCATCGGTGAGGAGGGAGAGAGCCTAAATGGGCTGAAGGTCATCTTAAGCCAATGAGTGTAGGAGGCCTAGGTGCATCCAATCAACCTAACGACGCCAACACCAGGGTAGAACAGAGCCAGAGAGTGGGAGGCCCTGGGAGGGTCATCACAAAAGCTAAAATCTTATCAGATGGGGGTTCATAGTCTAATTTGTGTCCGTTTATGATTCCTTGACAAGGAAACGTTCGAGAACCACTGCTTTAGGGCACTGCATAGGGCACTGCTTTAGGGTATCTCCACATTACTATCATTACTGCAATCATTCACTTCCTGAGCCTTTGCGTAGTCTAGAGTGATTTCACATTCTTCCATGTTACATTGTGACTGTGTGGCTATGTTTGGTAATAGTACTGTAACTTCCTTTTTAGTGAAAAGAGGTTCAAGTGAAGTTCATTTTGTGTCTTCCTATTCAAACTGATTGTGAGTGGCTACAGACTGTTTCACTGGAATGATGTTGCTAGGGAACAGTTTGGCCCGTAGTTTATTTCCTGTGAGCTAACGTACTTTGTATTAGCAAACACTGCAACAGGAAGTATAAAGGTCCAGAAACAGTCAGGTTCAACTTTACATTCCAGGCCTGGTTTGACTAGACCATTTTCACGGAGGCCATTTTGTGTCGAAACGCTATAAAACACAGGTGCAAGCAAAACAGTAATGAGGGTTTCCAACTTCCAATAATAGAAGTTGGAAACCCTCATTAGTGGGTTTTTTTTTTGCACCAGTGAAAAGGGTCTATTTGGTGGGAGGAAACTGGGGTACCCAGAGGAAACCCACACATATAGATATTCTATAAAATAGAGTGCTTTACAAGGGAATTAGCATTTTTGTTTTGTTTGCAAGTTGTTAAGGTGACTTCCAATCCTTTTTGAAAAACAGAAAAACAATTACATTTTAGACAAAACTTTATCTTTATTCATCAACATAAAAAGTAGAAGTTATAGCAAATGCTGAGAAACAGTAAACATGTAACATTATGCATCTAACAAAGTCCCTGCATCAACTGTAATTTGCCCCCAAATCTTCCAAACACAGTGGGGACAGAGTGGAGCAATATTATTGACAGGTGATTATTTCAAATAAGGCAGCTTCAGTTCTCAAGTCCTTCCTAAAATCGTTTGCCACCAAATTTCCAAACCGTCTGATATCCTCCAAATCTACAAAGTCTACAAATCTACAAAGTACAGCAACGACTGAGGGCTGATATTATTTGCTCAGTGTGATGATCAGTTATCGGATGCACAAAACTATCAGCTTGTACGGGTACGGGCCTCGCATACACGCGTCGCATACACAGCTCGCATCACTGATGACATCACAATTGCTGGAGTGATCATCACTGATCACATCATGGAGTGCTTGAGTGACGTCACTCAGCGCACAATTGCTCAACTTTGGCCTCATCAGTGATGTCATAAGATGATCTTGGTCAATAATGATGTCACTGATGATGGTGTCATAGACATTGTCATTGACATCATCAGTGGGACAACAATCGAAACAGATGTTGCCCACTTGAAACAGAGTCCACTTGCTCCCTTTTTGTATAAAAAGGATGGTTTCCAAATACATGTTTTGCTTGATCTTTACTGGCAATCATAAATATTATTATTATATTTATGAATAGGGCTATGTTATTCTAAAAAAAAAAATACAAGATAAATCTCTGACTCAATAGGCCTTTTTCACAATAACACCAATCGTTTTGGTAAAGCAGGGGTAACCAATAACATTAATGAGGGCCATGGCACTGGAACACCTAAATGGAATGGAAGTGGAACCATCCATAATGGTATTAGTTACACCTGCTTTACCACCTTAAAGCGGTTGCTGTGAATAGGGTCTATTAGGCACCCTTATGCTACCCAACTAATTCACATATCATAAGGCAACTAAATTTGTATTTCTGTGATTATTTCTGATCATTTCTAATAGGCTATATGGCTCTCATTCAGCAGAGGGCTGGCCTCCACGCACATGCTCAGTGCGATTGTTTTTGCGCACCGACTCTTTAACAGGAGCGTCTGGAGCAGAGCGCACTACAGACAGAGAGCAGAGAGAGGAGGAGAGGAGCAGTGTGATGAAACGACCATCAGCTGCGTCTGAACTCGACGAGAAGCCCCACATGAGACACCGGGGAAGGAGGCACTGACCCAGGCTGTGCGCTGGGCAGCCGGGGGACCTGTGTGCCCATAACTTCGCCTTTGCGGACACTTCTTCAACGCCACCATGGTGCTGGGCAAAGTGCGGGCCTTGGCGATCTACTTTGACAGTCTGAATGAGCACAACATGCCGGCGTTCTCCGGCGGAGACTCGGTGTCGGGGCGGGTGGTGGTGGAGGTGACCGGGGACGTGCGCGTCAAGAGCCTCAACATAACCGCCCGAGGGGTCGCCAAGGTTCGCTGGACCGAGTCCCGCAACGCCGGGGCGAACACTGCCTACACTCAAAACTATACCGAGGAGGTGGAATACTTGCACCATTACGACACCTTAATAGGAGAGGAGAGAGGTAAGGGACAATTACCACCACGCACATTTTACTGTGGCCAAACAGTACATTGTCGCAGTGTTACTTTGAAGTGATGCGAGTCACACGATTAGACTAAATTAATTGGCTACAAGTTGCTACAGTTAAGAGTTTGAAGTCTACACTGCTGTCTGTTAGCGCACACACACTGCGCCTCAAAACATGAGACCGTCCAGGAGAGTGGTGCTGATGCGACAGCTGATCCTCCATGCTATAGATAGGCGCTCTTCTTTCACCGCAAATGAACCTGCAAAATAATGCCACATATTGTCGACGAGCCATTTGACTTAGGCTACATGTTAGATTTCTTCTACGTCATCATGACAAAAGTGACAGCCGTCGTGTGAGTTAATATAGCCAGGCAAGTATAGCCTGTTGACATCACTGTTGCCTCCAGAAAAGTAGCAATTATAGGCTAAGTTTGAACTAATGGCCCAAAAGAGGGTTTAACCAAAGCGTTTTGAAAGTCTATAATATCTAATGTTGATAGTTGATGCTGTGGTAGAAGCATTTTTCACTGATGACATCCTGAAGTAGGCTAGTTCAGGCAACTCCCTTTGTTAGAAGCGGTTCAAACCTGTTCACAAACTGGCAGCCAGAGTGGGAGGGGAGGGAGGACCAGTCTCTCTCTCTCTCTCTCTCTCTCTCTCTCTCTCTCTCTCTCTCTCTCTCTCTCTCTCTCTCTCTCTCTCTCTGTTGTTGTCTACAATAACATCACACCTCCTGGGAGACAGACACTCCACTTCCCCAAACTTTGCCAGTGTTTCTGCTGCTATGTAGAACCTGAGACATCTGCAAAGCATCCCCATGCATTCAGAACACTGTCGATTGAAACACATGTCACTTGAGAGGTGGATGCAGCCGTCTCAGTGACATAAACCTTTACAAAGACTTGGTGCCTCGATCTCTCGCTGAACAAACATCAAGACTATGAAGAAGATTGCCCTCAACAAGCACTTTGCAATGTTCATGTTATGTGTTTTTTCTTCTGTCAGCTACTTACAAACTGAGCATGCATAATGTATTATATTAATGTTTTGTTTATTCAGGGTTGTTCAATGCGACAATTAGGGCTGCAACTAATAATTATTTTCATTGTCAATTAATTTGTCAACTATTTTCATGATTCATTGATTAGTTGTTTGGTCTATATTAAAATGTCAGAGAATGGTGAAACGTTTTGATCAGTGTTTCCCCAAAGGCCAAGATGACGTCCTCAAATGTCTTGTTTTCTCCACAACCCAAATATATTCAGTTTACTGTCATAGAGGACTAAAGAAACAAGAAAATAATCACATTTAACAAGCTGGAATCAGAGAATTTTGACCTTTTGCTCAGACCGATCAATCGATTATCCAAATGTAATTGTTGACAACTAATTGATGATTAATCAATGGCTAATTGTTGCATCTCTAATACTGTTCAATCAGGTGAAATGATATAGGCAATCTGTTCTTCTGTTTTTCTCTTTCAGAATTTGTCAAATCCTCTCTGACTGTAATTGTACTAAAGCAAAATAATTAAATTATATGGATTGTGAATTTTGATTGTGATTCTAATGTACAAATGCTGATGATAATGATTAAATACAAGTGAATGGACCTGATCTCTTGTCTGTCCTCATTTACTTTAAGTCTCTGCTTCTATTTGGGTGAGAAATAACTGCCTTTTCTACCTGTCCTTCAGTGTTTAGAGTGTGCACCACCCTTCCTCTCTCTCTCTCTCTCTCTCTCCCTCCATCCTCCACTGCCACAGACCACATGGCCATACAAATGTGGGCGGCGGCTTGTCAGGAGCGCACCAATGGCGGCCCGAGCAGTAATTCATGCCTCCTCTCCACCAATGGGAGGCCGAGTTGCGGCGCATGCGATGGAGTATCCAGCTAAAAGGAGGGCTGCTCATTCTGGTTCATACCGGTCTGCTCCTGCTTGCTCTATGTTGCCGGTTACTTGACAGCACGCACACACACACGTCACACACACACACACACACACACACACTGACTCGCACGCTAGCTGTTTATGACAGCTCTGGCAGCAGACACATGTGCACATGCACACGCACACGCAGACAGACACAAACAGGCCACAGATATGCAGAGATGCAGTGGAGTGAGCTGTGCTGAGGTGGCAGGAAGCTCCAGTGCAGCGGGTCGAGCGCCATTAAAATGTTCTATGCAAACAATAACAGTGGAAAGGAGGAAGTAGAAGCAGGTCGTGTTCTTCTCGCTCTCAGGGTGTGCCGCTTCATAGCCGCTGTGTACTCGTCTGCGCTCTGAGCTGACGCCAATTTACAGTGTAATTAGCCTGTGTATCGTTTTAACCACCTGTTTACAGTGTAATTACCCTGTGTATCGTTTTAACCATCTGTTTACAGTGTAATTACCCTGTGTATCGTTTTAACCACCTGTTTACAGTGTAATTACCCTGTGTATCGTTTTAACCACCTGTTTACAGTGTAATTAACCTGTGTATCGTTTTAACCATCTGTTTACAGTGTAATTAACCTGTGTATCGTTTTAACCACCTGTTTACAGTGTAATTACCCTGTGTATCATTTTAACCATCTGTTTACAGTGTAATTAACCTGTGTATCATTTTAACCATCTGTTTACAGTGTAATTACCCCGTGTATCGTTTTAATCATCAGTTTACAGTGTAATTACCCCGTGTATCGTTTTAACCATCTGTTTACAGTGTAATTGGACATGGACCCCAGGAAGACTAGCTGACGTCTAGGCGTCAGCTAATGGGGATCCTTTTTAATAAACAAATAAACAAATAATTAACCTGTGTATCGTTTTAACCATCTGTTTACAGTGTAATTACCCCGTGTATCCTTTTAACCATCTGTTTACAGTGTAATTACCCCGTGTATCCTTTTAACCATCTGTTTACAGTGTAATTACCCTGTGTAAGGTTTTAATAATTGGGACAAAAATAAGTTTTCCATCGGATTATTTGAGCTCTATATTTGCCTACATTCTAAGCTGAAGAGTGATTGGTGATGTATCTTTTTCTCATAAGGAATGTATTGTTGTTGTATTGGTGTGTACAAGTTGGAAATCAGTCGTTAAAGTGGGGAGTGGTGTGAAGGAGTAAGTCTGTTCTGACTGAAGCGTCCTGTACGTGTGTATAGAACGTGTGTGTTCTCCTGTCTTTCAGACGAGGACTGTCCGGAGGAAGGCCTGACCGTTCTCCACACGGGCCTGCACGAATTTGCTTTCAGCTTCAACCTGCCGCAGATGTAAGTCGTAGCTGACGCGTCCGCACACAAACGCAGACAACCCCATCACAGGAATTCAATGTCAGCATTGGACATTTCTGCAATCGGATGTGTAGAATCTCAACGTCAATTTGAAACAAAACGTCGGCATGTTACGTCTCTAAAACCTCGGATTTTACGTTTCTGCAAACCTACAACTTTTGGTTATGCTTTGGGAAGTAAAACGACTTTGGTTATAGGCAAGTGAAGGTTAAGGTTTGGATGATGGTTTGGGTTAAATTACAAAAACGTTCCTAATGTGGCTTACGGTTGATATGTAGACTTTGGAAACGCGGTGATTGAACACGGCCCCCCTGACTGACCACCACACTATTTCAATAGCAGCCTCTATAACATTAATATACACATATCTAAAAATGTGATATGCAAAATGTCTTTTTGGTTCAGACACCTTGATATTCTACGTATCCGTGCATGGCACAAACTTACAATGCAGACATTTTATTCTGGCGATCAGGCTGTGCAGACACAGACCACCTGAACTGCTCACTTCCTTAAAACCACAACACCCCCATCCCCCCTCGTGTCCTCTGGTACCCTAACACCCCCCCCCCCCTCTCTTGTCCTCTGGTACCCTAACACCCCCCCCCCTCTCTTGTCCTCTGGTACCCTAACACCCCGCCCCCCTCTCTTGTCCTCTGGCACCCTAACACCCCCCCCCCCCTCCCCCTCTCTTGTCCTCTGGCACCCTAACACCCCCCCCCCCTCCCCCTTTCTTGTGCTCTGGCACCCTAACACCCCCCCCCCCCCCCTCCTCTTGTCCTCTGGTACCCTAACACCCTCCCCCCCTCCTCTTGTCCTCTGGCAGGGCTCTGGCCACTTCCTTTGAAGGGAAGCATGGCAGTGTGAGGTACTGGGTCAAAGCAGAACTGCACCGTCCATGGCTGCTGCCTGTGAAAGCCAAGAAGGAGTTCATTGTCTTCGAACACATTGACATCAACACACCCTTGCTGCTGGTAAGGGCAAGGCGCATGATTATGCATTTTAGGGACTGAAATTGGGATGCACGATATTGGATTCTTTTTTTTTGCCGACATGCGATATGCCGATGTTTTCCAACTCTTTCGACCGATTGCCGATACTGATATATGCGTGCATTTCCCCCACCCGATTTCAGAGAACATCAAGTAGTGTACACTATTATACCTACTCTTATCGTGATGGTCCACTGGCAGATGCAGACATAAGTTATAACTACAATGCTTTTCAAAATGGACACATTCACTGGGGAAAATAAGAAAACTACTTCAACTTTAACATGTAATTTTTTATTGATGTAACATTTTCTAAAAAAAAAAAAAAAGTAAGATTCATCCTACTTAAACAGGCTTGGATGATGCTCTCCCTGGGTTGGGGGTAAGCATACCGTAATTTAAGCGTCATTTCATCGGCATGTCATATTAGCAGAAAGTTTTGTTTCGGGCCGATGCTGATATTTCATTTGAAAGCCTTTATCGGCCGATACTGATGACGTGCGTGCCGATATCATTGTGCATCCCTAGACTGAACGTAACATTTTCAGCTAGTTTTGATCGTTGTTAAAGGGGTTAATGTGATCGCTACTGATATCTGCACAGGCTCCACAGGCTGGTACCAAGGAGAAGACCCTGTGCTGCTGGTTCTGTGCTTCAGGCCCCATCTCTCTCAGCGCCAAGATAGAGCGAAAGGGCTACACACCAGGTAAGACCAACGCACCTTTCCTTCTCCTCCTCTCTTCCTGATCGTTCGTGGCTCTGATCCGGTCTGCCGATCTGCGTCTGACCGACCCCCCCCCCCCCCCCCCCCCCCCCGTTTCCAAAAGGTGAGTCCATCCAAATCTTTGCCGAGGTGGAGAACTGCTCGTCGCGCGTGGTGGTGCCCAAGGCCGCGCTGTACCAGACCCAGACCTTCTTCGCCAAAGGCAAGGGCAAGCAGATCCAGCAGCTGGTGTCCAACCTGCGAGGAGACTCTTTGCCCCAGGGCAAGAGTCAGAGCTGGGAGGGCAAGCTGCTCAAGATCCCACCCGTGTCCCCCTCCATCCTGGACTGCCCCATCATCCGAGTAGAATATGCCCTCGTGGTGAGTACAAAGAACCGTCCGGTCATTCTGTCATCTTACCTGTGTGTCGTGACACCTGGTGCTGCTAACACTTTAGCATCAACTATGTTGAGTGATAGTGTTATCTCCAAAGTGAGAACATTTGAATTCTAGAGGTAAATGGTACACACTTTTGATGTGATATTTAACTTTTGTTTGTGGAGATAAAATATGACGTAAAAATAACCTGCTGTTTTGAAGTAGCAGGGAATATTTTCTGTTTCCATGGGAGGTGAAGGTGGAGGGTGATAGGAGACTGTGTACAGCTAAAAATCACTCTCATCAGCGATGTTGACTTGAACTCTTAAGGTCAGTCTTCTTACTTTAGATAATGCTAGTAAGCTCTCAACAGAGTTTATGCTCAAGTGGGGAGCGTCTATAGTGTAGAGGAAAAAACACGGGCCTACCCGGGTTCAATTCCCGGTCGCAGTACTTCCAGCTTGGTCATATGTTCCTACAAACACAATTGGTCCTATCTGAGGGGGGGGAAGCTGGTAGGGTATGAGTCCTGGTTGCTGCACTAGCACCTCCTCTGGTTGGCCTGCTCGGGGGGAGAGGAACTGGGGGGAATAGCGTGATCCTCCCACGCGGTACGTCCTGCCGGTGAAACGCCTTGCTTGATAAAAAAAAAAGTATGCTAGTGTTAGCATGCAGCATCAGAGCTAATGATCTACCGGGGGCACATGGATCATTTAGCTGTCTATGCTCTCGTCACTTAACAGCGAAGATGACAGGTTATTGTAAGTTACCTAGCCTCAAGTATATCATTGTGAATCCTGTACAAAACAACAAAACTGTGCCTCGTCAAAGTAGACTTAATTGGAAGTGTTAGCTTATTGTCTGTCTAGACACGCCGCCAAAGTAGGCTGACAGACTGACAGGTTGTATAACGTAGCGACAGTCACGCCTGTGCGAAAATGACCCCAGGTGCTGCTGCATGTGATGATGCGAACGAGTCGAACACGTTCTCTCTGCTGCGTGACCTGGATGTCACACTCTGTGTATCAGGGAAAGGATCTGCTTGCTAACCACTTTTTTTCCCCCTCCTCTCCCTCTCTCCTCTGTCTCCGCTGTCTCCTTCAGGTGTACGTGGACGTCCCCGGGGGGTTGAACTTGTCTCTGTCGTTGCCGCTGGTGATCGGGACGATACCGCTCCACGCCTGCTCCAGTCGCACCTCTAGCATTAGTAGCAACTGCAGCAACTTGAGCTGGTTGGGCCTGCCGGAGAGACCTGAGGGTACGCTTAGGCACGCGCGCGCGCGCACACACACACACATGCACGCACGCACGCACATACGCACACACACACACGCACGCACGCACGCACACACACACACACGCATGCACGCACGCACGCACAAAGGTGTGGGAACCCTGGCTGTATTCCTCTAACGTGCACCTCTTGGTTGTCTTGGCAGCTCCGCCGAGCTACAGTGAGCTGGCCGTGTCCGAGGCCCACCGGCAGGACTGCCTGCAGGGCTGTGAGCAGGCTGACGAGGAGGGAGAGGACCAGGCGTCTCTGCTCACATACATCACCCAGTTCAGATATCTGCCCCCACCACTCTACTCAGAGGTACAGTTGATACACACACACACACACACGCACGCACGCACGCACGCACGCACTCACGCACGCACACACGCACGCACGCGCACGCACACGCACACACACACACACACACACACACACACACACACACACACACACACACACTAGAGTTACACAAATAATTAAGCTGTACAGTGGACGTATTTAAACAAATTTTATCTACCTTTTTTATTGGCACTTCATCGCCCTTTTAAGCTTTTTAGGGAATATTATAATTTTGCGGTGTAAAATTATAATATTCCTAATAACGTTTTTAAAGGATAATGATGGACAGAGTGAATGTTTGTCCTCTCTCTCTCTCTGAAAAATTGGATTTGATGATATTATCAGAGAAACGGATATCACTTCCTCTAGATGTCGTTTGCTTTCATTCAAATCCAAACAATAATGATAAAGCACATTTGTGAGAAGGCCAACTGATAGAATGTCATCCACGGTGGATCTGTGCGCATAAACACAATGGTCGTAATGATTAAAAGCATTACAACAATGTCTTTTTGTGAATGAAAAGTGCTTCCTGTCCAAGCACATTTGCGTTCAGAGAAGCCCTCATTGGATGAACAGGGCAAGCGTGGGCGTGTCTGTGGCGTTGAGCCCACATGTAAACATGAGAACAAACAAATAAGCAAATCCAAAACCACACAAAAAAAAACATCCCACTACGTCTCTGTGGTCAAAACTGTCACCAGGATAAATGCTCTATACATCCCTCCACCATGGTGCAGTATGTTGTCATGCAGTGTAGGAAATTAAAACAATATTTTGGGGGCAAATTTTGCCCCCACGGTCTAGATAATGGGGGCATTTACACAATTTTGGGGGCACTTAAAAAAAAGTATTTCCTGCATAAAGTTGCTAAAGCGTAGTGTGGACAACAGCGCACTGTTTGTGTGAGAGTGTTTTCTTCGTCTTCTTCTGGTAACCAGCTTGCAGGTGTTGAGTGTGTGTTAGAGATGGACATTCAATGAATTTAATGAAAATAAAATTATAGAAATCTTGGGGGCAATTTTTGCCCCATGATGATAGTTTTTAGGGGCATTCTGAGATTTCTTGAGGTCATTTTTGCCCTCGCCCCTGGCTAAATCCCTACACTGTTGTCATGGTGTCTGTCTGTGTGGACACAATAACAACAATACAGGACAGAAAACTCATAGTTACACCGCAGAGTAAATTAGATTTGTGGAGCAACTTGTTACGAAATGTGCATATTAGGGGAGAGAGCGGCTCAGGTTGTCACACTTTTGACTGAGAGGTGTATTTCTCCGCAGCGCCTTACTGCTGACATACCATAATGCATTTTTCTAGCTAGATTAACGTTTTGTCTAATTTTTTTTTTTCATTTTTTCATTTTGAATAATTGACTTGAAGAAAAAGTGTTTAGTGATGAAATACCACTGGACAGCTTCTCCCATCTCAGGGCATGTAGTCACACGTAACCTGGGCATGTGTGGCATGTGGGGCACGTGTGGCATGTGTGACAGCACATGTCCCCTCATGCGGGGTCACACATGTAGGGACATGTGCGACCCCACATGACATGTGACATGGACAAGTCACATGACATGTGTGACCCCGCATGACATGTGACATGGACAAGTCACACGTGTGCAGTTAGCAAGTACCAACATCCTATTTATTCACAGGAGAATGACAGGGAAGCCGTTTCTAACAAAATAAAGGATGTGGATAGTTGACAACATGCCCCACCCAAGCACTCCTGATGAAGGTTCCTTCAATCATTCTGTATTTATCAGGTTATAGTGGACCCTTGCTTTTATGTTTCACAAAGTAGACTTATTTTTATCCCTTTAGAAGATCATTTACCTGTACTTTCAGCGATACAAATGGCTTTGACTGCTGTAATCAACATAGGTAACCCTCTTATCAAGACAGTGCATATTTCTGTATTTGGAATTTTGTCTCTAAAATATTTAGTTTCACAAATTACGCCACTGAGACTTAAGCATGTGACAAACTTACCCTAATGAGGGAAAAACTGCCCTTCAGCAATTCAGCAAGCCCCCCTATAAAATGCTGATGTGTGTGTTTTTGTGTTTGTGTGTGTGTGTGTGTGTGTGTGTGTGTGTGTGTGTGTGTGTGTGTGTGTGTGTGTGTGTGCGCGCGCGCGTGTTTGTGTGTCTCTCTCTCTCTCTCTCTCTCTCTCTCTCTCAGGTTGACCCTTACCCTGACCCTGTGGAGGTGTGTGGGGCCGGGGACGTCAGGAGACCTGACACGTGTCCGTCCCGCTGAAGACAGCTCGGTAAATTTGTCCCACACGGCCGGGCTCCAGGCACGTCAGCCTCAGCTCAGGCCAACTTCTCACCAGATGATATATCATGATGAATCAGGTGGAGATAATAACTGACGCAAGAATGTCAGCTGGGAGGGTGTCGGGTGACGAGGCGCGCAGCAGTGCCTCGCATCCTCCCACCTAGGATGGCTACCCTGTGACACTTCTGCAACCAACCAATGAGTCAAAACAAGACAAGAAGGTCGCTCACTGTCAGAGAGTTGACACAGCGCTCATCAAAAAAAAGCATCCTCCTGCCTCAAAGAGAATTTTGCGCATACCTACCTTTTCTTACTGTGTTTCTCTTCTATTTGTGGTTTTATATCGCAGATCGCCACAGGCCTATACGCTCGATTCTGTCCACTGATGTATACAATATCGTACTCTTTAATCGGCACATTTGTCACGGGAACGAATGGCCGGGCGACCCGCTGATTGATAGGTTTGCGGTGGACTTGTGATTCTCTTTCGACCGCGGCGATGATGGAGGCGCCACTAGGACGAAGTCGGCCTCGGGTGGAGACGGCGTTGTCGTCTCCTCCTGCAGGTCTTCCTGTGAGCTAAACCGAAACCCACCGCGAGGTAAACAACCCAACAACCCAATCCACCTGCGAGGTAAACAACCCAAGATGATAGGTTAACATTGTACGTTTATAGAATCCACGGAAATGTTCATATTTTACATTTCCTTCCGCGGAAATGTTAAATCTGGGCACTTCGGTCCTCCAGCACAGACACCGGCTCTTCTGGTTACTTCCCCGAGCTGCTTGGCCACGCCCCCGCCTCGGAGGAGCCACCGCTACTTCCTCGGCCCCGGGAACAAGTTGCGGGAGCCGAATCGGCTCGAATCACCGCTTAAGTGGAGGCCAGGAGAACATGTTGGTTGGGTTTAGGCCAGTAAAATAACCCTTAAGTGTAGGCCAGGAGAACATGTTGGTTGGGTTTAGGCCAGTAAAATAACCCTTAAGTGTAGGCCAGGAGAACATGTTGGTTGGGTTTAGGCCAGTAAAATAACCCTTAAGTGTAGGCCAGGAGAACATGTTGGTTGGGTTTAGGCCAGTAAAATAACCCTTAAGTGTAGGCCAGGAGAACATGTTGGTTGGGTTTAGGCCAGTAAAATAACCCTTAAGTGTAGGCCAGGAGAACATGTTGGTTGGGTTTAGGCCAGTAAAATAACCCTTAAGTGTAGGCCAGGAGAACATGTTGGTTGGGTTTAGGCCAGTAAAATAACCCTTAAGTGTAGGCCAGGAGAACATGTTGGTTGGGTTTAGGCCAGTAAAATAACCCTTAAGTGGAGGCCAGGAGAACATGTTGGTTGGGTTTAGGCCAGTAAAATAACCCTTAAGTGGAGGCCAGGAGAACATGTTGGTTGGGTTTAGGCCAGTAAAATAACCCTTAAGTGTAGGCCAGGAGAACATGTTGGTTGGGTTTAGGCCAGTAAAATAACCCTTAAGTGTAGGCCAGGAGAACACGTTGGTTGGGTTTAGGCCAGTAAAATAACCCTTAGGTTTAGGCAACAAAAGCAACTTGGTTGGGGTTATGCTTATGGTTTGGATCGGGATTCGAACCAGCGCTCTCATGACGAGTGCGCCACTCCCAACCTTTCTCGCTACCGCGTCATTACGTCATAGAGTCTGGAGGTCGCCGCGTATGACGTTTGTAAAAATGCGGCATATTTTTCCCCCCGATATGTCCATAAGTTACATTTCTTTGGATTCTAAAAACGTTACAACGCAGACATGTGAATCTGGTGACTGGGCTGAGGTCAAACATGAGAGAAGACTTCAGAGAAGAGTGAACACATCCTTCAGGCATAGAGAGATGTGTGTGCGATGTAAACAACAAGCCACTTCACAACCTTAAGCGCTTAAAGCACAGCTCTTACGTGTGTGTGTGTGTGTGTGTGTGTGTGTGTGTGTGTGTGTGTGTGAGTGTGTGTGTGTATGCATGTGTGTATGAGTTAATGACCAGGTATATGCCCAGACAGGGTATATCGTAAAGCACAACTGTGACCAACCAAGACGAAATATACCACGAGTCTCCTGTTGGTTTTTGAACTGTAGAGATGGCTTTTTGTGGCCTGAACTCTACTTGCTGTAGATTTTCCAGAGCAGACGTAAAAAATAAAAAGCTCTTGGAAAAAAGAATGGCGAACGATACAAGATAAATGTTTACAGATGACTAAATTGAGAATGTCGTTCAAAGATGACTTCTTCCTTCTCTGACTTCAGAATACCAAGTGCAATATATTTTTGTATTTTCGATTTGTTTTGCACTAGTTTTTCATATACTTTGTCACTGTTGTTTCCATTTCTGTGCATTATGACGTTGTTCCGATCTTAATGCTGTCACGATCTACTTTTGATAAAATAAAGGTTTATTTTATAAATAATTCACTGCTACGTTTTGTGTTTGTTGAATATGAAGTGTCCCCGTGGCTCCTTGAAATCCTTGAAAGTGTGTGAATTTGAGGGGGTTGGGGCGGAATCAAGGCCTTGAAAGTTTTTGAAATAATCATGGTCATTGAAAGTGTTTGAATTTATATATTTGAATGTATATATTGAATTGAGATGTTTTTGCAAGAATAGAAATTGCAGTTGAAAATGGAAGACAACACAGTTGAGGAGCTCACACTCTCTTTAATTATCTGTGAGCTTCTGTAAAGCCTCTCATTCTACACATTCTCAGTGTTGTAACAGTAATAATAATAATAATAATAAAAATTATTATTATTATTACCTTTATTATAATTCATCTTGATCTGTGTCTCAAACTATGCTGTGTTGGCTCCTTGAATTTATGTTATAAGTTATCCTTTATTTATCCCCATGGGGAAATTCATCCTCTGCATTTGACCCATCCTCTACTAGGAACCTTCCTAGAACTAGGAGCAGTGGGCAGCCGCAGTGCAGCCCCAGGGGGCCAACTCCAGTTATTTTTGCCATTGCTTTGGTCAGGGGCCCTAGTATTAACCCTAACATACATGAATTTTGGTGGTGGGAGGAAACCGGAGCACCCGGAGAAAACCCACACGAACACGGGGAGAACATGCAAACTCCACACAGAAAGGACCTGGGACCCAGAGCCGTGTATATAGAAGAGTCGCAAGATCTCCATTCACTCCAATGGACTAGTTTTTTACTCTCAAGAGTTCCAGGAAGTAAGGTCCTGACAACACTGTCGAGTTGCAGCAAAATTGACAGTTTGTGTTGTACTTTGAAAGTTTTTTCTTTTTTTTTAATCAAATTGTACATTATCAGCTTTATTTTAGCATTCACAAGTAGCGCGAGACCCCTTCCTGGCTCCGCTGACGCCACTCTCTCTCTAGAGCAGTGGTTCTCAAATGGGGGTCCGGGAAACCCTAGGAGTCCGTGGCACTTTGCCAGGGGTTCCGTGAAAAGTTTTCAGGAAAATAAAACTAAAAACTTTTTTTTGCAAAAGCTTCATAGCTTGTATGCAAAATGTATGCTTTAAATCTACAATGGTTCATGGATTATATTCTAATCTAACAAATGTATCAATTTAAAAGTCAAGCACGTTACCATGGAAACAATTAAGCTTAGCCCAAAATCACAAATCAGACTGAGGGGGTCCCCGCCGGTATATTTTCTATCATGTAAGGGGTCCTTGGCTGAAAAACATTTGAGAACCTCTGCTCTAGAGCAGGCCCGTAGCCAGCGTTTGGGAAATACAGAGGTCATTTTAGCGCTGCGTGGGGGGCCCAGGGGGGGCTCTGCCCACCCGGTTAGAAAGTTGTGTCCATTTTAAAGTAAAATGCTTCAATCTGGTGCACTTTGAGAGCAAAATTAAGAGGCTAGATCTATAAAGAACTACAGACATCATGTTAGATTAATATCCTCTTTACTGTGCTGTTGCTTTAAAATGATACAAAAAATAAATGTCTCCCCATATGATATAATTTATATTCTGCATACAGGTCACATGGCAGAATACTGCTCATTTAAATACAATGGCCCATCTACACAAACATCACTTACAGGGGAGTTACTTACCCATTCACTTCAATAGAACTGTCCCCAAAGTCTAGCCCCAATCTAGCCCCAATGCAAAATTTGAACGTTGTGGTGAGTTATGCCTCTTCCTTCTATAGCACACAGAGAGGAAGCAAATTGTTGCATTTCTGATCAACTATGTCATATATCATGTTATTTATGAGGGCTTTAAAACATCAATGACAGATGAATAGATCTGGGGGCTATTAAAAAAAAAAAAAAAAAAAAATTGGTGAAAATACAGAGGTCATGACCTCGGTGTCCTCAATGGTAGCTACGGGCCTGCTCTAGAGGACACTACTGGGACCGACTTGCTGTGAGGCAACAGTGCTATAACCACTGAGCCAGTCTTGAGGGACTTGGGCCTGGAAGAGTCCCTGAAGAGTCCTTGAGTTGGAGTTGAAGAAGGTGTGGGAACCCTGAGTCACGCCACAGGAGCACGAGTGTGATAGCTGCTGCTTTTCTGGGGAGCTAAAGGAAACTGTAACATTATCCATCTGGCCCTTGTCTACCCAGTCAGCAGCTGCCCCCCCCCTCCCCTGTCTACCCAGTCAGCAGTTGTTCCCTCAGTGCCACGGGCACGTCCTCACGGTCCTGACTGGAGCAAGGAGAACAGAGCTGGATGTAGCCCTGTAGCCTGTTAGCTAGCTTGCTAGCAGTCTGACTTAGCTTCAGCTAGCTTGAAGCGAACTAATAGGTGGGCGTGTTTGTCAGCGCGTAAGATCACCCCCATAGGTTATGCTAATCGGTGCTTATCTCACGCCCCCCCTCCTAGCTCCACCCTCTCAACCGCCACCTTCCCACTAAAACCAAGATGGCGACAACCACATAGTATATGGCTTGAACTCAGGGAGAAGAAATGTAATGCGATGGTTCTGTCCATTATATTTACAGTCCATGTGCAGAACAGAGGAGGAATAATCACCATGACAACATGTTGCATTGCTTTTTTTATTGTTGTTTTAAGGATGTTGGTTGTTATAGGGTTAGGGTTAGGCATTTTTGGGGGGGGGGGTTAAATTATGGGTTGAAAATGTTCAGCTCAGGTTGTGCTTGGGGCTTCTGGCTAAATGGGTAAGGTGCTTGCCTTCCGATGAGGAATCGGGTTCGATGTCCGGTCAAGTCAAAAACCAACATCCTTAAAAAAAATTAAACATTGAAGAGTTGCATGGCGATTCCTCTCTTCTGCGTCATGGCCTTCTGGCAGAAAGCCTTCAAGGCTAACTTCTCCCATGTGCACAACCACAACGGCTAATCCGAGGAAGACTTGGCTCAGACCTCCAGGTCACGTTCCTCATGGTTCCTGTGTGCTGCTCCAGAGACTCTGTGGCTTCCAGACCTTCACGCATGCAGCCAGTGGAGCAGATGTAGGCCGGTGCTTCTGTGAGAGCTGCTGACCTACTTCCCCTCTGCGGACTGGAGAACTGAAAGATATCAAGGGAAACATTATAATTTATCGTTTCTTTTAGGGGCGCTATTTTCACTCCAGCTGGTATTTATATAGGGGGAAATGGCTTCCATGTGACATGTAAAAAGGCAGTTTTATGGAGCAGCTATGGACATGCACAGTCTCTCAGAGCAGTTTTATGCACTTTATTTGAGAAGGAACGAGAACAGGACGTATACCAGACCAGCAGTGTGTGTGTGTGTGTGGGGGGGGGGGGGGGGGGGGGGGGCTTAAGACCAGATGATTGGGGATGGCTTGTGCAATTGGGGACAAAAGCCGTGTCCCCAATTGGTAAAAGGCTGCCCGGAGCAGAGGCAGACTTCAGGCACTCACACGTTGAGCAGAGGCAGACTTCAGGCACTCATACATTGAGCAGAGGCAGACTTCAGGCACTCATACATTGAGCAGAGGCAGACCTCAGGCACTCATACATTGAGCAGAGGCAGACTTCAGGCACTCATACATTGAGCAGAGGCAGACCTCAGGCACTCACATGTTGAGCAGAGGCAGACTTCAGGCACTCATACATTGAACAGAGGCAGACTTCAGGCACTCACACGTTGAGCAGAGGCAGACCTCAGGCACTCATATATTGAGCAGAGGCAGACTTCAGGCACACAAACATTGAGCAGAGGCAGACTTCAGGCACTCATACATTGAGCAGAGGCAGACCTCAGGCACTCACAAGTTGAGCAGAGGCAGACTTCAGGCACTTACACGTTGAGCAGAGGCAGACTTCAGGCACTCACGCGTTGAGCAGAGGCAGACTTCAGGCACTCATATGTTGAGCAGAGGCAGACCTCAGGCACTCATATATTGAGCAGAGGCAGACTTCAGGCACTCATATATTGAGCAGAGGCAGACTTCAGGCACTCATACATTGAGCAGAGGCAGACTTCAGGCACTCATATATTGAGCAGAGGCAGACTTCAGGCACTCATATATTGAGCAGAGGCAGACTTCAGGCACTCATATGTTGAGCAGAGGCAGACCTCAGGCACTCATATATTGAGCAGAGGCAGACTTCAGGCACTCATATATTGAGCAGAGGCAGACTTCAGGCACTCATACATTGAGCAGAGGCAGACTTCAGGCACTCATACATTGAGCAGAGGCAGACTTCAGGCACTCATACATTGAGCAGAGGCAGACTTCAGGCACTCATATATTGAGCAGAGGCAGACCTCAGGCACTCATATATTGAGCAGAGGCAGACTTCAGGCACTCATACATTGAGCAGAGGCAGACCTCAGGCACTCATATATTGAGCAGAGGCAGACCTCAGGCACTCATATATTGAGCAGAGGCAGACCTCAGGCACTCATACATTGAGCAGAGGCAGACCTCAGGCACTCATATATTGAGCAGAGGCAGACCTCAGGCACTCATATATTGAGCAGAGGCAGACCTCAGGCACTCATATATTGAGCAGAGGCAGACCTCAGGCACTCATATATTGAGCAGAGGCAGACTTCAAGCACTCATACATTGAGCAGAGGCAGACTTCAGGCACTCACACGTTGAGCAGAGGCAGACTTCAGGCACTCATACATTGAACAGAGGCAGACTTCAGGCACTCATACGTTTTTACTCTATTCAAGTATCTTTTTTCCTTGCTCAACCTATGAGTGAGTGCCTGAAGTCTGCCTCTGCTCAACTCATGAGTGCCTGAACTCCTCTGCTCCAGTGATGATTTTGAACCGTTTTCTTCAAGAACACCTACGTTTTTTCTCCTTGAGTCACAAAGGTCAATCCTTTGACCACACCACCACCTCTGTTCACAATGTGGTAAAAAACTGATTTTGGGTTATGGTTATGGTTAGGGCTAGTGGGTTAGTATATAGTGTATATAGTTAGGGTAAGTCTCCTGGAAATGAATGCAAGTCTATTTAAATTCCCCAAAAGTGACTTAATTATAATAGTGTGTTGGTGTTTCTAGGTGAAACGGGGGCTTGTCATAATGTGGTATGGGTCAAGGCGTCCTCACAGAACAGCCCATCAGCACATTTTAATCACATAACGAAGAGATAACCAGATCCAGTTTCTGCTGGAAGGGAGCGGATCCAAAACCTTAATTATGCAACATTTTTATGTCTTGCATGTTAATTAACGGTATATATATATATATATATATATATATATATATATATATATATAAGGGATCTAGGGCTCTGTCTGTCTGTCTGTCTGTCTGTCTGTCTGTCTGTCTGTCTGTCCCACTGATGACATCATCAGTGATAGGGTTAGTCATAAATTCACTCTCTCACACACACACACATACATGCGTACTACGCACCATTGAGATATGGTACGCACACGCACACGCACACGCGCACGCACACACACACACACACACACACACACACACACACACACACACACACGTGCGCACGCACACACACACACACGCACACACACACATGATGCCATCAGTGATGTCATCAGTCTGAGGCTCACGAGAGAGACTGAGGGAGAGAGAGTGAGATGGGGAGAGAGACTGAGGGATAGAGAGTGAGAGGGGGAGAGAGACTGAGGGAGAGAGAGGGAGAGATTGCGCGTGCAGCAATAGGGCAGGCAAGGCCACGCAGCAGCCGAGCTGCATATGTGAGCTGCAGGGCCAGCTCGGCGAGGTGCAGGACGGGCGAGCCTAGGAATCGAGCGCGCGTAGTGCACAAGATGCCTAGTATTATATCAGTATAAATGGGAGCTGGGGCTCTGTGTTGCTGTCTGTCTGTCCCACTGATGACATCATCAGTGATGTCATAAACCACTTACTGATCTCACATCTCATTAGTGAATCAACGCCTGTGGTCCTGTCTTACAGGCCTGTGTGTGGTCCTGTGTGTGGTCCTGTCTTACAGGCCAGTCTGTGGTCCTGTCTTACAGCCCCGTGTGTGGTCCTGTCTTACAGGCCAGTCTGTGGTCCTGTCTTACAGGCCAGTCTGTGGTCCTGTGTGTGGCCAGTCTGTGGTCCTGTGTGTGGTCCTGTCTTACAGGCCAGTCTGTGGTCCTGTGTTACAGGCCAGTCTGTGGTCCTGTGTGTGGTCCTGTCTTACAGGCCAGTCTGTGGTCCTGTGTGTGGTCCTGTCTTACAGGCCAGTCTGTGGTCCTGTGTGTGGTCCTGTCTTACAGGCCAGTCTGTGGTCCTGTGTGTGGTCCTGTCTTACAGGCCAGTCTGTGGTCCTGTGTGTGGTCCTGTCTTACAGGCCAGTCTGTGGTCCTGTGTGTGGTCCTGTCTTACAGGCCAGTCTGTGGTCCTGTGTGTGGTCCTGTCTTACAGGCCAGTCTGTGGTCCTGTGTGTGGTCCTGTCTTACAGGCCAGTCTGTGGTCCTGTGTGTGGTCCTGTCTTACAGGCCAGTCTGTGGTCCTG
>NC_139629.1:14030787-14068287 GCF_964638095.1 Poromitra crassiceps
CCTTATCTCCAATCTCATGTTTTTTCTAGTTGTTATTGTAATAACAATTTCCCACAACAGCATGTTTTGTATTTGTGCATTTCAAATAAAATACTACTTTTCCAGTCATATATTGTCATTATTCAAGTTAAAAAAAATATTGTTAAAATCGTATCGTATCGTATCGTTATCGTGAACCCAGTATCGTGATACGTATCGTATCGTGAACTGAGTGTATCGTGACACCCCTAATGGTTATCCACTGCTGATGATATCCACTGTGATGATATCCACTGTGATGATATCCACTGTGATGATATCCACTGTGATGATATCCACTGTGATGATATCCACTGTGATGATATCCACTGTGATGATATCCACTGTGATGATATCCACTGTGATGATATCCACTGTGATGATATCCACTGTGATATCCACTGTGACGATATCCACTGTGATGATATCCACTGTGATATCCACTGTGACGATATCCAGTGTGATGATATCCGATATCCACTGTGATGATATCCACTGTGATGATATCCAGTGTGATGATATCCACTGTGATGATATCCACTGTGATGATATCCACTGTGATATCCACTGTGACGATATCCACTGTGATGATATCCACTGTGATATCCACTGTGACGATATCCACTGTGATGATATCCAGTGTGATGATATCCACTGTGATGATATCCACTGTGATGATATCCACTGTGATATCCACTGTGACGATATCCACTGTGATGATATCCACTGTGATACCCACTGTGACGATATCCACTGTGATGATATCCACTGTGATATCCACTGTGACGATATCCACTGTGATGATATCCAGTGTGATGATATCCACTGTGATGATATCCAGTGTGATGATATCCACTGTGATGATATCCACTGTGATATCCACTGTGATGATATCCACTGTGATATCCACTGTGATGATATCCACGTGATGATATTGACTTAGACATGCTTATTTGCAACCAATTGTCAAATCTAATGAACACCCCATCAATGATGGAAGCATCCCTAGCCAATTAACATGTGCCATCAGTCCAAGTTTAAACCACATCAGTTATACCTTTACAAAGTGGACATAGAAAGTGTCATCTCTCTGAGTGTCATCATTCAGACCAGTAGTGTGATTTATTTTTCAGTGGTACTCAACCTTGCCATTTATTTATTTATTTATTTATTTATTTATTTATTTATTTATTTATTTATTTATTTATTTATTTATTTATTTATTTATTTATTTATTTATTTATTTATTTATTTATTTATTTATTTATTTAAAGTATGACTTAAAAGAGCCACAACTTCCCATAAAGGAGCCGCATGTGGCTCTAGCCTAGAGCCTCAGGTTGAGTATCACTAATTTAGATACATTTGCGGGATGTCATGTTTGGAGTTTCAAGTTTTTACCTTTAATTATAGCACCCCCATCAGGCCAATCAGTGGACCTGCACCGTAAGAAATGCTTTCAGTCCGTTTGTCCTCTCCAATAGGCTTTAGACTGGAGAGAGAGAGTGTGTGTGTGTGTGTGTGTGTGTGTGTGTGTGTGTGTGTGTGTGTGTGTGTGTGTGTGTGTGTGTGTGTGTGTGTGCGTGTGCGTGCGTGTGCGTGTGCGTGTGCGTGTGTGTGTGTGTGTGTGTGTGCGTGCGTGCGTGTCACTGAGAGTGTGTGACACTTGTTGAGAGGCAACAATAGGAGAGGTGGAGCACTGCACAGGGTTTCCACAGGCTATGGCGCCCTCTGGCTGTACTTCTCTCATCCGTTTTGCATGTCAGAATCTATCTACAGTATATCTATAGGCTATATCTATATATCTCTATATCTCTCTCTATATATATATTATATAGATATATATATATAGAGATATATACAGTCCATGATATATATTCAAACATAATTTATTTAATTACGGTATGGGTTATTAAAAAAAAATCACATACAATTGTACTCTAAGGATTTTTCATTGCCATATTAGTCCTTAAATCAAGAGTTAGGATAAACAAAATGATTAAAAAGGCTGGCTCAGTGATTGGCCTTCCCCCTGATTCCTTGGAGATCACTATAGCCAAGATAACAAGGAGAAAACTGAACTCTATTCTTTCTTTTGAAGGCCATCCTTTGTATAATGTATAGGTAATGTATAGGTATGTATAGGTACGGTGGTGCAGTGGTAAGCGCTGTCGCCTCACAGCTCGAAGGTCCTGGGTTCGATTCTCACCTGGGACGCTGTGGGCGCTGGAGTTGTGACCCCCCATATCTTCAGTGCCCACTGCCCAGGTGGGCTATCTCGTCGAAAGGGCCTTTCTGTGTGGAGTTTGCATGTTCTCCCCGTACCCCCCAGGGGGTTCCTCCGTACATAACCCCCCACTAAAAACATGCAGAAGATCGTCATCCGACCAGTGACGACAACATCTGAAGTTGGTCCAATGATGGTCCAATGAAGGTCCCTGGGCGCTGGAAAGAAATAGCGACCACTGCTCCTGGCCTGCCCCTTGGAGGAAAGGACAAGCCTGGATGGGTCAAATGCAGAGGACATATTTCACCGGCCACCGTCAGCATGAGTGTGTGTAGTGGCCCATGCATGTGTTGTAGTGTGTTCGTGTGACAATAAAGACGGGCTGCCGTCTGAAATCGTGTTTTTAAATCGTGAAATCGTGTTTTTGATGCTTTGCGTAGTTCGTTTAGTGATAGGCTTTTGATGCCTCGGTGCTCTACTGAGCGATTTAGAAGATCTTTTGTTCCTGCTGCTGTAAAATTCTTTAATGAACACTGCTAGCTCTGCATTGTGAGGCTCTCTTTTTACTGTGTTATTGTTATTGTGCTGTATGTTACTGTTTCCTGTTTGTGTATCTGTACTCGCTCTGGTGGCAAACCATGTTTCCCCTCATGTCACCGTGGTTTATGACATCACTGATGATGTCATCAGTGGGACTGATGACATCACCGACGATGCCATCAGTGGGACTGATGTCATCAGTGGTTTATGACATCACTGATGATGTCATCAGTGGTTTATGACATCACTGATGATGTCATCAGTGGGACTGGTGTCATCAGTGGTTTATAACATTAGCTAATGGTCTGCAGCAGTGAGCGGCCCACATCGGTGTCCTGTTTCACTTCCGCAGTTGTCTGAATCTGAATCAAAGACGTTGCTTCTCTGCTCTGACTGCAAATACATCAGGACGTAAGGATCAATGAAGGCGAGTACAATATTGAAGCAGTCACTCACTATAGCATTGCTGATTCTGTTGTATAGGCGTAACAACTGTGGACAATATACATGTAATGACATGGCTAGTTATTGTTGAGAATGGCTGAGAGCACTCAGGCTCTGATGTATTCACATGAGATTTATGTGTAATGCTGTCTCGATTTATTATATCCAGTTTAGTTAGAAAGTGCTTCAACATAAATGTCTTAAAACATCTCGCAGAGATTAATTGAAGGTGTTTCATAATTAGAGTTAATGGAATTGGTGACATCACACACTGGAATCAAATTCTTTTTTTCTCCCCCCCCCCCCCCCCCTCCCATGATTACATAGGTGTTGAATTACTTGAGGTGGATTCTAATGAAGACGTGGAAAAGGATATTTGTTGTAATGACACTTTCCGCTGCTTCATTCATATACATATTACATGGCCATCTAGACACCTCCATAACACCATGCTCAGGACTTTTAAGCGAGCAAACCATAACACCAATTATAAACACCAATCATTTGATGGTTTCTGCCTACAAAGACCACAGGTTTGATGGCATGACTCATGGATCATTGGCATCGTGGAGAGAGATCAACTCCAACCACTTTACTGCATTTTCTGTTGTCGTCATAGCTGCTCCAAAGGATATGTGGCAGATATTGATATACACAGTGATCATTTTGACTTCCCCTTTGCGACCACAGACGTGCTGTGCAGGAGTCAGCCTCTGAGGAACGCCACGCATGTCACTATCTCAACACACGCTGACATCTTGGAAAACCAGCGCCAGAGGTTCCTGCCCATTCGAAACAAAGAGAGCATGGCATCGTTCCCTTACACCTTCACTGTATGCGTCTCTAGCCTCTTTGGAGGCTACAACAATGTGCTTCAGTTTGTCCAAAGCATGGAGATGTACAAGCTACTGGGTGTGCAGAGAGTGGTGATCTGCAACACCAGCTGTGGCCCACAGCTGGAGCGTGTGCTGCTGAACTACAAGGACGAGGGCATACTGGAGATAGTTCAGTGGCCCATTGACCGCTTCCTCACCCCGTCCAAAGGCTGGAAAATCCTAGAAGATCCAGGGGATCTCCATTACTATGGGCAGATTGCCACGCTGAACGAATACATCTACAGAAACATGTACCGGTCTAAGTATTTGCTGCTGAATGACATCGACGAAATCATCATGCCTTACAAACACGCCAATCTGCAGCTAATGATGGAACATCTGGAAGAGAGGCACCCGAGAGCTGCCGTTTTTGTCGTCATGAATCATATCTTCCCCAAAACCCAGTTTGATGACAGTGGCAGATTCAAGCTGTCGCAGTGGCAAAGCATCCCGGGGATAAACATCCTGGAGCACATATACAGAGAACCTGAAAACGATGTCTTCAACCCTTCCAAGCTGATCATCAACCCTAGAGAGGTAGAGCAGACGTCGGTCCACAGTGTCCTGAGGTCGACAACATGGGCGTGGCCAGTCACTGTGGACCCTACTCTGTGTAGGATGGTGCATGTCAGAGCGCCTTTACAGGGGGACCTCACTAAAGAGCAGCTGTATGTCGACAAGAGGCTCTGGGACTTTGACCTGGTTTCAAAGGTTGACGATGCTTTACAAAAAGCAGGATTTTTGATGTCTTAACATGTTTCTTTTTACGTTGTCCTAAGCTGCTTTTATAGCTCCAGTGAGCAGAAAATTCCTAAAGTTTCATGCTAATAGCATCTGTCTGTATACCTACATTTGTACTGTTAACCCTTTGATGCACAACATGGGTTAAAAGGAATAGAAACTTTTGATAGTAGTTGTAGGAACAACCAGTTGTCCAGCTCGGCCTGCATCGCAGCGAGCGCCCGCTCCTGTAGGTTCTTCCCGGTACAACATCCGCAAAATCTGTCCGTTGCTCACGAGGGAAGCAACACAACTCCTGGTCCAGTCACTCGTCATCTCCCGCCTGGACTACTACAACGTTCTTCTGGCCAGCCTACCTGCCTCTGCCGTCCGACTGCTACAGGCTACAGCTCATTCAGAACACTGCAGCCCGTCTGGTGTTCAACCAACCTAAATTCTCTCATGTCACTCCCCTCTCCCGGGCCTTCACTGACTCCCCATCTCGGCACTCATCAAATTCAACACACTGGTTTTGGGCTACAGGGCAGTACACCAGACAGCTTCAGACAGATCTACAATCTATGGTCAGGTTCTAAACCTCACACCACTCCCTCCGCTCCTCCACCTTTGCAGGTCACCTCGCTCCTCCACCGCTACGTGAGCTCAAAAGTCGCTCATCCCGATCGCGACTCTTCTCGTCCCTGGCGCCACAATGGTGGAACGAGCTCCCCCCTTGGACGGCCCAATCACTGCCCATCTTTTGGCAAAGACTAACAACACACCTTTTCAGGCGCCACCTGGGCCCTTCTTGAACTAACATCTTTCTCTCTCTTCTCAAAAAAAGAAAAAGAAAAAAAATCCAACTAATGTTACTTATTCCTTCTCAAACTACTTTCTACAAGTGATACTTTATTCCTTCAAGAGTGGTAGCTGTCATAGATTGTGTTGCATAGTTGATTTCTCTACTGTTGACAAAATGTGATGTTGTAAGTCGCTTTGGATAAAAGCATCTGCCAAATGAAGTAATGTAATGTAATGTAATGTTTACTGCGGACAACTATTCACCTGCCACACATTTCACAACTCAACATGACTGGTTTTGCACATCTGATGCATGTCTTATTTTACAATTGTTTTACCAAAGAAAATATTTGATATCTTGTGAAAGATAAGTGTATGCCACATAATGTTTGAACATAGAAGTTCCTGTCAAATTCCATAGTTGACCAGGACTCCCTGGAAGAGCAGGACTCAATCTTCCTGGATAAAGGATAAAAAAAGTGAATATATGGGTAATTTCTGACCCATTTGTGTAGCAATATGAAAACGGTGTTTGTCCATAAAGTAAGAAAAGCAAAATAAAAAATAATGATTTGTGGTAATCCAAAACAAGAATTAATGAATACCTGTAATATTAAATGATAAAATGAAATAACACAGGAAATTAATAGGGGTCATTTTTCGCTCATGTTGTGCACTAGAAAGGGTTTGCAAGTTTGCATAGCTTGTGCATCAAGGTGTTTTTACTAGAATCTTAATGCAACTTCCTCTATGAAACTAAGTTTTTCTGTTAGTTCATTTCTATTCAGTAAGTTCAAGAGACTCAATTTCAGTGTATAGGTAGTTGGAAGTAGAGTCAAAGTAGGCTATACTGGTGATAGGAGTCGAAGAAGTAGGACGAGGAGAAGGAATAAGATAATATAAAGAAGGATCAGATAATAAGAATAAGATCATAATAGAACATGAAGAAAGGTGTGAACATGAGTAATACATATGGAAGTAGTTTTCCCAGCACTGATGATGGTCTGAGGAGGGGAACTTTCACATATTTGTTTTCACGTTGTAGTGCCTTATGTAAATACATTTTCATTTTTTGCATCCATAAAACCTCCTCGGTTTAGTGTCAGCCTTTTTCAATAATAAGTGCTTCACAGATTTCTTGATCAAATGATATATTTGTGTGATATAGAGGGATGAAAGGGGCGTGGCAGTGTTACAAAGGGGATGTTTTTTTTTTACTTTTTTTTTTTTTTTCAAGGTGGATTGCATCATCTCACATCCCTCTTCAAATAGACTACTGATTATGATAGGACTATAACTTACACCAGGGGTGTCCTCACTTTTTTGAATGGGGGCCAGATTAGATAATGTGAAAATAGCTACCTGGGGGGCCAGCTGCTTCTTCTCACATCATAGCCTACTATAATTAAATAATTCTGTCTCAATCCAGTAGTTGGCGGTAATGCAACACTGGGATGCCAACCGCCATACAACGAAGAAGAGGAAGAAGAAGAAGAAGAAGAAGAAGAAGAAGAAGAAGAAGAAGAAGAAGAAGAAGAAGAAGAAGAGGAGGAGGAAGAGGAGGAGGAGGAGGAGGAGGAGGAAGAAGAGGCGGAGGGAGAAGAGGGGGAGGAAGAAGAAGAAGAAAAAGACCAATCAGAGAAGATTTTACTGATGCTGGGTGACCAATAGGAAGCTGCTGTGAGCGCGGCCGCGGATAAACTGATTTGTTGTTGTTGTGTAGTCCGTGGTGGTGAAGAAGAGGGCTTTTGTGCTTAAAACTGTAAAGTCAAGTCAGTCAAAATGAGTCTCTCTCTCAGGTAAACTCATGCGTATCAGCTACGCAAATACATTTCCCGGTACATTTGTTTTTCTCTCGTTTGAACGGTGGTGAACGCAAATGAAGTCTAGCCATTGACTGTTAACGTTTAGCTATACAGTTAGCTAACGTTAACTGCGTTCACAGCTTGTGTCCACTTGTTGTGGAGCTTGCTAAGGTTAACTGGGTTGTTATAGCTACAGCAAAACTGTCATTTGGCGTAATTTACACGTTATAGGTGCACTGAAAACTTTTACTATCTAGCGTTAGATAGAGACAGACAGACGACACTGACTGTGCAGCAATGACAGCACACTTGATTTGTCTAACGCTAAAGTGCATGTGAAAATGTAACTAGTAAACTGTATGTAACTTTAAGTATGTGCCTAATCTTTCCAGGACGGAATTTGCGGCAGACAAAAGCAAGCGTAAGAAGAGGAGAGAGCTCACAGAGGAGCAGAAACATGAAATCAAAGAGGCGTTTGAGTTGTTTGACACTGATAAAGATAAAGAAATTGACTACCATGAACTTAAGGTAAACCACCGACCACCAGTGTGATCCAGTAATCAAATCTCAAGTAATTCAAATCAAATTAAATAACAGTCCAAACTGGCTGTTGTGTGTGCAAGTTATCTCATGCTATATTTATAGCGAAATGTGTGGTTAAAATAGTTTTAATTTCATGCATTATCAGTAATTGCTCACAGCACATAGCTTAAATATCTGTGTTTTGTCAGCTAGCTTAACTACCCAGCAATCACCTAAATCACAGATAAACATGGGGGCATTCTAAAATGTATCCAATCAATGGATATGAATGAAATGTACATATGTCCAAAAAGGATAAAATATGCCAAAAATTAAATACTGTTATTATAGGTGGCAATGCGTGCACTTGGCTTTGAAGTGAAGAAAGTGGATGTTCTGAAGATTCTCAAGGACTATGACAGGGAAGGAAATGGCAAAATAACATTTGATGACTTCAGCGAAGTAGGTAAGTGTCTTGCAGAAATGTTCATTGTGAAGTTGGTAGCCGGCTTATGGGAAGGATGTACAGTTTGTATATGCAGCTCTCTTTACAGCTTAATTGCAAATCAGCTCAAATCTGTCCACAATCAAAACATATCTCATGACCGTACACAAAGTACATAACTCAAATCTACCACAATCAAAACATATCTCATGACTGTACACAAACTAAATAACTTGCACAGCTGTATATACAGCAAGACACAAATCAGTCACAACAGAAGTGTACAGAACTGTCTGTCAGTCTCCCACTCTGAACTTCGTGCTGTTGCCTTGTGTTTGGAGGCCTAGAGCAGGTTCCCAACCACTGGGCCTTGGACCGGTGCCGGTCTGCAAAACATTTGCTGCTGTTACTGTATATCATTCAGTAGGGAGAGAAAAAGTGAGAGAGAGAGTGAGCTCTCGCTCACTCTCTCCACACACACACACACACACACACACACACACACACACACACACACACACACACACACACACACAGAGACACCCCCCCCCCCCCCCCCCCCCCACAGAGAGAGACCTAGAGGTGGCGGCAGCATCAAAGTGAAAGTAAAAAGACAGGAGCGAGGAGAGGATGATAAAACATTGTGCTTTTTTCCATCACCGGTTAATTTGCACGTCAGTTTACAAAGCACACCTCTTTTGTGTAGTAAAAAAGACGACAAAGTGAAATCATAAAGTGTTTAAAACTAATTTCTATCTCGTGGCCAAAACATCCACAATGATATGTAGGCTATCGATTTGAAGAAACGGAGCGTCTCACAGACATGAGAGAGAGGAATAAACACAGGCTGTGCGGTGTGTGGGAGACACATCGGGGAGTTCATGTTTTCATATCATCTTCATGCGAGGAAAATACACCCTGTGTATTTGATACTGTATCCAAATGTGCTATGCCTTTCCTATCCAATCCACCCCCCACCGCGGTCCGCAGCAGTATTGTCAATGATGTGGACCTCTGAGCCAACCCTGAGCCAGTATTGTGTGTTTCAGAGCCTCAGTCTAGCTCTGGAAAAATGCTGTTGTATTTTATTTTTTAAAGTTGTCACTTTTTCTTAAAATGCAAGGGAAATGAACTCAATTCAGCTGATATATATTGTGTTGTATTGGTCCTTATGTAGGCCAACAACAGCTAACTGAAAAAGCAGCACAAGTAATCGTTTGAAGTAGCATACAAAACATAATTTGAGGTATTTATCTTAGTTGGTAGCTATTGGCTAACCAATCTTTTAGAATGGGCAAGCTGATATAATTGGCGTTGACATTAGCTAAAGTTGTAACAATGGAACATTGTTAATTTTAGGGCTGACCCCAAAGCTTCAATTGTTGCCATAGAGACACTGCGTAACGCGTCATCATTCAGAAACCACGCCCAAGACGGGGGAAAACGGAAACCCCCCCTCCAATCCTGGCGTTCTCCTATGTCACGTGCATGGTTGCGTGTTGCACAAAAAGATCGTATATACGGAAGATGAACACTCCAACTTACTTCTTGACAGCTAGATCCACATTTTTCTTCTCGCCAATTCTCAATGGCTTCCTTGTTTTGCTCAGGAGTACAAAAAAACTTTAACTGGCGATTTTTTACATTTGTTGTCTGCGCAGCCCATCACACAACAGCTTTTAGCTATGTTTAATTCAAGGAAAATGACGCTGGTGTGTGGAAATTAACGGAGCTTTTCCCCCGTGATGGGCGTGGCCTATTTCATGCAGTGTCTTTATCGATGCTTTGTCGTTATTGTCCCCCCCTCTTCTCTCTCTTTGTCTCTCCATATGCACAGCCAACTCATGTGAGGTGTAGCTTCGTGAGACAGTCTCTAGTTTCGTTCACGTGAACTCACAATGGCTCTGTCTATCACGGATTTGTTATTCCCAACTCCCAAGCGACAAGGACAGGACAAGCTGCGAAACATCGTCCACGATGAGTCTTTCATGGGAGTATTTTAGACCGAGACCCAACAATGTGCACTCTGTACCGTTAAACTCTGCAAATTGGAAATGAAATGTAAACGTAACGTTGTGTACCTGCAGCCTGAGCGCACGTCATATTAGGATTATCAACAAGTGGAACGTGTTTGTTTGTATAACGTGGGTCACTTATGTAAACTAGGCATCCTGTAGGACAGGTGACAGTCACATCCTAAAATAGGAGGATTTCTGAGTGGTTTTATGTCTGGCCTGGTGTCAGACGATCAGCTCAGAGAGCAGAGGGAAATCCGCTAACGTTAACACTGATCTCACCTGAATAAATTCACAACATTTCGTCGCAAATAATAATACCCGCACGTCGGACTCGGAGCAGTTGAGGAGCAGATGAGGAGCGTTTTGTCAGGAGAAGCCTGGAAGGAAGTTTATTATGGGCCGCGTAGCAGACGATGCTGAGCTGAGAGTGCTCTCTACAACATGTTTGTTCCTCAGCGGGATCCCCACAGCCGAGAACGTGCAAGAACCGGATTTTTTTTTCTTTTCTTTGAACCCCCCTTCCCCCGGAGACCAGCGTCGAAGCTTCGATTATCATCGATTTTATCTCCCCGAAGCATCGACGCTCTAAATATGGTATTCGGGACAGCCTTAGTTAATTTATTCTCCACTATCTGAAGGCAAACACAATGTTCTCTTCATTGCCTGCAATGTCATTTCTTTGCCAGCGTATGGCATCATGCTATGGTTGGATCCTCAAAAAAAAAAAAAACGTTTTTCAGGACATGACCGTGACTGTGTGTGCATTGTATTGTCTATCTATCCACTTCCAGTTACAGAGCGCCTACTGGAGCGAGACCCAAAAGAGGAGATCGTGAAGGCCTTTAAGCTATTTGATGACGATGAATCCGGCAAGATCAGTCTGAGGAACCTGAGACGAGTAGCTCGAGAACTTGGAGAGAACATCACCGATGAGGAGCTCCGCAGCATGATTGACGAGTTTGACACTGACGGAGATGGCGAGAGTAAGTGACGAGTATGTCTACGTAGATTCTGCCTTGTGCCTGACAGTGACGTTTCAGAGCGCTTGATCGCTTTGTGTGTGGACACTCTGTAAATACTTTGTAATATATATTTTTTTTATATATTCACAATAATGACATGACGTTCATTAAAAATATCAGTCATTATCGCGTGACGCGTCACCCTCACGTCAGTTGAAACAGGTGATGTTTGTTAGTCCATATAACACACCCCGAGGTTGCCAGCACACTTTGTAGCAGCATGGAAAAGATGGCGTTATTCAGAGCAAATCTTCACTCCAGGCAGCTGGTTGTTTTTGAAAAATAGTTGTGCATGAGCCGTCATGTGAACCTCCTGCAATGGGAAGGGTTATATTAGCTCAACTGCTGGAAGTCAAGGCTATCAACTAGCAGCTCATCTCAAAAGTAGGGAAATAGACTCTTTTTAGTTTCCTTGAAAAACACAACTTGTTTTTTTCAGTGGCACTTTCTTTAACCACGTTTCAAACGAGCACATTGTTTTCTCACTGAACTTAATTCACTTGTTTTTCAGTAAATCAAGCGGAGTTCCTCGCCATCATGACTGGAGACTCGTGATTGAAAGACTGTGTTTTGTGATGGATGGGCTTCCATACGTACGCGTGAGAAGCTGAGCCACGAGCATCTGTCAGCAGCTGGATGAAGGTGAACATGTTAAGAACACGGATGAACAACTTCCTCTCACATGCAGCTTAAAGCAGCTACGAGCAAGATTTTCGATTGTTATTAAACAGTCTAAATGTAATATTGATGCATCACATCTTACCTATAATAGTAGCTGAGACCAAAGCCGTGTGAATCGGAGATTGCTCTCTTGATGATTATAGAGCTGTCTTCCGGCGGGCCGGATAGACCAGGAAGTGAAACGAAACGGTTTACGGCAGCTGCCTGCCTTCAACCGTTTCGCTCTGCCTAGCAACATACCATAAACAAGAAGAAAGCCATGCTCGCTACATCCAGGGGCTTGCTACTCTCGCGAACATCTCTCGTTATATTCTAACAGTTTGTTTGGAAGTAATTTTGTTATTTTGGGGTTATGGCCGAAGTGGCTGCCGCAAACCGTTTCATTTCACTTCCTGATCTGCCCCGGCCGCAGACAGACTAATCATCAAGACAACACTGGCCGATTCACTCGGCGTTCAAGCGAGACTACTCGGCGTTGGTCTCGTCTACTATTAGATGTAAGATGTGAGGCATCGATGTTACATTTAGACTGTTTAATAACAATCGAAAATCTTGCTCGTAGCTGCTTTAAGTGGACTGAAATGATTTATTGGCCCCATAGTTGATATTTGACCAATTACTTTGATAAAATGATTGGACTGAATGAAAAGTTCAGCGTCTGGGCCAACTCTTTTGAATCCTAGTAATGCTGTGAAGATCACAGTGGTCTTTCAATCAAACTTGCTTTATGTTATTTATTGTGTCTGTAGACTTATGTTGTTTTGTTGTTTTATTATAAGGTCATCTCAAGCTTTGATGAGTTTGAGGTTGTTGGTGACTCTCGCCGTCAGTCTTCCGTTCACATCCCGTTGACTGTAGGAAAATATTGAATCTTCATTTTTCGAAAGTTGAGTCTGTGATCCTGTCTGTATATTGTTTGGCAGGCAGGAAAGAGACTGATATGCATTCCATTCCCCCAAAGAATGCACATTTTGTACATTTTATTTACATTGGTTGCAGTGGAATTTTACTTACTATGGAGAGTTGGAATGTGGTATTTATTTTATACACAAATAAATCGCTTTACCAGGATATTAACTCTAGTCATTTACTGTTTGTGCTCGCTATTTCCAATTTGATTCTGCTCAACGTCCTGAGTCATAGCTCTGCTGTGCCATAGCTTTCCACCAGAGGGCGTGTGTCGCTCACAACTCCTTTTCAGCATAATGCACTGTAGAACTAAGTAGCTGCTCAGACAATGAATCTGACGACATTTCCTCTGCTGTTATTACAAGACACATGATTATACAGTCATTAACCCAAATCTGAATGCTTTTTTTTTTTTTTTTTTTTTTCCACCTTTTTCTGGGGCGGTGTTGGGGGGGGGGGGGGCGGGTTGTGTAGAAGCTGAGCTGTACTGAATGTTTCCACATAATCTTGATTGAATTCAAATGCCAAGTTGCTTTATTGACACGAATTACAAAAGTCCTCACTGCCACATGTGACATAAACAACAAATTGTCCAATAACAATCAAAGGGACCCTCCCCTGCTCAGCTCTTGACATTTCTGGGCTTTAAAGAGATAGGAAAAGGGGGCTGCTGTTCATTAAATAATTGTAAAATTTGAAGGCACATATTTTAATGTTGATTCTATTCTTTCCCACTATGCCTACGGGAATAGCTGATTCTTGAAATCACAGGAATAACACACACACGCACACACACACACACACACACACACACACACACACACACACACACACACACACACACACACACAAACATCTTGAAGGTATAGAATTTGACAGGGCTCTGTAAAAAGAAATGTGTGTTGCATTGAAATAATAGAGGCAGTTAATCAAGGCGACTGTGACACACTGCGAAGATACATAATACTGACCGCAAAACGCAGATGCCACAAGGCTCCCTGTCATCTAGCCCCGTTCAAACCTATACATATTGATTTGGATGAAGGCCTATGGTTCTGAGATGGTTAGATGAAAACATTGTGTGGTACCGAGATATGGTTAGATGAAAAACACTGTGTGGTTCCGAGATGGTTAGATGAAAAACACTGCGTGGTTTTACTTCTCATCTGTCCTCCCAGACCCAGCCTGCTGCTCCCATGATGAAGAGGACTGCGGTGAGCTAACCCAGTTTGCTTTGGTAATAACTCCAGCCAATCAGACGATGACAGAGTAGAGGACTCAACATGGTTTGCCCCCCTATGTAATTAGCGGTCTGACGTTTCAGAGGGAGACAAAATGAAAGTGATGTAATTAGATAAGGACGAAAGACACCGTCCTACTTGTGTACGCGCACACGCTGGACGAAAGACACCGTCCTACTGGTGTACGCGCACACACTGCTGACGTTGCATCGCAGTCTGCTGCGCTCCATTCTGAAGGTCAGCGTTGATGCTGATTATCGGGACCTGCATCTGACCATTGCTGTAGGAGTAGACGACATGTCTTGCCCTTGCACTGGCACATGCTCAGCTGTTAGTCCCTGGACCAGAGCAACACATGGTCCAGAAATAAACCGGCACAGTTCCTCCCCAGTTACAACCTCAAAGTCGCCCCCCTGTGGTTTCCACATAGCCATAACCTACTGTAGGACTTTTCATACTCTCTCTCGTGCACTCTCTTTTGTATTGCCAGCAATCATCTGTGTTGATGAGAATTCTAAAAATACATCCGTCTGGTGGCCCTACCCAGGGTCTGATTGCTCTATGGTTAGGGGTAATAGCATAGGTTAGCTTAGGGTCCTGATTTAGATGGGCTAATGGAGTGGCTCTCAAACTTTTTCACCTCAAAAGGAACCCTAAACAGACACAAATTAGACCACGGAGCCCCATCTGATCAGATTTTGTCTGAGGGTCCCCCATCTGATAAGAGTTTTGCTTTTAGATGTTTTATTACAGCAAGTATAGACGGTTTTCACCAGAGCGCAACCCCACAGCACTTCCTTTTTCTCAGCATTCGGCAAACTGCAGAAATATTCACTCGACATCGTTACTTTTGTTTTCGCCGCTCAGCTGTATAGACGGTTTTCACGGAATGGTCAGTCCTGCACTTGAATGTTTTTTTTTCTTTTATGTCCATAGCAAACACTGCAACAGGAAGTGAGCGGGGGTTCAATTTAGAATGTTTTTGTTGTCAAGTTAAAACCGTCTATATGAAACCCATAACCAGAATAGTCATACATTATGTCATTGTGTTACTTAAGGATGGAATTATAGTGGGGGGGGGGGATGATTCTCCTTTTTGCTGAGGACCCCCTGCAACACCCTCAAGGACCCCTGGGTGTCCCCGGACCCCACTTTGAGAACCACTGAGGAGGTAATGGGGGGGGGGGGGGGGGTAGATTTACGGATGTTTCTACATTGGAGTAGCTTTTGAAAGTGTGAATTCTATTTACTTTTGCACTGGATTGCAACTCGTGCAGGCAATGCAGTGAAGAAGCAACTCGTGCAGGCAATGCAGTGAAGAAGCAACTCGTGCAGGCAATGCAGTGAAGAAGCAACTCGTGCAGGCAATGCAGTGAAGAAGCAACTCGTGCAGGCAATGCAGTGAAGAAGCAACTCGTGCAGGCAATGCAGTGAAGAAGCAACTCGTGCAGGCAATGCAGTGAAGAAGCAACTCGTGCAGGCAATGCAGTGAAGAAGCAACTCGTGCAGGCAATGCAGTGAAGAAGGTGGCACAACACTCCTTTGTCAGCTGTCCTATGAATGAACATCCAGCGTGTGAATAGGTTGATGATGCAGAGACAAAAGGGCCGAGATTTCGCTCCAGCACCCTGCCAGAGTGACAAACGCACTAACAAGCTCGTCAACAAAATGCCTTTACAATACGCCATTGTCCTCCAATAGCTGATCACTCAATTACAGGGCAATTAGTTGTCTTTTGAAAGGCTTCCCTTGAAGAGAAGGCGGAGCTAAGGGGTACAGTTTGCTTGTCGTCGTAAGAGCAGGATAAGGTCATTCGTGAAGGAAAAGGAAAACAGCCACAGAATTCCGTGAGGTTTCATGCTGTTGAATCTAAATTCACTAAAACTGGGAACACCTAAAGCCATGCGCGGGATTATAAGGCGATGTTGACTTCCAGCTGATTCTGTGTGTGTGTGTGAAGCCAACCATCGGTCTTAATACGCACAGGTTTGCATGGCGGGGGGGGGGGGGGGTTCAGAGTTCAGCTCTTGTGTCCACCTGTCAGTCATTAGGTGAGCTATGCCGACCATGTGATAACACTTAGCCTCTGACCTCTGACCCAGAGTGGGGCAAGGAAGCCTGGGGGGCTGTTTACTGCCACGTTTGGTCCGCTACGTAATGCCATTAAGGTGACTTGAGACTAGATGTCGTTTTCTGAACTTACCAGAGTGTTCTAGCTGTTCTATTATTTGCCTTTACCCACTATATCCACATTATCGATGATGATCAAAAATCTGATTGTGTAAATATTTTCTGAATGGACCAATAGTGGTCCCTACAATCGATATCGAGGTATTTGTTCAGAAATATTATGATATTTGATTTTAATCCATATCATCGAGCCCTACCAACAGCTATCCCAATGGATGATGCTCCTGGATCGGAAATACAACTCATCAATCATTGATGAGTTGATTATTTGGATGATTGGCCATTATGTCAACTTCTCTTTGCTACTTGTCAAGTGGGGAATACGGAAAATGCTGATTGAAGATTCCTGGAGCAGTTATGGCAGAGAAAGAAGATTTTGAGTTTTTGTTTATGGTCTGTCTCAGCTGGTGGTGCGACAGGATTGTCCAGGTGGGAGCCGTGAACCTTGACCCCCCTGAAGAATGACCTCAGTGTGCGTGCCTCTCCATGGCCACAGTGAGTGGAGTGGCACTGCAGAATGATCACCTTCCAAAGCAGGAGAACATCTCCCATCTTTGCTCATCAGTGATTTGAACGCTACAGTAAATATTTCCGATTGTATTCTATTAGTCTTTCTTCTTTATTGTTGTTGACATTTTTATTTTGGATGTAAACCACTTTGTAACTGAGTTTTGTTCAGTGCTATATACAGGTCATTATAATTGTCCTACAGACCTACATATACGTATGTTTGGGCACTATACATCAGTGGTTGTCAAACCTTTTCACATCAAGGACCCAAACTGACACAAATTAGACCACGGACCCCCATTTGATAAGATTTTATCTGATGGTCCCCCATCTGATAAGAGTTTTGCTTTTAGATGTTTTATTACAGAAAGTGTAATATAGTAATACACTGTAAATACTCATACACTCTGTCATTGTGTCACTTGTGTATGGAATTATAGTGAAAATAAATTAATCACCTTTTTGCTGGGGACCCCCTCAAGGACCTATGGGGGTCCCCGGACCCCACTTGACAACCACTGCTATACACGATAAACACGCGCGCACATACGCCATCACCCAAGACTTGTTAAAAGTTGAAACTTTCAACTTCCCGGACGGAGAAGGTCGACAAGAGGACTGGACACAGACGTGAACAGAGGACTGGCCACAGACGTGAACAGGGAATGCCTCGAGACAGGCTGTGGATTGTGGACTATGCCTGGCAGTTGGGTGAGGATGGATTAGTTTACACACGCTCATGGCTTTCACAGTAACCTTATCCGCTGTAGAGCCCAACCTCACCCAGCCATGCCATGCTGTAGCAAACCTTACCCAACACTCCTCACCCTGCCACACCACGCTGTAGCAAACCTTACCCAACACTCCTCACCCTGCCACACCACGCTGTAGCAAACCTTACCCAACACTCCTCACCCTGCCACACCACGCTGTAGCAAACCTTACCCAACACTCCTCACCCAGCCACACCACGCTGTAGCAAACCTTACCCAACACTCCTCACCCTGCCACACCATGCTGTAGCAAACCTTACCCAACACTCCTCACCCTGCCACACCACGCTGTAGCAAACCTTACCCAACACTCCTCACCCTGCCACACCACGCTGTAGCAAACCTTACCCAACACTCCTCACCCTGCCACACCACGCTGTAGCAAACCTTACCCAACACTCCTCACCCAGCCACACCACGCTGTAGCAAACCTTACCCAACACTCCTCACCCTGCCACACCATGCTGTAGCAAACCTTACCCAACACTCCTCACCCTGCCACACCATGCTGTAGCAAACCTTACCCAACACTCCTCACCCAGCCACACCACGCTGTAGCAAACCTTACCCAACACTCCTCACCCTGCCACACCACGCTGTAGCAAACCTTACCCAACACTCCTCACCCTGCCACACCACGCTGTAGCAAACCTTACCCAACACTCCTCACCCTGCCACACCACGCTGTAGCAAACCTTACCCAACACTCCTCACCCTGCCACACCACGCTGTAGCAAACCTTACCCAACACTCCTCACCCTGCCACACCACGCTGTAGCAAACCTTACCCAACACTCCTCACCCAGCCACACCACGCTGTAGCAAACCTTACCCAACACTCCTCACCCTGCCACACCATGCTGTAGCAAACCTTACCCAACACTCCTCACCCTGCCACACCATGCTGTAGCAAACCTTACCCAACACTCCTCACCCTGCCACACCACGCTGTAGCAAACCTTACCCAACACTCCTCACCCTGCCACACCACGCTGTAGCAAACCTTACCCAACACTCCTCACCCTGCCACACCACGCTGTAGCAAACCTTACCCAACACTCCTCACCCAGCCACACCACGCTGTAGCAAACCTTACCCAACACTCCTCACCCTGCCACACCATGCTGTAGCAAACCTTACCCAACACTCCTCACCCTGCCACACCACGCTGTAGCAAACCTTACCCAACACTCCTCACCCAGCCACACCACGCTGTAGCAAACCTTACCCAACACTCCTCACCCTGCCACACCATGCTGTAGCAAACCTTACCCAACACTCCTCACCCTGCCACACCACGCTGTAGCAAACCTTACCCAACACTCCTCACCCTGCCACACCATGCTGTAGCAAACCTTACCCAACACTCCTCACCCTGCCACACCACGCTGTAGCAAACCTTACCCAACACTCCTCACCCTGCCACACCATGCTGTAGCAAACCTTACCCAACACTCCTCACCCAGCCACACCACGCTGTAGCAAACCTTACCCAACACTCCTCACCCTGCCACACCACGCTGTAGCAAACCTTACCCAACACTCCTCACCCTGCCACACCACGCTGTAGCAAACCTTACCCAACACTCCTCACCCTGCCACACCACGCTGTAGCAAACCTTACCCAACACTCCTCACCCTGCCACACCACGCTGTAGCAAACCTTACCCAACACTCCTCACCCTGCCACACCACGCTGTAGCAAACCTTACCCAACACTCCTCACCCTGCCACACCACGCTGTAGCAAACCTTACCCAACACTCCTCACCCTGCCACACCACGCTGTAGCAAACCTTACCCAACACTCCTCACTCAGCCACACCACGCTGTAGCAAACCTTACCCAACACTCCTCACCCAGCCACACCACGCTGTAGCAGACCTTACCCAACACTCCTCACCCTGCCACACCACGCTGTAGCAAACCTTACCCAACACTCCTCACCCAGCCACACCACGCTGTAGCAAACCTTACCCAACACTCTTCACCCAGCCACACCACGCTGTAGCAAACCTTACCCAACACTCCTCACCCAGCCACACCACGCTGTAGCAAACCTTACCCAACACTCCTCACCCAGCCACACCACGCTGTAGCAAACCTTACCCAACACTCCTCACCCTGCCACACCACGCTGTAGCAAACCTTACCCAACACTCCTCACCCTGCCACACCACGCTGTAGCAAACCTTACCCAACACTCCTCACCCAGCCACACCACGCTGTAGCAAACCTTACCCAACACTCCTCACCCTGCCACACCACGCTGTAGCAAACCTTACCCAACACTCCTCACCCTGCCACACCACGCTGTAGCAAACCTTACCCAACACTCCTCACCCAGCCACACCACGCTGTAGCAGACCTTACCCAACACTCCTCACCCTGCCACACCACGCTGTAGCAAACCTTACCCAACACTCCTCACCCAGCCACACCACGCTGTAGCAAACCTTACCCAACACTCCTCACCCAGCCACACCACGCTGTAGCAAACCTTACCCAACACTCCTCACCCTGCCACACCATGCTGTAGCAAACCTTACCCAACACTCCTCACCCTGCCACACCACGCTGTAGCAAACCTTACCCAACACTCCTCACCCAGCCACACCACGCTGTAGCAAACCTTACCCAACACTCCTCACCCAGCCACACCACGCTGTAGCAGACCTTACCCAACACTCCTCACCCTGCCACACCATGCTGTAGCAAACCTTACCCAACACTCCTCACCCTGCCACACCACGCTGTAGCAAACCTTACCCAACACTCCTCACCCAGCCACACCACGCTGTAGCAAACCTTACCCAACACTCCTCACCCAGCCACACCACGCTGTAGCAGAGCTTACCCAACACTCCTCACCCAGCCACACCACGCTGTAGCAAACCTTACCCAACACTCCTCACCCAGCCACACCACGCTGTAGCAAACCTTACCCAACACTCCTCACCCTGCCACACCACGCTGTAGCAAACCTTACCCAACACTCCTCACCCTGCCACACCATGCTGTAGCAAACCTTACCCAACACTCCTCACCCTGCCACACCATGCTGTAGCAAACCTTACCCAACACTCCTCACCCTGCCACACCACGCTGTAGCAAACCTTACCCAACACTCCTCACCCTGCCACACCATGCTGTAGCAAACCTTACCCAACACTCCTCACCCAGCCACACCACGCTGTAGCAAACCTTACCCAACACTCCTCACCCTGCCACACCACGCTGGAGCAGCGCTTACCCAACACTCCTCACCCTGCCACACCACGCTGGAGCAGAGCTTACCCAACACTCCTCACCCTGTCACACCACGCTGTAGCAGAGCTTACCCAACACTCCTCACCCAGCCACACCACGCTGTAGCAAACCTTACCCAACACTCCTCACCCTGCCACACCACGCTGTAGCAAACCTTACCCAACACTCCTCACCCTGCCACACCATGCTGTAGCAAACCTTACCCAACACTCCTCACCCTGCCACACCACGCTGTAGCAAACCTTACCCAACACTCCTCACCCTGCCACACCACGCTGTAGCAAACCTTACCCAACACTCCTCACCCTGCCACACCACGCTGTAGCAGAGCTTACCCAACACTCCTCACCCTGCCACACCACGCTGTAGCAGAGCTTACCCAACACTCCTCACCCTGCCACACCACGCTGTAGCAAACCTTACCCAACACTCCTCACCCGGCCACACCACGCTGTAGCAAACCTTACCCAACACTCATCACCCTGCCACACCACGCTGTAGCAAACCTTACCCAACACTCCTCACCCTGCCACACCACGCTGTAGCAAACCTTACCCAACACTCCTCACCCTGCCACACCACGCTGGAGCAGAGCTTACCCAACACTCCTCACCCTGCCACACCACGCTGGAGCAGAGCTTACCCAACACTCCTCACCCTGCCACACCACGCTGTAGCAAACCTTACCCAACACTCCTCACCCTGCCACACCACGCTGTAGCAGAGCTTACCCAACACTCCTCACCCTGCCACACCACGCTGTAGCAGACCTTACCCAACACTCCTCACCCTGCCACACCACGCTGGAGCAGAGCTTACCAAACACTCCTCATCCAGCCACACCACGCTGTAGCAAACCTTACCCAACACTCCTCATCCAGCCACACCACGCTGGAGCAGAGCTTACCCAACACTCCTCACCCTGCCACACCACGCTGTAGCAAACCTTACCCAACACTCCTCATCCAGCCACACCACGCTGGAGCAGAGCTTACCCAACACTCCTCACCCTGCCACACCACGCTGTAGCAAACCTTACCCAACACTCCTCATCCAGCCACACCACGCTGGAGCAGAGCTTACCCAACACTCCTCACCCTGCCACACCATGCTGTAGCAAACCTTACCCAACACTCCTCCTGTAGCAGAGCTTACCCATTCCCTTTCTAAACACAGCATAGTGTTAGTATTACAGTACATAGTGTTAGTATTACAGTACATAGTGTTAGTATTACAGTACATAGGCAAAACTGCTACAACAATCAGAATCAGCTTTATTGGCCAAGTATGTACACATACAAGGAATTTGACTCCGGTTTCCGTTGCTCTTAAAGTACTCGCACAGAAAAAAAGGTCTGCACAAGTTAAAACAAACAAGGCACAGGTACATTTAGACATTTGCAAAAAAAATGCAGTATTCTACAATAAGTGTGGTGTAAAATGTATATTTTAAATACTGATGTATGAAAGAATGTAGATGTACAGTATGTGTAAATAAGCCACACAGGATTGTAAACAAAAGCTTATTGCACAGTTATATGCCGTTCACAGTTATTTCCCAGGAAACTAATCAGATTGTGTGTGTGTGTGTGTGTGTGTGTGTGTGTGTGTGTGTGTGTGTGTGTGTGTGTGTGTGTGTGTGTGTGTGTGCGTGCGCGCACACACGCACACAGTTATTCCACAGTAAGTGTAAGCTGAGTGTTCAGGTGGCTGGTTTAAGTGTTAATCAGTGATGGCCTGTGGGTATAGAAACTGCTTTTGCATCTGGTGTTTTTGGCGTACAGTGCTCTCTAGCGCCTGCTGCAGGGGAGGAGGTCAAACAGATCATGGCCATAGTGAGATGGGTCAGTGATGATTTTCCTGTCATGTTCTTAACTCTGGAGGAGTACAAGTCTTGGGTGGAGGGCAGGTTGGCACCGATGATTTTCTCTGCAGTCCTGACTGTCCGTGGTAGTCTGTGCCTGTCCTGTTTGGTGGCAGACCCACCCCAGACAGAGATGGAGTTGCCGAGGACAGACTGGATGATGGCGGTGTAGAACTGTATCAGCAGCTCCTCAGGCAGTTTGTACTTCCTGAGCTGGCGTAAGAAATACAAACTCCGCTGAGCCTTCTTGATGACGGAGCCTACGTTTTGTATGTTGGCCTCCCACTTGAGGTCCTGGGAGATTACGGATCCCAGGAATTTATAGGATTCCACTCTAGACACAGTGCTGTTGGATATGCTGGGGGGCTCCTTCTGAAGTCCACTATCATCTCTACAGTTTAGAGCTTGTTCAGCTCCAGGTTGATCTGACTGCAGACTCATCGCCGTCTCGGATGAGGCCGATCTTTAATTAGTTCTTTAAATAAACAGATTTAGGGTAATAATCTATGAGCAGCCGTTCCATAAAAGTCTTACCGTCAATAGTTTTGAGCAATAGCCTACATTTGTATGTATGTTAATCTGCTGAAATCTTCCATAGTTTTAGGTGGGCTGCTGTTTTGAGTGGAACTGGACACTACTGGTAAACAGGGCCGTAACCAGGGTTCCGAAATAGGGGAGGTCCAGCAAGGGGAGGCGGATTCGGCGAGTTTCCCCCCCCCCCCTTTTTTAGCCATATTTAGAGTAATATATCATTTTAAATCAACATTAGGATTATACTGTTGTGATGTCATTATTCAGTATATTCTCTTTCATGTCACCACCTGCTCAGCTCTCCTGTCAACATAATTGTAACTAACAAACACAAACTGTTTTAGCCAAATTCATATCAAAATGACACCTACAAACACAGGTACACAACCCAAGCCGTACACAACACACAAAGTCATCATCGATAATAAAAAAAACATACAGAGGGACATTTATTTATTCCTGATAGGAACGATTGAAAAATAAAATAAAATATATTATGTTGTTTTTAACTTTACACCACCTCTTTTTGTTACTTATTGGGTCATGAAACTGAAACCATGCATATAGCCACCTGCATACCTGACTTCGGGAGCTTGGCAATTGGCATCATGCATGATTACAATGAGATGCACCCACTTTAAACCTGAATAAAGTAATAAAACCACTAGTAAACCAGTATGCGGCGCCTGGCCTGCTGTTCAGTGAGTGGCCTGGCCTGGCCTGGCCTGCAAAAAAAAAAAAAAAAAATTTTTTTTTTTTTTTTTTTTTTTTGCAGGCTGAAATATTAGGGGAGGTCCGGACCTCCCCGTCCTCATAGCTAGTTACGGCCATGCTGGTAACCAGGGGCGTAGACCTCTTTGAAATGAGGCAGCGTTTACTCACCTATTTTCAGATCAACTGTATCAAAAGCCCAACAGAAACATATCCAAATATATTCACACCAGTACAAGTGGGCAAATTAAACTATGCTTTTTGAGTAGCAACATATGGCCTCTGATTCAATCCAAAGTCCAAAGAACTCTGCTTCTACTTTGTAACGGGTCCATTGATGAGGAAAAGTGAAGCCAGTAGAAAAAGCTACAAAGCTTGTAGAAGAGAAGCTAAAGAGGAGGAAGAAGAAGAGGAAGGGTTGAAGACCTCTCCCTTCCAGGAATAATATTTTCGGGATCTTTCTCCGCACACATCTGGTTCTCTTCAGAGGGAGCTTATTGCTTCTGTCGTTGCTTGTTGATGTTTCTCCAACACCTCCTCCACCACCTGCCTATACAGCACGCACGGCTGCACACAGGCAAACACACAGACGCACGGGATCCAACGTTACGTATGGACACATCAGGGTTCCCACGGGTCCTTGAAAGACAGTTCTCATAAAAAATAAAAAAAAATGCAGTGTTCCAACCGTAGTTGACCTTGATCTCTGTCTCAAACTATGCCGTGTTGGGTCCTTGGATTTGAGGGAATTGGGCTGGAACTTGAAAGTCATGTAAAAGTCCTTGAATTTGATGTTGAAGAAGGCGTGGGAACCCTGCTACATGTGCACAAGCATACACAGTGTAGAGAGAAGAGAGATAAGGAGACAGAAACCCTGCTACATGTGCACAAGCATACACAGTGTAGAGAGAAGAGAGATAAGGAGACAGAAACCAGGAGACAGTTTTTGGTGCGATGCTTCAAATAAGGGCTCTGGGCAACGCAAGCATCAAACGCGAACCAGTGTTCAGCGGGATAATCTTCACACATGAGGACCACTTTTATGAGTGTTTAAGCCTTTACGTGCCGTTAAAAGGGCGGCTAGCTAGCAAACCGCTAAATGAGACTACAGCTGAGTCGACGGACATATACGTCAATAACGTCATCACTTCAAAGGATGAACACGGAAATTCTCTTTCCCTCACCTGGTTCAGCCCGTTCAGCCCGGGGTAATCAGTGCACAGCAGCGCACACATCAACAACACTCCAGGTTGAGTGGTGACATGACGGGGAAACCTATGCGACACTGTGTGTAGTTCTGGATTAGCTTAGCACAAGCTTTTTACTTCTAGGGCTCGCATTTACGCTTCAAAACTCATGAAAGTGGTCCTCATGTGTGAAGATTATCCGGCTGAACACTGGTTCGCGTTTGATTAAGCCATTCAAAAATCCCATAGGCAGAAACAGTGAAGAACCAAGAAGTCCGGGACTTCCGCCTTTCAAACCGGGGGGGGGGGGGGGGGTTCCGTCCCCAGGGTTTCCAAAGTCTACATTTCCAACTGTAAGTCACGTTTCTGTTTCAAAGGTTTGTTTACCTCAAATTTACGTTGAGATTGTACAAATCCCTGGTTTGCAGATACGTAAAATGCCAATGTTTTATTCTGGCAACTGGTAATATAGTTCAATTTCACTTCTATATTTTGTTAGGGAGAGTTTTTTAAACGGAGGTCCGTGGAGGGCATGACCACCAGGGCATGCCTAAGAGGAGACTGCGAGCTGGCCCACAGACGCACCGCTTTCGGGAAGAACGTCCTGTCCATTGTGGGCGGAAAGATATGGAACAGTCTCCCGGCCGAAGTTAGGGAATGCCCCACTTACCCTACTTTTAAAGTCAAAATCAAGGAATGGCTCAAAACGACACAACAGTGCACCTATAATAGCACCCAATAGCCTTCTCTTGGACATTTTTTTTTAAATCATTTTATTATCTTATCTGTTTGTGTGTATTGCTTTTATTCTGTGTAAGTATTGTTATCCCTTGTGTATGTTTTTTTTTATCCCCTGTGCATTTTTATTATATTGCTTTTTTATTCCCGTATTCTGTATTTATCTTATAGTTTTTAGTTGTTTATGTTCCGAGGACTGCTGGTGAAAATTAGCTTCGGCTAACCCCGGCACTTTTACCGTTGTCACATATGGATGATTCAATAAGTGTATAACTGTCTTATTAATGTGCATTGTCCTGTCTAAATAAACAAAGTAAAGTAAGTAAGTTGGCTTCCTGAAGAGAGGGCGCAATACAAACAATCACCATGTTATACTTCTCTCCTAGATGGGTTAGGGTTAGCCTAAATGGTGCAGACGGGCATCTAAACGGCTAAGATGGAGGGGAAAAAAGAAATAGGTACAGTAGCCTAAATACAGGAACAGAATATTTCCTCTTCAGGAGGAGAGGATGGACGCAAACCAACTGAGGCGAAGATTTAGTCAACTCAACACACTGAGACATTTGACACATTGGTCTCAGTGTGAATGTGGACAACAGCAGCACCTTCGTCTCAGTCGCAGTGATTTAGAACAAGAGGGTGCCCATGCAGAAAGTTTATGTTGGGGTTGAATGATCCTTTACGCTCCAGCTGTTCGCTCTCCGCCACCAGTTTGTTGGACCGGACCTGACTGTTCTGTGTAGGACGCCGCTTCCTGGTGAGCTGGCAGGCGCCGCGGTCCAAAACCGACGGTGCCGAGAAGCCATCAAAATCTATACGAGTGTCATTTCCCATAAGACTCATGCCTGCTGCTGTGACCGACGTCCTGCCTGTGTTTGTTATCTTTGGTCAGGGATAGTCTTTTCTATGAGTCCGCCATGTTTCTAGCAACACGTCCTCATAATCGGTCGATTTCCATTGACTCCCAAAAACGACATAGGGGCGTCATGCAAGCCAAACATCTAAGGGGGCGACCTTCAGTCGCCACCGGAAAGAAATGGTGCGTTTTGTTTTCTTTTGCCGTTTGAAGACAGATTTAGAGCAATATATTATTTTAAATTAGCATTAGGATTAGACTGTTGTGATGTGATTATTCAGTTTTAACCATCAATAACCCTAACCCCTTTCTCATTAGAGTAATTACTGTATATTTATTTTTAGATTTTTGTCAATTATTTGTGCTGTTATGGTTATTATTAGCATAGCTAGTCACTTCTACACTAGCTTACACTGCTCCCACTTTTCTTGAAAAATAGCTAAATCTTGCTTCACATAAGACTATATCCACAATGCTAAATATTTTAGAGAAGGGCATCTTGGCCTGGAGACATATAGCCTAGGCCCTAATGGTACGCACTGTTTTGCTCTTGGCCTGGAGACATATAGCCTAGGCCCTAATGGAACGCAGTGTTTTGCTAACTACAGTATAACCTGTGGTAGTGGTGGTAAAAACTATCGGCTCACTGTCATAACAGCTCTCCATGACATGTAAACATGATTGCGGGTTGGCTAACATTACAATGCTAACTTTAGCTTCCTGGCACAAGTAGCCAACTAACTTGCTATGCAAACTATGCCTATAATAACTAACATAATTTAATTTTTACATGTTTGAAAAGGGGATTGATGCTCGACTACTAATGACCGCCATGCCATGAATTTTGAAAACAAAAAACATCCCTCCCCCCCACCCCCCCAAAAAAAACCTCTGTGGGGGCAGTTGCTTGCCCCCTCAGATTCTATGGGCATGACGCCTCTGAGTGAAAAGGTGCGTGCAGGCGATACACCTCTTAATTTGAAAACAACACGTCGGTTATGTTTAGGCAACTAAAACAACTTGGTTAAGGTTCGGGTTATGGTTTAGGTTATGGTTCAAACGTAACACATGGACTGTCGTTACGTGAAAGACCGCCGGAGGTCTACGTCCTGATTTCCAGCTCCCGACTCTGGCGTACGCGACAAGAGGTCGCATTGGTAAACAACTAAACATCGCTCGTTTTCACCACCTTGAAAATCGACCGATCATCGTTTTCCTTGTGAGGAGGACGGGCTGGTTCCTACACGGTCTTGAAGACATGCTATGGATTCATATATCACCAAACCCAACCAAGACTGTTGTTGGGTCTCCTTTCCTTCCTACATGCGAGGAGCTGACAGGAGGGCACAGGTGGAGGTAATCCTCGGCCCAGCAGATGCACAGTGTGCTGATATCTAGGACATGTTGCAGGTTTTGATCTCTCTCTCTCTCTGTAATGTGTAGAGCCACAGATCTTTGGAGCAGTAATCCTGGGCTCTTACACCAAGGCCCATGGAGGCCCTGAGTGTCATCAACACCTATCTCTCTCTCTCCCTCTCTGTCTCTCTCTCTCCCTCTCTCCCTCTCTCTCTCTCTCCCTCACACACTCCAGCACTGGCACATACACACACAGTCACACACACTCCAGCACAGGCAGCATCATCGACACCTCTGAGCTAAATATACCGCGAGTGACAACGACAGGTGACCATATAGGCTCTTTCCACAGACATGCACTCTGCCAGCCAGCCCGGACACAAGAGGTCACAGGGTATGAGTGTATGATTGTGAGCGTAAGAGAGAGAGAGAGAGAGAAGAGTGTGTGTGTGTGTGTGTGTGTGTTTGGGGGGAGGTGGTCTAATGAGGGCTGATGAGGGTAGCCTAGCTCTCCTCCTCAGTGTGGAACTGAACTCAGGTCCAAGCACAGCCCAGGTTTGGGTTTCCTCCTCTAAGCCAGCTGGTCTGGCTTTAGACCCGGTTTTGCTCGTTTTTTTGGTCCGTTCTTGTTTGATACAAGGGATTGACTGGGCCCCGACCCACAGCTGGAGCTGCTGGCTAACCTTCCAGGTGAAGACAGAACAAGCACTGGTGAGTGCGGTGGACTGAACAAGCAGGAGTGTTGTGCATGAGTGTAGGGATCATGCACGATATTGGATTTTGTTGTTGTTGCCGATATCCCATCTGCCGATATTTGCGTGCATTTTTCCCCCACCTAATTTCAGAGAACATCAAGTCTCTCCTGTAGTGAAATTAACACATTATTATGTCTACTCTTATCATGACGGCCCACTGGCAGATGCAGACATCAATACAATGCTTTTCAAAATGGACACATTCACTGGGCAAAATAAACTACGTGAACGTAGGTTATGTAAAACATGCCATATTTTGATTTATAGCCTATAACATTTTCTTTCAAACAAAACTTAAGTGTTTAGTTAAAGGAACACTCCGCCCATTTTCAACCAGCTTTGTATCATTAGAACATCAGTAGTATATCAGAAAACTGTAAACGGTTTTGAAGTCTGTCATTTAATTTGACAGTTATTGAGTGTTAAAGTGTGGACCAGTGACATCACTGCTCCACACTAAGTCAAATTAATAACTCATTAACTCAAATCAACTCTTAATAACTGTCAAACTAGATGAATGATGAATAGTTTGACAGTTATTGAGAGTTGATTTGAGTTAATGAGTTATTAATTTGAGTTAGTGTGGACCAGTAACTGTCAAATTAAATGACAGACTTCAAAACAGTTTACAGTTTTCTGATATACTACTGATGTTCTAATGATACAAAGCTGGTTGAAAATGGGCGGAGTGTTCCTTTAAGCATTTAGTCAAGCACCGAGCATTTGAGCATAATTAAAGCGTTCTTTAATAAGCCTGTCACATCGGCACCGTTTGTTTCATGCTGATGCTGATATTTCATTTTAGAGCCGTTATCGGCCGATATGACCCGCTGATATCACTGATATCAGCGTGCATCCCACATGAGGATGGATGCTGCTGGCATGAGCACATTCAATCTTTACATGACTTTTCTTGAAGCTTGGACATAATGTGAAATGTAGGAGAACAATCATGCTGGAGAGTTGTCATGATTTCAGCATAGTGATTGAAATGATAAATACATGTGAATGGAGCGATAGGCAGACTACATGGACGACAGGGGAAGGTGAAAGGACCTTGTTGTTGACAGTGTTGGGCAAGTTACTTTCAAAATGTAATATACTACATATTACTAGTTACTTTCATTTCAAATAAATAAGCTGCTTTACAATATTACTGTCTGTCTACAATAGAGTAACTTGTTACTTATTACACTACTTTTGCATTACTTTCACCAAAATAACTGCAGTAGCAGAATGACATCGCCGCCCCGGAACCATCCCCAAAAATAATTTAAATTGTCTTGAAGTCAGTGTGAACCGTCCCAAGATTCTAAATGTTATCCTGGTCCTTTGTTATTGTCATCTATAGGCTATTGGTTATTTGCATAAAGACACAATTTGATTAGGAAATGATTGTATCTTTATTTATATGCTTTGATTTAAAAAAAAAAGTTTAACTCAATTTGTAACTTGTGTTACTTGACAAAGTAACTGGCATAATATTACTGAAATCCTATTGGTAAATAAGATATTACTGAGTTACTGCTAAAAGTACATTATAAATATATTATTACACGTAATATGTTACTTTTGTAATGAGTTACCCGCAACACTGGTTGTTTAAGTATTAAAGATAAAAAAAAATCAAGGCTACTTCTCGGTGACGTCCCCCAGTGCAGCTCTCTGGTCTCACTCACCTCTGTGTGGGTGGTTGGCAGAGGGGTTGTGTGCTATGCTAAACCCTGTCCTCTGCTGGCAGAGGGGTTGTGTGCTATGCTAAACCCTGTCCTCTGCTGACAGAGGGGCTGTGCTATGCTAAACCCTGTCCTCTGCTGGCAGAGGGGCTGTGCTATGCTAAACCCTGTCCTCTGCTGACAGAGGGGCTGTGCTATGCTAAACCCTGTCCTCTGCTGACAGAGGGGTTGTGTGCTATGCTAAACCCTGTCCTCTGCTGGCAGAGGGGCTGTGCTATGCTAAACCCTGTCCTCTGCTGACAGAGGGGCTGTGCTATGCTAAACCCTGTCCTCTGCTGACAGAATGGTTGTGTGCTATGCTAAACCCTGTCCTCTGCTGGCAGAGGGGTTGTGTGCTATGCTAAACCCTGTCCTCTGCTGGCAGAGGGGCTGTGCTATGCTAAACCCTGTCCTCTGCTGGCAGAGGGGCTGTGCTATGCTAAACCCTGTCCTCTGCTGACAGAGGGGCTGTGCTATGCTAAACCCTGTCCTCTGCTGGCAGAGGGGCTGTGCTATGCTAAACCCTGTCCTCTGCCGACACATTCTCAAGCTGAGGGATTGGACCACAGCTGCAGGAATCAATCAGAGACACTCACACAGTAGTCGAAACCCAGTCGACTAAAGAGTTGAAAAACAGCAATCAGCTATGAGTTTTTTTTATTGTTCTTATAAAACTGTCCAAATCAGTGTGTTTGACAAGCTGACAACAAGGGGCCGACAATGTATTTAGCATTTCCATTGAGCTTTGCCGCAGCCTTTAATGGTTCAAATATCATGAAATGACACTGAAGTTGTCATCAGGAACTATAGAGAGGCAAAGTGAACGTCACTTCCTGCTTCAGCACTGTACCAGAGATTTTCTTCCGCAATTCATTTTCCCATAGACGTTTCGTAAAATGCTTATAAAAATAGTTTTACTTGGTCAAACCAAACGGTTCAGCTATATTTAGAATCGGGAGAGACCATAGAACATTTCACTCGGACCAAAACTTAGAAAAACCACATCCACATTTTTTTTCTGTAAATGCTTTTTTTTTTTTTTTTTTACGTTTTGGTCCGAGTGAAATGTTATGCGATCTCTCCTGTTTCTAAATATATCTGTACCGTTTGGTTTGAACAAGTAAAACTATTTTTATAAGCATTTTACGAAATGTCTATGGGAAAATAAATGGCGCATGACAATCTCTGGTACAGTGCTGAAGCAGGAAGTGACGTTCCACTTTGGCTCTCTATAAGACCATTCTGTTTGCCATCGTGTGTAATTACAACTGACATTAGCATGGCAAACAACACACTCACTTGTCGCACCATATAGATACCGTTATTATTTTGTGACCAATATATTCTTATAATACAGTTGCTGTTGACAAATGATAAGGTAAATTGACAATTTTGCATTTTACAATGGCAAAGACCCAATGCTCTCATCAAATGTAAATGTGCAACAAAACAGTAATTAAAGGCTTGGTACACAAAGAGCAGCTTAAGAGTTGATGTTTTCTCACAACAGTTTAGTCTTGTCTTTTGGCATGAGTGAAAATTACAGATTACATTATGCTATGTGTGCAAATGTCACTTTGCTGTCTGTTTATTCGTTTTCTTTCACTAATTTTGCCAAATGCAAATAGATTTTTACCATGCAAGATAATCATGTACTAATAACCTAGTGATGATCACATGTGAATAGAGGAGAATAGACTGAACAGAGTAGAGTTGTCGATTTAGGTGTACCACCACTGACATACAGATTTTTGTTATGAACTCTTTGTAATAACACAAAAGTGGAATCATAAAATAAGAATGCTTTTTCATAGTTTAGAAATTGTTTGTTCATGGATTGAGGGATTTCTTATAGCTTTACACAAGAGGAGAACCATGCATGTTGTGTCATTGTACAGGATGTGGGTTTGGGAGTGCTGTGTCACCTGTCTGTCTGCTATACGTGAGATGCACATAACTGTTAAATTATGACTCCATGCCTCTGGTCCATCAGAGAAATAAGAGTTTAAGCATCACAAAAGTACTCACGTGAGTAGCTTTGTTCCAAAATCCACCATTTGAAAAGGTGACTTCTACTAGAATACCCTGCTCAAATTGCGCCTCGAGGGAAGTATAACTTAAAACCCTTGTTTGGCACAATGACGCACTGAATCCTCAATATCTTAAAATTGACATAGTATTTGGAATTCTTCATATTTCCTACATGTACATACTCCTTCATAGATCACAGTTCTAAGGCTCTGAACACTAGTTATTCCAGTGGGAAACATGCAGTGATTTCTCAAGTCATGTTTAGTCTACTTGTACTACTTCCTTTTCTTCCTTTTGTCTGTCTGTCTCTCATGCCACACACACACACACACACACACACACACACACACACACACACACACACACACACACACACGCACACACACACACACACGCACACACACACACACACACACACACACACACACACACACACACACACACACATGCCCACGCTCCGTTTCATTGGAATCTACTGAAGCAATTGCGATAGTATGACGTATGAAGTAGCCTAAATGACATAACTCCTGTATCAGATTCAGTAAATAGATGCACTTCCAACAGTCTCCATTGCAAGGCAGCAGTGGACCTTGAGCACAAAGGATGATCATTATTAGTGTATTATGGTAACACTTTATAATAAGGGTTATTCATTAAGGGTTAATAATTAACAGTTAACTTAATGTGTCTAGTAATAATTTACTAACGTGTTTATGTTAAATAAGGTATTAATTTGATAGTTTATGGTTTTTGGTTAAAGGGAGGGTTATGATTAGTTAATGGTTAGGGTTAGAATTAATAAACATGAACTAATCATCATTCAATCATCAACTAATGCTTATTATTGCGTATTAAGCATTAACTAACTGTTAGAATTTACCATTATAGGCTATTACATTTATTGGGCTCTCTCTGCAGTGACAAACACAAATGTGTGTGTTCTTTGTCCACATGGTATAATGGTAGCATAGCCTGCCCTGCGATCATTAAGATAAGTTCTCTCTCTCTCTCTCTCTCTCTCTCTCTCTCTCTCTCTCTCTCTCTCTCTCTCTCTCTCTCTCTCTCTCTCTGCGTGTGCGTGCGTGTGTCTGCGTGCGTGTGTCAATGATGATGATACCGCCTCCTGATTGCCAGGTGCTTAGCTTGATGACAACCAAGGGGAATCACACGGGTGGACTGCACCGCTGGACGGAGGACAACAAAGCTGCAAAACAGAGGAATTCAAGTTGAAGTTTGATCAAGGATACACGCTATACTATAGACTGAGTGTGAGGTAAGTCTATATTAGCTTACCAACAACAACAACAACATGCTGTTGACTTATTAAAAACACCGTGTGTGTGTGTGTGTGTGTGTGTGTGTGTGTGTGTGTGTGTGTGTGTGTGTGTGTGTGTGTGTGTGTGTGTGTGTGTGTGTGTGTGTGTGTGTGTGTGTGTGTGTGTGTGTGTGTGTGTGTGTGTGTGTGTGTGTGTGTGTGTGTGTGTGTGTGTGTGTGTGTGTGTGTGTGTGTGTGTGTGTGTGTGTGTGGTGGTGCAGCGGGGCATGGAGTGAGGAGGACTGAGAAACTAAACGGGAAACAAACCCGAGCGGGACCGGGACGGGGGACAGCCCTCCCCGGCGGGCGGGCGGGCCGGGGCGGCCAGCCTCTCTGGTCCTCCGCTCACTCGTCACAATCACACGGGCAGAAGGAAGAGCAGGGACAGCTGGCTCTCTCTCTCTCTCTCTCTCTCTCTCTCTCTCACACTCACTCTCTCTCTCTCTCCCTGGACTCTATTTCTTTCCAGACCTGACCGAGACATCCAACACGTTGATCTTGTTTTCTCGGTCTGCTTGTTGAAGGCTATTGGGTAGCTCAGACTGGACTCTTCATTTTTAACGCGTTTTGTGCGTGTTTTGACGAGCGGGACCAATCCCATTTCAGCCCGGGCAGACTGGCGAGCACAGCCCGGGGAGAGATCAGCTGTCAGGCCGTAATGCCACACGAGGAGTGAGAGTACCGATGTGTTGCTCTGGAAGTTTTCTTCAGCGGGACTTGGTAAGAGAATAGCCCGTATAGACTCATGTGCGCAGGGTGGACCGTCCGTGAAGCAGGCGAGTTATGTTATAAAGCGGGGAAACCCCTTTTATTGCGAAGACAGTTGTTATTGATGGCAGTTATATTATAATATGTTTTGGATTGTGACCCCGCACATGCTGTCAAAATAGCAGAAGACCTGTCAGTCTGCTTTTTAACATGGTGTCCTATTCAAAATCGCACAAAATTGTCCTTTTGGTCATATTTTTGACTTTGAGTTGTGAAAAATCTGGTTTTCAAAGCTATGTGATATTTGAAAAGAAGAAGACAAAATTGGTTATCCTTATCTTAGATGTTCTGCCCTATATGTCAATGGTTCTCAACATGGGGTCCGGGGACCACCACGGGTCCTTGAGGTGGTCCCCAGCAAATCGATGAGTTTACAAGGAGTTAGCACAACTGTTTTGATCATAGTTTCTGTTATCGCTCTATACAGTCATGGAATTTCTGGACAAAATCATATCTAACATTATAGCTACAAATATTCTCTGATTTGGGTCTGAGAGACAACATCTCAATTGGTGGACTGTCCGTATGGGGGTCTGTGGCTCTGATGTGGACTCAATTGGGATCCTTGATTATGAAAAAAAGGTGAGATTCACCACACTGTGACAGAAGTGGAGTGGTGTCCAATCAGGGAAAGTCAGGATTGCCTGTTTCAACTCTGCTTCAGTTCAGTTGACTTTGAACACACTTGGTGCCAGCTCCTCATACAGCTTTGTGATGAAGAGAAAGGGACTAGGCTAAACTTCACTCTTTACAGATATGGAGACATTGCAAATGCAAGTGTGATATCAGCCACTTATGTTGAGCATGTGGTGCACTCCCTTTGTGCCATGAAGTGACTCACGCACTAGATATAGAGGGGTATCCCTAACCAAGCCACATCTATTAGATCAGGTTACCCAGACCCTAGACTAGACCAGTTTGGCCTGGCTCTCATATGTGCCTCTCATTGTATGCTTGGATGTATGCTTTAATGATATTTTGTCACGTTGCTCTCCCATTTGTCTCGCATCATTCATCCCCTTCATGGCTAGTATACAGTACCACCAGCAAATCTCTCTATCATGACCTGGGTTATTATACCACCAGCACATCTCTATCATGACCTGGTTTATACCACCAGCACATCTCTATCATGACCTGGTTTATACCACCAGCACATCTCTATCATGACCTGGTTTATACCACCAGCACATCTCTATCATGACCTGGGTTTATACCACCAGCACATCTCTATCATGACCTGGGTTTATACCACAAGCACATCTCTATCATGACCTGGGTTTATACCACCAGCACATCTCTATCATGACCTGGTTTATACCACCAGCACATCTCTATCATGACCTGGGTTTATACCACCAGCACATCTCTATCATGACCTGGTTTATACCACCAGCACATCTCTATCATGACCTGGGTTTATACCACCAGCACATCTCTATCATGACCTGGTTTATACCACCAGCACATCTCTATCATGACCTGGGTTTATACCACCAGCACATCTCTATCATGACCTGGGTTTATACCACCAGCACATCTCTATCATGACCTGGGTTTATACCACCAGCACATCTCTATCATGACCTGGGTTTATACCACCAGCACATCTCTATCATGACCTGGTTTATACCACCAGCACATCTCTATCATGACCTGGGTTTATACCACCAGCACATCTATCATGACCTGGGTTTATACCACCAGCACATCTCTATCATGACCTGGGTTTATACCACCAGCACATCTCTATCATGACCTGGGTTTATACCACCAGCACATCTCTATCATGACCTGGGTTTATACCACCAGCACATCTATCATGACCTGGGTTTATACCACCAGCACATCTCTATCATGACCTGGTTTATACCACCAGCACATCTCTATCATGACCTGGGTTTATACCACCAGCACATCTATCATGACCTGGGTTTATGCCACCAGCACATCTCTATCATGACCTGGGTTTATACCACCAGCACATCTCTATCATGACCTGGGTTTATACCACCAGCACATCTCTATCATGACCTGGGTTTATACCACCAGCACATCTCTATCATGACCTGGGTTTATACCACCAGCACATCTCTATCATGACCTGGGTTTATACCACCAGCACATCTCTATCATGACCTGGGTTTATACCACCAGCACATCTCTATCATGACCTGGGTTTTATACCACCAGCACATCTCTATCATGACCTGGGTTATACCACCACCACATCTCTATCATGACCTGGTTTATACCACCAGCACATCTATCATGACCTGGTTTATACCACCAGCACATCTCTATCATGACCTGGGTTTATACCACCAGCACATCTATCATGACCTGGGTTTATACCACCAGCACATCTCTATCATGACCTGGGTTTATACCACCAGCACATCTCTATCATGACCTGGTTTATACCACCAGCACATCTATCATGACCTGGGTTTATACCACCAGCACATCTCTATCATGACCTGGTTTATACCACCAGCACATCTATCATGACCTGGGTTTATGCCACCAGCACATCTCTATCATGACCTGGGTTTATACCACCAGCACATCTCTATCATGACCTGGGTTTATACCACCAGCACATCTCTATCATGACCTGGGTTTATACCACCAGCACATCTCTATCATGACCTGGGTTTATA
>NC_139629.1:14083287-14088287 GCF_964638095.1 Poromitra crassiceps
GAAGTGTAAACACAATCGGACGTTATTAGCTGACCCCCGCATTCGAACATAAGGTGAATAATGCAGGCTTACGAAAAGTCCGCAATTGTAGGGAAACCACCAAAGCTTGTGCGTGTGTGTGTGTGTGTGTGTGTGTGTGTGTGTGTGTGTGTGTGCGTGTGCGTGTGTGTGTGTGTGTGTGTGTGTGTGTGTGTGTGTGTGTGTGTGCGTGCGTGCTTGCGTGCGTGCGTGCGTGTGTGTGTGTATGGTCATGCATACAGTATGTGACTGGACCTTGGTCTGGTTTGAATTATGTAATGGCGTTAGAAGAACACAAGCGCAAGTGTATACATATGAAGACAGTCACATACATGTGCATGCACGCACACGCACACACACGCTAAGCACACCATGTCACAGAGGTCATGGCTAAATGGTCAAAGAGGAGACACTGACAGAACATCTGCAGTGGGGCAGTTAAAGCAGGGAGGCAGAAAGCAGGGTGGTGGTAAAGCAGGGAGGCAGAAAGCAGCATGGTGGTGGTTTTTACACAGGTTTCCCATCGCATTGGGATTCATGGAGAGACTGCTTGGTCCAGAGGCACCTATCAATAATAATAACAACAACAACAACAACAACAACAATAATAATAATAACACTTTATTTGTATAGACTGAATCACAATGTTTGTTTATGACTGGCGGTGAGATGTCACTGTTGGGTGGATTTGGTTGATCAAAGATGCTAACACAAAGATGCTAACACAGTAGGCTACATAAAATAAGCAGAGCAGAAATGTCAGATTTAACTACGCTATCACTTTAAACATTAAGGTTGAAAATGACGGCAGAAATAAACAAGTTTGCTGATATCTCGGCAACTCACATTAACCGGCAGTTGTCGACCCAGAAGTGACTGTTGTTAGCTTGGCGTCACTGTGATTCGCTCTATAGCACCAACAGAATTCACAAAGTGTTTTGACAGACAACATAATAAGCAGAACACTCAAACATTGAATTGAAAAAGCGGTGGAGCAATAATGAATTCAGAGGTCAGAGGTGCAACATTCAAGTTAAATAGTGGGATAATCATTAGATGAAGACCAAAATAAACAGTATTTTTCAAATCAAGTAAAAGCCAGATAAAAAGATAAAATCATAATAGAAAGATGATTTAAAAAAAGCCAATAAAGTGAGGATCAAGTCGATGAAAAATGATAATAATCGTAGAGCGCACACTCAAAGAAAGTGCAGACTAGAAAAAGAAAAGATGGGTCTATATAGGACCTGATTTTCGGATTATAATTTTTTTGACTATTCGAATCCAGCCAAAGAGAACTGGGATCAGCGTCTTGTATCCAATCACACTAAACAACATATTGTGGTTATGAGGGGAATGGCGTCTGGCATGTGTGTGAGTGAGTGAGTGTGTGTGTGAGTGAGTGAGTGTGTGAGTGTGTGTGTGGACATGTGTTTGTGTGTGTGTGTGTGTGTGTTTGTGTGTGTGTGTGTGTGTGTGTGAGTGTGTGGACATGTGTTTGTGTGTGTGCACCTGGGCTTTCCTCCCACGCGGCAGGCCCACCACATGGCCTCTCAGCCCGCCTGCCCGCCCGCCCGGGCGAGGAGCGCGCTGTAATCCTCCCTAATCTATCGCAATCCCATTTCCCTCGTTACTGTAATCTGCCCAGGCTCGCCCTCTCACCTCTGCTGCCCGGGCTCGCCCTCTCACCTCTGCACTTTGACATGTTCTACCTCGGCCACTCCCCTTGCTTTCTCCACTCGGCTCCTTGCTTCCTTTCCTCGCGTCCTTTTATGCATCCTCGCGGCCTCTGTCCTGGCTCTGAGCTGGGTAGAGAGAAAACAGATTGAGGAGCGAGGGGAAAGTCTGATCCTTGTTCTGGGCTGTTCAGGAGTCCAGCTTAATGAATATTTCCATAGCTTCTCTGTCCCTTTGCGCACACACACACACACACACACACGCACACACACACACACACACACACACACGCACGCACACACACACACACACACACACACACACACACATACACACACACACACGCACACACACACACTCACACACACACACACTCTCCTCCTCTTCGCTGATCTACGTCGTCTCCATAGACTGTATACAAACATGGACGTAGCTACCGTGATGTCACCCATAGAGACACTGCATGAAATAGGCCACTCCCATCACGGGGTAAATCCATGGATGTATTAAAAGAACTGGATAGGGGACGTGCCACGCCCACCCATGCATTCGGACGGAGGTTGCTCATTGGCGCATGAAGCCATCATGGGGGCTTTTTCTTCCTGGTTTTACTTCCTGACTATGCGGCTAAAGGCAAAGTGCGCATGTGTGCCATGACGTGTTCCATGACGTCTCCCACCCCTCCCACCCATGGATTGTATTAAAAGAAGAAAATACCCCCGTATACGGCTCTTAGTGGCTTCTGAAGAAAAAAATGCCCCATAAAAAATTAGTTGATAATTAAAAGAGTCGTTTTATACTTTGAGTGACACCCGGAAAAAATTCCCCTGGGTTTAACAGCTGCCGGGGTCCCCATGCAAGTGGATGGGAATTTTGCTTTCTGGGCTGCATGGCGTCACGTGACTTGCAATACAGAGCTTCGCCACCATGTTCAAATGGCTTCACAGCCCAGCGCTATTCCTGGGGGCTTGGGTAAATTGCTCCGTTTGCTCCCATAGACCAGCGTCATTTTCCTTAAATTAAACATAGCTAAAAGCTGTTGTGTGGTGGGCTGCGCAGACACCAAATGTAAAAAATCGCCAGTTAAAGTTTTTTTGTACTCCTGAGCAAAACATGGAAGCCATTGAGAATTGGCGAGAAGAAAAATGTGGATCTCGCTGTCAAGGAAGTAAGTTGTATAATATCCCTGTCGACTCAACAGTGTAGTCTCATTTAGCCGTTTGCTAGCGTTATTGACGTATAATATCCCCGTCGACTCAACAGTGTAGTCTCATTTAGCCGTTTGTTAGCATCAATATTTTCCGGACTCGTTCCTCGGGCTCTCTATATGGTGGGGATGCAATTCCTGGTGGGGATGCAGAGTTCGCCACAACACCGGCAGCGCCGACGTGACTGGAGCAAGCACCTAGCTCATCGGAGGATGTGGTGCATACAAACAGTAGAGAGGAACGTTTTGCTTTAGCCTCTTCGCCATGCTTCTGTTATAATGTGACTTTTTTCTTCTGCGGAGATGTGAGTTGATAGGTTTTCATTCAGGGCGACTGAGGGAGCAGAAAGCAGGAAGGAGGAAAGTGAGTGGAATGGGAGCTATGTGACGCAAATACACCCTACCCGCTACCATTCACATATCTGCCAGACAGGAATTTAGTAGAAGAGAGGCGTCTTTGTTTTGGTCATCCTTTTACTAACGTGGGGGGTTGACGCGCCGCGCGTGTGCGTGTGCGCGTGTGTGTGTGTGTGCGTGTGTGTGTGTGTGTGTGTGTGTGTGTGTTTTACAGGCTGCGGGCCAGCTAAGGAACAGTTTGTTGTTGTATTTTGAAGGTTTTGCTCGGGATCTTTGTAGCTATTTATAATGCTGAGCTCTGCATTCCTCACTCTTCCTCTGCTAACCTTGTTTCGCTTTGGTCTGCTTTACGGTGTGTGTGTGTGTGTGTGTGTGTGTGTGTGTGTGTGTGTGTGTGTGTGTGTGTGTGTGTGTGTGTGTGCGCGTGTGTGTGTGTGTGTGCGTGCGTGTGTATGTGTGTGTGTGTGTGTGTGTGTGTGTGTGTGTCTGTGGCTCAGCACTGTTTTAGATTAGAAACAGATGAAATTTTTAATAAGGTGGAGCACACACGCACACCACCGCACACACACACAGAGGCACACACGCACGCACGCACGCGCACACACACACGCACACGCACACACACACACACACACGCACACACAGACATATGCTCCCGGAGTAACTCCAGCTCCCTTTGTGTTGGCTGTGATCCCTCCCTGTTAAATGGCTGGAAACCGGTAGTGGACTAAAAATAGCGCCGAGCACAGCTAAGAATAGCCGTGACGGGCTGTGTCTGTGTGTGTGCGTGTGTGTGTGTGTGCGTATGTGTGTGGGTGTGTGTGTGTGTGCGGTTTGCCTGTGAATGAGTGAGTGTGTATGTAGCCTTGTGAGCCACTGCAGGCAAATTAAGAATAGCAAAAAGGAAGAGAAGCAACTGATGTCTGAGTAATCAAGACCTTACTTCCCTACACCACCCCCCCCCCCCCCTTCCCCCCACACCACCCCCGACCTTCTTCCCACATGAGCCGGTCCAACTCGGACTGGACCAAGTGTCATGGTGGAAAGAGTAGAAAGCTTCCTCAGGCTCATGTATCCTATGCTTTCAGTGACAGTAGTCTATGCTTTCTCATCAGGGTCATAGCTGCTCTTCTCTAGCTCTTTGCTTGACTGTTTCACAATGTTTTCAACCAAAACTCATCACACATTTCATCATATAAAGAAGAAGAATCTTATTGCAAAAATAAAATAAAAATAGACATGTAACGGTATGAAAATGTCACATCACGATTAGCGTGATGTATTCGTAAAACATTGCTGAAAATGTTCAAAACTGAGAGACTCACTGAAATCATTTTACGTTTTATATTGAAAATTCAGACCCAAACAGGATTGATACCCTCACTGAAATCATTTCTCCGAGGCTGCACGTCTGCATCTGGGAGACTGTTGCCAACTTTGGTTGATGACGGACAGTATTTACCATGTTTTTCAAAGCACTGTAATCACGGTACCGCGGTTTTAATGATCATGAAAATTTGCAACGGTACGGTTATCATAAGGTATTTGATCACGGTTATGATTAAAACCGGTTATCGTTACATCCCTATACTCCCTACCGTTGGATTGTATCAAATGTAATGGTTGACATTGGTTGAACATAGCGGTATACTGTAGTACCAGACAGCACACTGCTTGGTCACTTCTGAAGGATACGGTTGTGGGGAGGGGGGGTGTTGAAACCACCTGCTAACCTCCCCCC
>NC_139629.1:14093287-14250787 GCF_964638095.1 Poromitra crassiceps
GCAGGACAAGAGTCCTCCCATGACTATGAGCCGCAAGCCGGACCTGCGAACGCTACTGCCCCCTCAGTCTAACAAGAGCAACAACATGCCCACCATTGTGAGTATTTTCCACCACTGTTCTTTATATTGATTATTTTAATTCATCTCCGTCATACAACCACCGTCTGGTTCCCTAAAAACATCCAATGAAAGCTGACAAAATAAACAATATGGATGGATATACGATTTGTGTATAGTGTTTGAGGTGGGACTTCCTGTACTGTAAAAGGGAATAGTTATAGTGAATAGTTTAGTTCCAGCCGAGCAATTTGATTGGACAAGAGCCATTCCAGCCGTGATGATATTTCACAGCTGTTCTAATGTAAGCTTGATTCGGCGAGTTCAAACTGCGTTCGCACGCAATATGGATTTGACCTTAATTATGATGAATGGTGAGCTGAAATCGTCTGTGTTAACCTCAAAGTAGCTAATGTTAGCTTAGCTAGCTTGCAGTCGGGAAACTGCGGGCAGCAAGTTTACCTGTTGTTGTTTGGCAACACTTGGTGGTGCAACCCTGAGGGAACCCAGGGGGAAGGGTTTTTGTTGGCGGAGACAAATAACAAACAAAAATCATCTGTTGTCTCAAATTGTTTAAGAAAAATTATGTTATTACTTGATGAATAGCTTTGTTTATACTGTACAACTGTTGTATAAAAGCAATATGACACAAGTATAGCATAGCATAACATTTTTGTCCACCCTTTACAAAAGTATTGTATCTTTTGACCAGAAAATGATAAATACATTCAGATTTCTCTTCTGTATTACCAACATGTTGGACAGTTCATACACTCTAGTTTCTCTCTAATTTGAACATAGAATGGTGGAAAAGGCCAGGAGAGCTGACTTTATTAAGACAATTAAGTATAACATTATTTTTACGATCTGAAAGTACACGTTCTCCTCGTTAACATGATGTGTATACACTTTTATTGTATATTGTCGGAGCACACAGAACGCAATTAGACACGCCAACGCCTCCTAGTGGTAGAATTTTGGAATTTTCATCATCACTGCAGGTACATGGACTAACATTAGCTTATGCTTTCATTAATGCTACACTCCAGTGTGAGGATTTTGACCTTATGTTGGTGAGTAAATCCTATGTCACAGGAGAGCATCTAGTTCACTAAACATTTGAGTTTGTGTGGGTGTTGTGAATAGTTTAGTCTTCTAGCTTTTGACCTGTTTGTGTTATTGTGTGAATCCTGATGCAATTCACCTTCTCCTCCTCTGTGTAGAACCAGAGAATAAATCACTCCCAGACGGCTCAGACGCTGACCACTCCTGTGGTGTCCATCGCAGCCCCCACTCTGCCCGGGCAGGGCATGGGCGGCTACCCTTCAACACTCTCCACTTCTTACGGCACAGGTGGGGTACACAAGTCAACCGAAACCTTATGGTCCCTGTGTCTGGTAAGGTTACAGGTTACCAATTGTCCACGTGTGCTTTTTCTGCAGAGTACTCCCTTGGCGCTGACCTGTCCTCTCTGTCTGGGTTCGGAGGTTCCGGTCTCGGATCAGTAACAAGCTGGCAGCAGCAACAGATACAGAATCTACAGCACTCAGCACTAGGCCACATGGGGTGAGCAGCGTCTTCTGTGTGCACGTGTGTGTTTCCACAATTCTGCCTCTTTCAACGTTCCCACAGGTCCTAAGGAAAAAAATCAAGGCCTTGAAAGTTTTTGAAAATAGGCACAATAGAAATGCGTCATTGAAAGTGCTTGAATTTAAATATTTTGTGCAAAAATATAAATTGAAGTTACCGTTTTGGCTTAACATGAATAAATCGGGTGAGTTTTGAAGCCTTTCTCTCTCTTGTTCTCTGTGAGCTTCTGTTAAAAAAAAAGCCTGATAGTTCTCCTTCAATCCTCAATGTTGTAACTAGAGCTGAACAACTAATCTGGGATTAAAAAAAAAAAAAAAAATCTAAATTGCAATATGAACTTTCAATTTTCAAATCACAGGGGCTGCATTTAATTGCTAAAGTCTTAATGGACTTCTAAATAATTAATTTTAGTGCTGCAGGTCATCTTTGACCATGGATCAAGTTCAATATTAGTGAAAACCTTTCATCATGTTAAACGCGATGTGAATCAGAGTTTAAATCTAAATAATTGCAATATTCTGTCAAATAATTGCAATTCGATTTTTTTGTGTGAATATCGTTGAGCCCTACCATCACTATTATAAAGCTATTACATAGTGAATATTGAAGTGAAGAAAATCAAGAAGCAAACACAATATGTGTCAGAAAAATCGCAATTAGCTATTTTCCCCAAATCATTCAGTCCTAGTTGTAACAGTAATCAACTGTGATCCGTGTATGCCGTGTTGCGTCCTTGAATTTGAGGGAATCGGGCCTTTTGAATAGTCCTTGAATTTGATGTTTATGAAGGTTTGAGAACCCTGTCTTACTTGTCGAACACGCCTCCTCCCCTCTCCAGAAACCTGTGCCAGAACTCCAACCTCAACCTGGTCTCGGGCCACCAGAACCTCCACATCAAGTCCGAGCCGGCCTCCCCGCCCAGAGACCGCGGCGTGGGCATGGTGGGCGCGGGACTCGGGGGCATCACCACGGTGGGCTACTCGGCCGGCCGGGGTCCCAACGAGTCGGGCCGCTCCCCGGGCGACAGCGCCTCCAGCTGCGGCAGCTCGTACGACGGCAGCGACCGCGAGGACCACCGCCTCAACGACGGCTTCCTCCTGCGACCCATGTCCGGTCAGGAGGAGCGCCACAGCCCGTCGGTCAAGCGGATGCGCCTATCAGAAGGCTGGGCGACATGAGGTCTACAGCCACAGCAAGGGGAGGGGGTCGTTAGTAGAGTTACCTTATAGTGTTATGATGATCATATTCTTCTTGTACTGAGTGGGGGTGCTATAAGTATAATGGTCGCATGTACGTGAGTGGGGATGGAGTGAAACAAGGCGAGTCTCTGATGACATGTTGAATGTGCATACAGTGATCATAGCACTGTGTATACAACATGTAGCTATTACACTAGTATTGACTACATACATGTACAGTGATCATAGCACTGTGTATACAACATGTAGCTATTACACTAGCTACATGTTGTATACACAGTGATCATAGCACTGTGTATACAACATGTAGCTAGTACACTAGTATTGACTACATACAGTGATCATAGCACTGTGTATACAACATGTAGCTAGTACACTAGTATTGACTACATACAGTGATCATAGCACTGTGTATACAACATGTAGCTAGTACACTAGTATTAACTACATACAGTGATCATAGCACTGTGTATACAACATGTAGCTAGTACACTAGTATTGACTACATACAGTGATCATAGCACTGTGTATACAACATGTAGCTAGTACACTAGTATTAACTACATACAGTGATCATAGCACTGTGTATACAACATGTAGCTAGTACACTAGTATTGACTACTTGGAGATCAGGATGTCATTTGAGATGATTCTCGTACTGAATTGGCTGGACATGATGAGTTTGGTGGTGTACATGTATTGCTTGTTTTGTGTGTGTGTTCAGGGGGGGTTATAAGTAAACAAATATGTTACATGCGCATTTATATATGTGCATAATGTATGTAAACTAACAAAGCTAAAAGTAAAGAAGTCTGGTACTCTGTATGGTGAAGCTACTGGTGAGTTAAATAGCTTGATGGCCCCAGTGGATCTTAGGAGCCACAACATATGCCATGTTGCAGGTTCAACATATTTGTGCACATAGAGGACAAGGAAAAGCACACTATGATATGGAACTATGGAAGGCAAAATGAGTGAGGAAGAGTGCGAGGAGGTAGAGAGAGGAGGAGGAGGCGGGATTAGTTCCTGCTGAGAGATGAGAGAGAGGTAACGGAAAGAGTGATGGAGTGTTAGAGTGAGAGATGAGAAGAAAGTCATTTGCAACAGGTTGCATAGAGGCGGAGCCGTGGACAAATCAAAGATTTCACTTGATGTGAAGAAGCTTATCGAGAGTTCGTGTATACTTCTCAGAGACATTTTTTTTTTTAGCCAACTGAGTTTTTAGTTTGTTTGGCTAATGCAATCCAGATAAACGACGCGATTAACTTTATTTTCCTATGAAAAAAAAACAAAAAAACGAAGCATTTGTGACTTTGTTGCGTAGAAAGAGCCGGTGTGTTTGTGTGCCGGTAGCTTTGCGATATCTAGCAGTCAGAGGCAGCGAGTGTTGCACTCCTAAAAGCCATATCCGACGGGACGGTGATGCTTTGCTGCACAAAACTAGCGTTGTTGTTTTCTTTATAGTGTTACGTTTTTAAAAAGGCTTATTCCTACCTTATTATATCAAATAATGCAATGGATATTTTTTAATGTCTGTGAAATAAGATTGCCTAAAGCTCTATTTAATAAAATAATATAAATAAAAAGCAGAGACAGCAAGTGCAGGTGCACATAATTTTCTATTGAACATTCAGGGACATTTTAAGTCAATTGTGTTATGTAAAGTAATGTAAGTTCAAAAGCACCCCCTTCTCTCTCTCTCTAAACAAAAGGCGGTTGGGCTGGTGTCAGTTGGGCTGGTGTCGGTTGGGCTGGTGTCAGTCCCTTTGCTCAGAAAAAATGACATTACCCTGAGAATCACACAGAGAACCTTTCTATTGTGCACACATGGGAACGTATTGCACTTTCCAGGCACCACTTCCAGGCCGCGCAGTCCTGACATCTCCAGTAACGTAGGTTATGTCTTATAACCAAAGTTATATGAGCACTAGTGGAGCCTTCTGGCTACCGTCTTGCCATTTGTCCTGTCTCGCAGGGAAGAAACACTGAGATGTGCATGCACGTCAGCCACGAGCCAATAGGAGGAGCCTGCTCAGTATAAAGCAAGCAGAGCGGAGACGCTACCAACGTCACACCGGTCAATCAGCGACATTGTGGAGTGGCAGGGCTCCACTAGTGGTCATATAACTCTGGTTATAAGACATAACCTATGTTATATTTCCCACTAGCTCCGCCTCCTGGCTACCATCTGGCCTACGAGGCGGAGCGCCAACTAGTACACTCCTGCTGCAACAGCAGCATTATGACAGCCCTGCCCTCACGCAAGAATGGCTGCTACTGCAAAAACAAGCAACCGTAAGAGGAAAACGCACACCCACCCGTCGACTGCAGGGGCGTGGGGGTTCAAAACCATAACGTTACCCCACCTCCTATCCAACGACAGGGGGCGCGTTCTCAAGAGTGGCCGCCCAAGAGATTAGGGCAGGAGTCAACATGGTCTCGTGAACATGCAACATGAACACAGAGCCTGAAGCCATCCCAAGCATAGCGAACACCAGCTGCTGGATGCGCCTCACCGATCCCGCGTATCCCACACAATGTGCCAACGCGCGTACGGTGCACAGATAGCGTAGACCTTCCTCCTCCTCACCAGGCAGAGGAGGAAGCAGGCATCCAGCTGAGTCATCCTACTGCAGACCCAATGACCTGTAACGGTCTAGGTCAAATGGACCGATAAGTCTGAATGTGGTCTGAATGTGTTGTCTAACTGACAAGCCCGAAGAACATCTGGCCAATGGGTTCCAAAATGGTGCCTAACCAGGGCCTCCAACACCAGGGCAGACCCTCCAGAAGAGCAGAGGAACGTACCACAGAGTGCAGCCTCCTAGCTCCTAGCAGGGAAACACCTCATGCGATACCGGCCCCAACGACAAGAAGGGAACGCTGGGAACACCTTGGTGGCGAAGCACATCAGCCCTCTCCAGTGGACACCGGAAGAAGGAGAGAACAGATCCACTTGAATAATTCAAATGGTCCATGTTCCTCTCACCACACCGCCCGAGATAGTGTTCCCCAACCAGGGGACCGTCCAGGGCGGGGCATCTGTTCCATTCCCCCGCACCATGGTGCCGTAACGCGCACTGGGGCCACCAGAATGACAGACAGCTTGTTCACTCACACCCTTACAAGGATGAGCTAGAGGGAAAGGAAGGCGCTCAGCGACCTTCCTGAATGGAGGAGCTCTAGGCAGATCCTTGGGAACATTGGGATCACATTCTGCCCGGTCTGTTGAAGCAGGCCACCACCACGCTGCCGAAGTCGCTCGTTACCAACACGCCTGTCCCCTGCAACAGTGGGATGGAGTGTTGTGGTCCAAGACTGCGGTGAGCCACCGTTTGAGGTGTGCTGGTCTGCGTTTCTATTAAGCATCGTCCTCAAACCCCCTCAGCGAGGCTCTATCGTCAGAAGCTGGGAGCTAGCTAGCAGCTAGCCACTTACGTAGCTAGCTAGCAAGCAGCGTAACGTTGGGGGTGGGGAGCTCGTCGGCTCGGCAACCAGGGCCCAGGTAGCTGCATCTGTGTTGGGCTGACCAACACCCGAAGCTGGGGCAGCTAGGGTGGGACAGCCGGTAGTTTCCTCATTGGTCGCTGGCAGACAAGGTCGCTGGCAGAGACCTTGTCATCAACTTCAGCCAACTTGTGCTGGAAGAAGCGCAGCGCTCCTTGCGACGGGGAAGAGGAAGCCCAGCAGAGCTTCTGCAGATTGGGTCTTTGAGGACTGTGCTTAATGGAGCCAACATTGGAAGCAGTAGTAGTGAAGATCCGTGGAGTTCAGCAGGTCTTGTTTAGATGAAGCCATTCCTTGGCTGTGAGCAATCATCAGTGTTGCTGAAATGGTGTGATGGTAGCATCTGCAGGCTCAGCCTATTAGCTGGTGGCTGACATGCATGCACATTTCAGTCTTGCTTCCCTGATGGAAGGGACAAATGGCAAAGATGGTAGCCAGAAGGTCGAGCTAGTGGTAAATATAACGACTTTGTGATGATTATTAAAACTGGTATCTGTTCTTGCCGTACCTCTCCAAGGGCATTATGAACATCTGCACACATATCATCACGAGTAACCTGTGCCTTCTACTGTTCCAACTCTGGTCTCACCATCTGAGGCTGACACCACACCAGCCGGCCACGAGAGAGGAGCTGAGTCCAGTCAATTTAGCCCAGCACACAAATGGGGGATGACAAGCGTATGCTGTAGTCATGTAGGGCTTTTGTAAATCTCACAGACATCAGAGGTGGCTGGGGGTTGTTCAGATTTGAATATTTTGGGTAAAAACTGTATATTTGGAGCTTAAACCTTCAGCCACAATCCATGTGTGTATATCCAGTGACAAAATTTGCTATAAAAAAAAAACCCTGGAATGATTACTTATCGGAGCTGTTCTGGCTTGGAAAAGCACTGCTGTTTTAGTTTGCCATGTAGCGATTACAAAATGATGTCTATTTGCAAAGGGCAGAGCCCAAATATGTTTTGTTCTACACTTCTATAGGTCACTATGGCTGTAAGTCAGCTGGCTTGTTGAGTGCTGGCCCAGATTAACACACCTGATTCAGGTTAGATGGATAGGGGAGCTAGGAGTAGCTGCAGGGTGGAGTTTAGGATGCTAACGGGGGGGGGGGGGGGGGGGGGGGGGGGGATTAGACTAACCAAAGGTATGTTGCAATTCTGCTCACCACTGTCTGAAATACCCTGTTTCATTGTATTTTATTTTGATTCTTTATTAGTAATTGCCTGGACTTTGTCAAATCTGCAATCTACTTGTACCTCAAATGCTCCAATGTACATGATAACGCACGAATAATTAATTTTTCCTTTTCTTTCTTTTTTTTTTTTTTTACTTATTAGAGACATGAACAAAATGTCCTCTGTAAATGTATTATTTTTGATGACGTGATGGTAAGCCCTGGGCTGTATTCCCCCCTCTTTACATGAACTTGAACACGTTGTACTGAACATCTATAAGTACTTGTAATAATAACCATGATTAAACGTGTTCTGAGTGTAAGAGATTCTAAGCGGCATAAGCGGGCCTTTGTCGCCACTTGAAGACAATGTTCCTCACGAGAAGCGCACCTCTGTCGTCACGGTCAGCAATCACTCTGTCGTCATGGTCAGCAATCATGCAGTTCTCTCACTCAAAAATGTGGTATTTGTATTTTGCAGAAAAAAAAATAACAAAAATATACGGGCTGTGTTACATACGTCTTGTGTGCATTGTGGTCATTGCTTGGCTGTCTTCACTGTTCTATTGCCTCATATCGGCACAATTTAGGCATACAATATATTACATGAAGAAATATTTCCTAATTTGCATGTTAAATGCTGTCAGTGTAGAGAGATTGTGATCCATTTCTAATAGTCCAGGAAGGACAGGTCAGTTAGAGCAGTGGTTCTCAAATGGGTGTCCGGGCACCCCCAGGTTGGTATCGTGGCACTTTGCCAGGGGTCCGCGAAAAGTTTTCAGGAAAATAAAAATAAAAACTTTTTTGTTTCAGTACAAAAGCTTCATAGTTCAATGAAAATATTGTATGCTTTAAATCTAAAATGGTTCATGGATTACATTCTAATCTAACAAACCTATCAATTTAAAAGTCAAGCACGTTACCGTGGAAACAATTAAGTTTAGCCCAAAATCAGAATGAGGGGGTCCCCGGTATATTTTCTATCTTATAAGGGGTCCTTGGCTGAAAAATATTTAAGAACTTCTGAGTTAGAGGAAGGTTTCAAACATCCAGAAGATGGAGCCAGAGTTCCACTTTTCAAGCTACTGTATGTTTCACAACTGCTCTAACAACATGGTTGAGGATCTAAGTGCAACAATAATTGTATTACAAATTTCTGAATGCCTAGCTGTTGTCCAATAGAACTATGGTTATGCATTGGCATTACTGCAGCAATTATTATCTCAATATCTTACTATATAATCACAAAATGTCTGTCCGTTGTAGCACATTTATCTCCCCAGCCATTGCTCCGATGGCCTCCTAAATTTGTGGGGGGTGGGGGGGAATCCACCCACGGGGGGCACTACAGCGATATTTTACATTTTGTAGGCCTTCACAGACTCAAGTCATTGTGACATAATCACCATTCCCTGCTTCCCCCTAACATTGTGACCTCATCAGTGATGTCATAGACATTGTGACATCATCAGTGATGTAATATGGTCAGGGAGGATTCCGAACCACACAAACAATCAAGGGCGAGAAGTGGGAGAGCTCTTGAGGGGGGACGGGAGAGGGTGAGAGTAGGATCGGGTTTTACAGAATGTAGGGAAACAGTGGATGGAGGCGGTAATGCAACATAGAGGATGCCATAGAGGATGCCAACTGCCATAAAACTCCACAGAAGAAGAAGAAACACAATCAGGATCCACTTATCACATCACAGACATTGTGACATCATCATCAGTGACATCACATTGTGCAACTCCGGACATATATACACACATACATACATACACACACACGTTTTTCTAAACCTGAGCCATGTTACACTGACCAGAGGCCAGTGTAACATGGCTCAGGTTTAGAAAAACAGGATAATAATCTATCTACTGTAAATTCCGGACTATAAGCCGCACCTTTTTCCCGTTTTTTGGGCTTTTTTGGCCCCTGCGGCTTATATAACGGTGCGGCTTATCTATGGATTTAAAAAAAAAAAAAAAAAAAAACTCTCTTTTTTAGCACTCTTTCTAACTATAAATCCACTTCTGTTTTAATTTCCTCTCTTGCCCTCTTTTCACCACACCGCGGACACTGTGTGCACTGTAAAAAACAACACAGGTGGTGTTGTGTTATGTTGTTTTGTTGAAATGTTAATAAATGGGGGCTTCCTCAAACAGCCATCTCTTTCCCGACAATCCCCTCTGTGCATGAACCCTTACATATGGTAATTAACACATTGAGTGCCAGCCATGTTTTCAATCCTGTAGGTAAGTTGTGCCAGGGGTGTTTTTGACGATTCTGGCTCATTTTACAACAGCCGAGGATTATTTTCTGTTAAGAATTCATGAACACCAATCATCTAAAAATAACTAATAGAATGTGTGCTTTCTCTGTCTAAAAGAGTTAGTTTGCAGAGTTAGTAGTTATGTAGATATTAGCCGTTGAGTACAGCATGGTTTCAGCGTCTGGAAATTTATTCAGAGATAAATGGCTTTTTGTGAAACAGTCACTTTAACCATTCATTTTTGGCATCAGTAAGACCGTCAGACATTCTAAACAATAGTTTTGAACAGTAATTTCCTCCATAACAACAGGAAACACCCCTCTCATTCAAACTCCTCCCTCCGTGTGTCTTCTCCTCCTTCCTCCTGGCTTTACAGCGGGCGTGTCAGAAGCGCGTTGCTGCTGCCTGCCTGCCTGCCTGCGTGCCTGCCTGCCTGCTTGCCTGCGTGCGGACGCTCCTTGTGCGAGTCAAGATGGGCCGGGGAATGCGTGGGCGATGGGCAGATGTTGATTCTGGCCTTTCTGAGGTGTTTCAAAGTGTGTTTCACCTATAATCTATTTTGCAAATCGCTCTCCGCTCTCTGTGTGCTGCTGCCTGCGCGCGGCCGCTCTCGGCCAAGACAAGTCTGAAATGGATTACTGTAAAATCGCCTCGCCATTTCCTTGAATGGCTTGATCCCGCGGCAGTTTTTTCTTTGATTTCGGTCGTCTGGGGGAGCACTGTCAACACTTAGTGGGTCGGTAAAATAGATTATACACATTCTCTTGCTCCAATAGTGATCTCGAAGATGTAAAAGTTGTTGATTGATGTCCCACCGTCAAAAAAAAAAAATGTTTATGTAAGACGAGTAAACTCGGCTCTGGCACTCAAGCGTTGGATTATGTAAGACGAATTATCTCGGCTATGGCACTTAACGTGTTAAACATTAAAACACAATAAAAAAAAAAAAAAAAAAAAAAAAAAAATACCATTAACTCATTGAGTGCCAAGGACGGACATGTTCGTCGTTTCAAATAGTAACGTAGAGTGCCAAGGACGGACATGTTCGTCAATTGCGTTTTTTGACGGTGGGGCGTCGATCAAAGCCTTCTGCCTCTGATGTACAAATATTATAGCTATTGGATGTGTCTAACCTATTTTACAGAACCCTTAGGTGGCGACAGTGCTCTCCACATAACAGAAAGGCAAGGAAAAAACAAAGAAGAAGTCGTTATGGAAACGGAAATCCCATCGCATCCGTATGCATCGATATGCTGAAGCACGTTACTGCAGCTGTGCCTGCAGCAGCCAATCTGCTCCCACAATTGAGCCGCTCCGTGTCGGTTGCGACAGCACATCTGCACATCCACACCGTGGAGTTGTTATTATTCTCAACTGGAAGCATCGTTGCCGGTGACAAACACACGCGGAACGCTGTAAAAAAGCCTGGCTGTTCCGCACCCTTCACTGTGCGCACAGCAAACTCAGCAGAGAGCCACCACAGACAGGAGGAGGAGTGTGCAGTTGAGGCGAGGCGGGGCGGGGCGGGGGGGGGGGGGGGGGGGCACGCAGAGCAGCACGCAACACCCAGACAGACCCAGGCAGCAGGACAGGATTGACAAACGCAAGCCAGAATATCCGATACCCACCAGCAGCAAATCAAAACCAGCAAGAAGCTGCAACCAGCAGCGCACGCAGGGGCCAGCGCTGCTGGTTGTAGCTAAAAATATTATTCTGCCAAACAAAATTCCCTGGCCTAAACTGTTTTATTGAAGGAAATTATTTTTGAGGTGTGACTACATTAGAAAAGATTAGCTTCAGAGTCAGTGATGTGCTTGAAATGATTAATTTCACAAAAGGCCAATTATCTCAGCTTCTAGAAAAAAATTGCTTTTTTTGGATGAATCAAGCTATCTTCTCCGGCTCATAACTAAAGAACGGAAAATGGGATCAATAAACTTTTTTTTGCAGATGATAGAATAGAGTCTCATCGTTCTTTGTGCGTGTTCAGTGTTTACATAGTAATATCACACAATATTCTGTGGGCCTCGAGAAATCACTGAAAACGCTCTGAAACTCTGGCACTGGGAGCGTCCGTTCTCCAAAAGTGGCTGGCACTCAATGAGTTAAAACACCCGCGGCTTATAGTCCGGTGCGGCTTATATATGTAAAAAACAGTCAACTTTGCAGGTGCGGCTTATACACCGGTGCGCCTTATAGTCCGGAATTTACGGTAATTTAAATTCCCAAGAAAAATTTTATGGTATCTATTTTACTAACCCATAGACCAGTGTCAAAGAGTTGATAGTATTTAAACTAAGTCAAAGACCGACGTTTCAGGGTCTGGAATTAATTTAACTTTTATTTTAAACAAACCCAACTGCTCTGTGGAACATGGGGTTATGCTTTTGGCTGAGGTAAGAAGCTCTTTTTAGAGGAATTGGTTGGCGGGTGCGGGTGAGGGGGTGGGAACCCTATAGTCAAACAATCTCAATAAGACTGCATGATTCTTAGTTTCTAAATTCAAAGCTACAGCAATCATTTGGACCTTGATTTATCTTACATTATCTTACGACCCGGTCTAAAGTCAGGCTGCAACATAACATGCACACAGAAACCAGATGTAAAATGTAGCAAACTGCACAATTTTATTGCGAGGCACCAAACATGGGTTACATTAACAGTGCAAAGTTGGTAAAACTGATTGAAGCAATGGCTCAGGGTGAACATTAGCCAAAACCCACACTAAATACCACCCACCAACTAACTAAGGACAAAACAAATGAAAGAAAAGACAATAATAAACCTACCTCCCTCAACTAAACCAAAACCAGGAGAAAACTGAAATTAAAAGGCCCATTCACCCCTACAGCTTCAGATAAGCTATTTGGCTAAGGACTAAGCTAATTACAAAGTGCCAGAGCACACTGGTTGGAGGAGTGCTAATGCCTAATAACAGAATCCATGGCCATTTTTCCATGTGTTTGCATACCATCAAGGTCCAATGTGTAAGATTCCTCCACAACAATACACAAACACAACACAAACACAACACAAACACAGAGTCACAAAGTTTTGGTACAACTGTTGCTCAAAGATTGTTTAAATAATCAGACTGCATCCATCTTTAAGTCAGTGGGCCACACATTATAGAATAACTGTTATCTCTATGGGATATAGACGGTATACTGTAGAGATGTAAGCACTGTGCCTATCTCTATGGGATTCGATTGCATAGAGATGAACAGATGGTTATCATGTAACCCAGATTTCCTGAGGGGAGACTTCTCTCCCTCATCAATTCCATTAACTAATCCAGCGCAGCTGTTGGGGATTACCACTTTAAGACACTTAATTAGCAACACCTGGATGTGATTGTTCAGGTGTGGCTGGTTGAACTTTTTACAGTGCACTATGAAAAGTTCGACCTGTCTGGTTTAACTTTTTACAGTGGGCTATTCAGCAAAACCTCTCTCTCCTTATCACTGTCTACTCTCTTATGTTATGTCTCACCCAATTTCAGCTGAAGCAACATACATCTGTCAAAAAAGTATACAATGGCTGAAAATATATTTTATAAATTATGGATGGAAGACAAAAAAGCACAAGGTAAATGAAAATAACATAAAGCATGTGATGAAAGCACCTGACTTCAGTGTAAATATAATTTAACTTCATTTATTATTTACCGGTAGTGTTATTTAAAAAAACTGATTATCTGCACTGTCAAAAACATTATTTATTTATAATAATAATAATTATTATTATTATTACTCTAATTAGAAGTGCAATACAAACTAAAAGAAGATTGTTACGCCTATTTCCACTTTTATTCAAATACAAATAATGTCTCAAAAAGGACAGATGTAAATTCAGTCTGTGCACAGCCCAGGTTAGAACTCACAACCTCTCTCTCTGAAGGCAGCTGACATACACAGTGAACCACAAAGGCACTGCCACTGATGCTGTATTTCTCTCTGTATGACTTTTGAAGTGACTGGCTATAGGTCAAAAGGATATATTTGAGCTTTTAGTCAATTTAGAAATAGTTAAGTACCGTAATTTCCGGACTATAAGCCGCGGCTTTTTTCCCGTTTTTTGGCCTTTTTTGGCCCCTGCGGCTTATATAACGGTGCGGCTTATCTATGGATTTTTTCAAAAAAAAAAAAAAAAAAAATCTCTCTTTTTTAGCACTCTTTCTAACTATAAATCCACTTCTGTTTTAATTTCCTCTCTTGCCCTCTTTTAACAACATAACATAACATAACACAACACAGGTAAGCAGAAAGAAAAAGACGAAGCAATCACCGCCATGAATGAGGAAATGACTCACCTGCTGGAGGCTGGAGATACACGGCTTGGGCTAAACTTTTACTCCGTGAAACACTATCGATTAAGTCCGACATCGCTCAGAGGTTTGAGCAGCTTGAAAACAAGTTTGAAAACGTGCAGAAGTCCATCCACTCAATCACTAAAGAAAATAAGGCAACGTGAACAGAGTTTCTAATGCGGAAAAGCGCATCAGCGCACTGGAGGACAAAAACAACACAGTGAGTCCGAAAGTGGATAAAATGCAAAAACAAATCGAAACCCTGCACACGCAGGTTGATGACTTAATCAGCAGGAGTAAAAGAAATAACATTCGCCTGATCAATGTAAAAGAGGGAGCTGAGATTGGTGACATGGACGCTTTCGTGGCAAAATCCTGTGTTACATCCTGGACCTGAAGGAAGGCGAGAAACCACCAGAGGTGGACAGGGCACACCGGGCGCCTCGGCCACGTCCAGACCCCGGCCTGACACCGAGGGCCATCTTCATCTGCCTACTCCGCTGGCCCGACCGTCAACTCATCCTCCAGGCTGCGGGGAAGAAGCCCCTCACCTGGGAGGGTACGCGCTTTTTCGTCCGGCAGGACCTCTCCGCGTTGGTGCAACAGAAACGCGCAACATACAACAGCATCATCGAAAAGGTTAAAGTCAATGGATATCGCTTTGGCGTACTGTACCCAGCGAGACTCGTCATAACCATTGATGGACAGCGGCGGAACAAGAGCTCAAAGTGAAACTGCCGAATATCTTTTGAGTTGGACTGGTCAATAGTACTGTGAGTAACTAAAATAAAAAAATAAAAAACGGAATTCTCTCTTCTTTAGCACTCTTTCTAACTATAAATCCACTTCTGTTTTAATTTCCTCTCTTGCCCTCTTTTCACCACACCGCGGACACTGTGTGCACTGTAAAAAAAAAAAAAAATACCATTAAAACACCCGCGGCTTATATAAGAAAAAAATAGTCAACTTTGAAGGTGCGGCTTATACACCGGTGCGCCTTATAGTCCGGAAATTACGGTAGCTAATCTGTGGACACTTTCTTCTCTTTCCTCTGGCTGTCCATTCAAAACTGACTGAGACTCAAACCCACAACCTCAAACGCCATTGAGGGCTCAATGCTGCTGGGCAGCAAGCTAACCCTCTGTACCACCAGGTCAGACCTCTTAAGACTGGTTTTCTCAGTGGTTTTCACTCTTTCCTCTGGTTGTTGCCATTCATAAGTGACTGAGGGGTGGGCTGACTGTCTGTAGGAGGCGGTCTGTCAGCCAGTGTGTTTCCAGCATGTTATAGAGATGGGAGACCGGTTTGCGGAACATTTCTCCTCCATTGGGAACTGACACTCAGCCCTTCATGCAGAGACAGAAAAACAGCTGCTCATCTTTTTTCATTTTATTTCATATATCATACATGTATATTGTCAATTTAATGCTTTATTTTACAAAGTAGTTTGAACTACTTTTTCTGCATAGCTTGTAGTTTCCTAAACTACATTTCTCCCAGGGTAGCTTAGTTTCAACTACTTCAATGCTGAAGTTGATAGCTTTCTAAGCTATGCTTTCAAATTAGCTTCCCCAACGCTGGTAGTTAATGGGTACTGAATCATTACTTAATTATTACCTGGTCATTAGTTGCTCTTATACTGAGTAGTTAATAAATACTGAATCATTACTTATTTATTACCTGACCATTAGTTACTCTTTTTGTGTACCCCATTGTAAAGTGATGCATAAGCCGCTTTCAGACATGCCTTGGAACTCGGGAGTTATCTAGAGGGCATCCGGATGGCGGTGTATGTATGAACACATTTTGGTGAGCTATGCACGCTCCCGTGACCCTCCTATTCTCCTGAGGTAAGACAACCTCGAGCCCTAGTATCAGGGGCGGATTGTCGTCCTCCGCCCCCCTCCAGAGCTCCTTGAAGTAGCCAGCTCAGTGAGTGCATGAGGAGAGGGAGAGAGACAGAAAGCCAGCGTCACACATTATTATTATCAGAGGGCCGCAGAGGCAGTGGTATTGCCAAATAGATTAATAAAAAATAAAAACAAAAATCTTGATTAAAGCTAGTTATTTTTTTATTTTTTTTATATCTAAATGTGCTCAAGAATTTATATAAATCAAGAACTTCCCAATTAAAATGCATAATTCCAATGACTTTTTTCTCTCTCTCTCATTTATCTGGAAAGGTGGTCCTCGGAAATGTAACAATCAGAAGTACACTATACTGGTTTAAAGGATGCAGTTTGACAGTCAGCTCTCTTTGAGATCAAAGTTTCCATTAGCCGACTGTGCGTGCAAAAGGGAGTGGTTGCAGCCGCTGTGTTCAAGACAGGCAGTTTGTGGTTGAGACAAGGTTTCCTGTTTGAAAACCTGTTACAGCTGCCTGCTCTCATGCAATTGTTTCACCAGAGAGGATTAGGGAGAAGGCAGAGAAATACTTCATCATCACTTCATCAATAAATCAATCAATCAATCAATCAATCAATGAATAAATAAATCTTCATCCACAGGGCCCTTGAAAAAGTCGTAGCCCTGGGGCCCATGGCTACTTTAGTCCAGCCTTGTGGACTACCCGATTTGTCCAAAACTAAAAAGTATAGTGATGCCCTGGGACTTGGCTAATTGTTAGGGTGTGCCCCTTCACTGTTTACGCTGGTGTGTGACAGTGTTAATAGCCTAAGGCAGGTGTTGTGCTGGCCTCATACATTTTGTTTTGAAACCATCACTCCACTCTATCCCACTCAAAAGTTGCCCTTTGAAGTGGTGGAGAGAAAATTGGTCTCAGTATCCTTTGCTGCACTTGCAAAAGCACACCTTTGCATCCCTGCTACCTCCGTTCCCAGTGAACGTGTTTTCTCAACAGCAGGGGACATAGTTACTGCTCAGAGGTCCCAACTGCTCCCAGAAAATGTGGATATGCTGATATTCTTGAAAAAGAACATGTCTGTTAATTAGGCTGGGCATGTAACTTAAGCTGTGAGTTGTCTGTCTGTCTATGTGTCTGTCTGTGTGTATGTCTGTCTGTGTGTCTGTCTATGTGTGTCTGTCTGTCAGTCTGTCTGTGTCTGTGTCATAATTGACATGCACTTAAACCTGTTTGAGTACTTGAGCAGTGAGCACCTTTTTTTCTCTTTTGCACTTGAAAAATAGACTAAGAAATTCTTTGTTTATTGAAGTTGTTCAATTTGCGGAAAGTAGTTCAGTTGAACAAAAGGTCTGAAGAGACACATGTGAAGTTATCCAGGAGAGAAACTATTCAGTTGAGTTTGTGGCAAAACAGTTTACTTGACAGGAAAAAGTGAAGATGCATAAAAAATAGACTAAGAAACGTCTTTGTTTGTTGAAGTTCAATGTGTGGAAAGTAGTTCAGTTGAACAAGTCTCTGAAGAGACACATGAGAAGTTATACAGGAGAGAAACCATTCAATTGAGTTTCTGGCAAAACCGTTTACTTGACAGGAAAAACTGAAGATGCATAAAAAATAAGACTAAGAAAAGTCTTGTTGTTTGAGTTTGAAGAAAAACTGAAGATGCATAATGAGAATTTATACTGCTGAGAAACCTTTTAGTTCAAAGTAAATCTAAGTGACGGTGTAACTCATTCTATTTCAAGATAAGCCTTATCTCCAATCTCATGTTTTTTCTAGTTGTTATTGTAATAACAATTTCCCACAACAGCATGTTTTGTATTTGTGCATTTCAAATAAAATACTACTTTTCCAGTCATATATTGTCATTATTCAAGTTTAAAAAAATATTGTTAAAATCGTATCGTATCGGTTTCGTGAACCCAGTATCGTGTATCGTATCGTATCGTGAACTGAGTGTATCGTGACACCCCTACACAGCATACAACAAAATTGCGAGAAACACTACATTAAGCGACCTTGGGTTCTGTGAAAGGTGCTATATAAATCCACAAGATTCTTATTATAATAATTCTGATAAGAGGAATATAGCCTACGGTAAAACATTTAAAACACAAGTAACCATACATACAGGGGAGATTTTCAAGTGTTCCCCAATTTTAAACACTAAAGGGTGCATGAAAGAAAGGAAAAAGGGAAAAACACAAGAGGAACAGTGGACACAAATATCTCCTTTTGCCTGACGCGGCTGGATCTGCCAGTGTTTCGTCATTAAGAAGGTGTTAAGAATGCCGCAGACCCTTCTTACAAAACCTTCTTAACGAAAGATCATCTTAGCGCTAAGAAGCTTTTGGGAAACGCAGCCTTCTTAACGGAAGATCATTTTAGGCTAAGAAGCAATCGGGAAATGCGTTGGCTTCTTACGGGAGCCTTAAGAAGGGTTAAAGAAGCTTCTTAGCGCTAAGAAGCTTTTGGGAAACCCAGCCAATGTGAGTTAAACTAGGTTTGACTCGGTTTTGTGTGTCAGACTAGTTTGAGCAGGTGAAAGTATACCTACTGCATCGCCTAGGCTATAATAATAGTCTATAATTGAATGAATAAAGGGGGATTTATTCCATGAAATGATCCATCTGTATACAGAGTCTCCCCGACAGTGAAAATGTCCTGACCAGAAGAGAGCACCTAACTCTCCTCTGCCCATCATCTTATACCCAGAGATAGCCCCCACCCTCGGGACCTGTGAGTTTCCATGAAGTCAGAAAACAAATACGTAAGGTATGGCCTACTGGCCTCATACACAGCACCCACAATACAATCATACATTGTACAGAGATCTTTACGGTGTGACGTTTCATCACAGTTGACATCAGCACACATAATAGCACTCATAGGTAAATATACATCACTCAACAAAATCCAAGGATAAACATATAAAAGTGCTAGCACTTTTTTCCAACATGGTCGCTGGTCTTACAAAAAACAGGACATAGAGTAACACATAACATCATATACAGTACACAAATACAGATCCATCAAGAATAAAATGAAACAAGAGATACAAACAGTACAAGTTATAAAACCATTTCAAGAATAGATTAAAAGCACAAATCAAATTCAGGAAGAGTATTAGGAGGATTATCTACAAAGGAACCTTGGCCGTCAGCCATGCTTTAGTTAACTGTTTAAAGCTAAGAAGAGAGTTATGAGTAGTCTTCATTCAGCTGTCAGCATGCTTCTATCACCTGTCAATCAAGCAGAACAAATGTGGGCTGATGGAGAAAAGCTCTCCTCTCTCTTTATACTACTACTACTACTACTACTAGTACTACAGGGGTCAACTGCTGACCTGCAGGTAACCACCTGTAGTACTAGTAGTAGTAGTAGTATAGACCAGACATGGTTCCGCCCTCGAGTTGGATTGCGGAGCGCACTCTCTGAAGTTCCGCTGGGTCCATGACTGGTCGGATCATTCTGTTAGGGTATGGTTAGATGGTGTAGTGTGTGTGGACCCAAATGCAGAGGAGAGAGAGGCAGCAGGCAAGGCAAACCAGGCAGGCAAAGATTTGAGGAGAAAATAAAGTCTTTACTGAATGATTCAAAATACAAAAACACTCACTAGCCAGAGGCTAGGCTATCCTCAAGAACAAAATGTCAAAAAAGACAGAACACCAGGACAGGGTTGCTATACCACACCGGGAAACAGAGAGACAATGATCCGACAAACACCACACACAGACTCAAACAATATATAGACAGCTAACTAATGACACATGAGGGACAGCTGGGAAGGCAGGAACACAGGGCAACATGGGAGAACTGATTGGTGGGGATAACTCAGGTAATGGGGCAGACTAATGACACATAGGCAACAGGTGGGAGGAATTAAGGCAGACTAACAAGGGAACATGAACAGGTGGGGAGAAGACAGAGACTACACAAGGAATAAACAGAAACCATTTCTCTATTGTAAACATAAAGTCCACTGAGTTTACAATAAATAAATCACACAATCAAAACCAAGTCCACTGAGTTTTAGCTCCTCAGGAAATAATCACACCGCAGGCAGAGCAGGCCACACCCATGGCCGTAGCTAGCTATGAGGACGGGGAGGTCCGGACCTCCCCTAATATTTCAGAGAAAAAAATAAAACAATCTGCATGGAAAAGCATGAAAAACACGGGATCTCTTTTATTTTGAAACGAAAGGCAGGTCAGGCAGGAAGTCATCTGACGCCGCGTCCGCGGTAACTTGATTCTGAGAGAGCAGCAGCATGGTGGTGAGTGATGACTCTCTGTCTGCCTGGCGAGATAATTGAAGGTGAGCGAGCTGCGAGACAGTGAGCGAGTGAACGACAGACAGTGAGTGACACTGACAGATTTTTTAGCAACAACCAAGAAAGTAAGTGTCTAGTCTGTCTCTTAAGTAATGTTACCTGTGTGACACGTTGGGATGCTACTGGCTAATCATGCATGATGCCAATTGCCAAGCTCCCGAAGTCAGGTATGCAGGTGGCTATATGCATGGTTTCAGTTTCATGACCCAATAAGTAACAAAAAGAGGTGGTGTAAAGTTAAAAACAACATAATATATTTTATTTTATTTTTCAATCGTTCCTATCAGGAATAAATAAATGTCCCTCTGTATGTTTTTTTTATTATCGATGATGACTTTGTGTGTTGTGTACGGCTTGGGTTGTGTACCTGTGTTTGTAGGTGTCATTTTGATATGAATTTGGCTAAAACAGTTTGTGTTTGTTAGTTACAATTATGTTGACAGGAGAGCTGAGCAGGTAGTGACATGAAAGAGAATATACTGAATAATGACATCACAACAGTATAATCCTAATGTTGATTTAAAATGATATATTACTCTGAATATGGCTAAAAAAAGGGGGAAAAAAAACCTCAAATTTTTTTCGACGGCGCCCTGACGGGCGCCACCGAATCCGCCTCCCCTTGCTGGACCTCCCCTATTTCGGAACCCTGGCTACGGCCCTGGCCACACCGTGACCTGGGCATGACAACATCATTCTCTCTACCCAACATGCAACACTCCTGCTCAGAGATACTCTTAAGCTATATTTATCTGGTCAAATCACACTGGATTCCTGCTTCCAGTACACTTTTTGCATGTGTTTTTTAACAGAGAAGAGCTGCAGCTGCTCAAAAGATAATGTAAAATTTACGAGAGTGAGACCATGAGTGATATAGCCCTTGTAATACAGGTATAGATAGGTATGTCTGAAGTCTATATAATAGTGTGCATGCGTTAAGTCAAGTGTCAAGTGTCAATACAAGAAGGAAGGTTGGCCATAATGACAATGAATCAGCACTTCTGAATTACAGCTAATTTACTGCAAGATTTTTCGGAACCCCATGCAAGTCAATGGGGAAAAAAATGGCGCTTAATGGCGAATAGTGCCCAAACCGCTTGACCAAACCCTTAGAAAAGTCATAGCACACCTGTCCTCAATAAGCCGCATGTTTTGAGTTCAGGCATGTCTATGTGGCGCAGAAGTTGTGGAAGTTATTACGCACCAAAAAAGTGGACCCGGCCGGGTCCAGGTCGGCACCTCGGGTATTCGGGGGGTCGGGCATACCCGAAGACCTCTAGCTCAAAGCCTTGAGACTTGCCCGGCCACGACCCATTGCTGCGCAGCAGCTATAATTAGTGGCCGGGCCAGCGAAGCGGCAGGGCCACTTATTGTATTTGCCTGTATTATTTTTCTTCTCCCACTCAAAGTAGAGGTATTCACGGGTCCATTACGGGTTCGGGCACAAATTCCCCGAGTCCATTAGGGTCCGGTCCGTGATTTTGGACCCGTGAATACCTCTGAGACTTGCCCGGCCACGACCCATTGCTGCGCAGCAGCTATAATTATTATTATTTTTCTTCTCAGGAAAATAATAAATATTATAGCTGCTGCGCAGCAATGAGTCGTGGCCGGGCAAGTCTCAAGGCTTTGAGCTAATTATGACATCACAATTGCTCGAGTGACATCAGTGATGGCATCACAATTGCTTGACTGACTGATGACATCACAAATACAACCTAATTGCCATAGGTAATTAAGGCAATTAGGCTATACACGGGGCCAGAATTAAACGTTTTGATGAACTGTGGGCTCAATTTTTGACCGGTCGAAAATCTGTTTTGATACTTTTGTGTAGGACAGTCTAACGATGCAGATGCTAAAGTTTGGTGTCGTTTGAAGAAAAGATGTGGGAGGAGTGGGGTTTAATTAGTTTGACAGTTTTTGCAGTTTTGCGGTCTTTAGATTTCATAATTGGCCATAGGTTGCATTGTACAAAAGTTTCTCCTCATTTGGGCGCACATTTCGGTGAAAGTTGCAAAGCCGTAGCACGTATGCCTGATTTTTTATGAATTTTCAAAGTTTTAAACTTTAGACGGTCGCTGTAGTGCCACCGTTAGGACTATTGGCCCCAAATTTGCGTCAACGACGTTTGGCATGGGACTGGACCTTTGTGCAAAGTTTGGTTAGTTTTCATGCATGGGAAGTCGAACTTCCCGGGAGTAGAATAATACAGGCAAATACAATAAGTGGCCCTGCCGCTTCGCTGGCCCGGCCACTAATAATCCACCCACGGCTAGTACTACAGCGATATTTTGTTTTTAGGCCTTCACAGGCCATTTTAGGGCATTGTGACATCATCACCATCACCCTTTCTTGTTTTCTCAAAATGCATGTGCAGTCAGACGAGGCGTCAACAAGTCGAACACCCCCGACTGCACACTCACTGTTGCTTTTCTTCTTCTACAGTTTTGTTTAACAGCGGTTTGTAAACAAATTAAAACATGCATTAGCGCCACCCACACTCAGTGCCCAATGACCCAGCCCTTCAGATTACTTATTTTTATTTTAATGTAGACATTGCAGGTGGTATTTATGTAAAATATGTAAAAACAAAAAAAAAAACGTATTTGTGGGGGGGCTTCCGGGTCTCATTGAAGAGGTGGATGGCAATTGGGTAGAAACTGTCCCAGTGTGGAGGTGCTGGGACCTCCAGACCTCAGTGTTCTGCCAAGGGGGAGAGCCTCAAAGCGTTTATGACCTGGGTGGGAGGGGTCGGCCATGTTTTCCCCTTGATCAGTTAGGTCTAGTTAGACTCATTCACTGTGAAGTCCTTTGAGACAGGCTGTGATAAAGGGTTGTAGAAAAAAATTAACTTGAACTTAAGGAGCTCAAGGGTCAGCAGTTACAGCACAGTGATGATTGTTTATTGTTGATGACTATATTCCTTACAGAACATGAATTAGGACAATATCCACTAATGATCAAAACTGCATTGTACTGATCCCTGTACAGTACATAGACATACTGTACACATACAGAACATACATTTAAATAGTCATTCACAATAAAGCCCCCTTTTGAATTGGAGTGAATTGAGAGAAGGGAGATACAGAGACAGGCAGATACTGTATAAAGACAAAAATTACAGACAGACTGATGCAAATGAGACCGAGAAAGAGGAGAGATATGTGCCTTGGTGGATTATGAGACAAAGGGCCCCGGGCACAGATACCTAGACCCCCCCCCCCCCCCCCCCCCCCACACACACACACACACCTTCTATGCTACCACAAAAACAAGACATTCTTGCAACAAGTGCAGGCACGAGGGGCACGTAGACGCAGAGGCAATTGCACAATATCACCTGAATTCACCTCCCCTAATTAGGGATGGCACAATACCACTTTTTCATGTCCGATACAGATCCGATACCCACAACCTTGAGTATCTGCCGATACCGATACAATCCGAACCGATCTTTTTCCTCGCTTAAAGGCTACAACTATTAGGGCTCGGGATTGTTAATTTGTATTGATATTGATACCATTTTCAAGTCTGCTTAACGAACCGGGTCCTTATCGATACCACTATCGATACTTTTGTATTATTTGGTGGAAAGACGAGACGACAATAAATTGTTGTTAAAGTTTCAACAAGTATTTCATTTTCACACTAAAGTGTGAAGAAAGTATGAGTGGGCCCCAATTCAAATGATTAGGAAATAATGGTTGTAGCCTATTTGAATTTAATGTAAATATTTGCTTTGATAAAAAAAAAAAAATCTTGGCATTGCTAGTTTTAATTATGCATAACAAACTGTTAGGAAGATAAACAGGTCATTTCGTCTCTAATATCAATTTTATATTGCTGTGAAAACACATTGCAAACTGTTTTATTTTCTTTTTACTGAATACCCATCATAGGCTATAAGCTACATTGATACCTTGTCCTAATATGGATGGACACAATATAGGCTACATGTCATGTGTCAGAGAGCAGGACCCACAGCACAACAAGCAACTTTCAACACTGGTATCGCATATTTTTGGATTATTATCAATTGGATTATCATTGAACAGGATTGATTGATTGATTGAAAAGTTTATTTCTATAGGGACAGATACATAAACATAGAGCATTCATATGCAACAGTCTTTGTTATATATCCTGACATTTATAGCCTAAGCTAGTTTGCAATTTTTGTCCCTAGATGTTATAAGGCAAGTATAAAAACAGGGTACAGAATACAGACTATAGAATACAGCTGTTAGGTTACACAAAATATAAAACATAAAACAAATATACATCTGTTATGTACAGTATACAGGATATGTAGTAAATATACATCAGTGTGTTAATGTAATACATTAATAACATCAAGGTAAGCAACATAAGATTAGCAACTTAAAATGGGGAGTTTTATCCACACTCACACCCATCCACTCTCACACTTAGTCAATTACACTGGCAACATCCATCTATCACACACACACACACACACACACACACACACACACACACACACACACACACACACACACACCTGTAGGGCACTGATGGAAAGGAGCGCTCCATGCAGACAGGAGTCTGGCCTGGCCCTCAGGGGGTAGGTACAAAAACATTACCCCTGAGGGCGTTCATTTATTTGGTAATTTATCTAATGCAAAAATATGATTGGTTGAAAAACACTTGCAATTCACAGGGAACAGTGAAATGATGTGTTTTTCACCCAATCATATTTAGCTGGAGAATAACCCGCCCTTACCAATCAATACCAATCAATTAATTTATTCAACCAAATTGGTTGTTGATTGAATGGATTGCTAAGATTGACATTGTATTGTCCACTGATGAATGAGTCTCTCAACGCTGAATCAAGTTCACTACTAGGAAGTGAAATCCACTTTGCTGTGATGACCTGACAGGAATGATTTACACGACACTGACGACAGTAGCAGCATATTATATTTCCCCCTCATTTGTATTTACTCTTTATCAAGCAGTAAGTTTGTTCACAAGCCAGACAGTCGTTGATTAGATTAGATTAGATTCTTTAATGACCACACAGCCAGGCTGGTGGAATTTGTTTTCAGTACAGTTCATACGTAAGCATGTCCAACATCATGATACATACATACATAAAACACAATAACAGTACACAATACAGTTATAGCAGCAGTGATATGGGGGTTGTTATATAGAGTTCAGTGTCCTTATAGCAGTGGGGAAGAAACTGTTTTTAAAACGGGTTGTCTTGGTGGGCAGAGACCTGTAGCGCCTCCCAGAGGGCAACAGCTGGAAGATGTGGTATGCTGGGTGAGTGGGGTCAGAAATGATTTTTTTTGCTCTATTTATTGTCCTTTGGCGGTGGAGTGATTCAAGTGACGGAAGGGGGGTGTGGATTATTTTGGAGGATTTATTGATGATTCTCTGTAGTTTGTTTTTGGAGTGAGTGTCCAGACTGCTGTACCAAACTGTTATGGAGAAGGTGAGGATGCTTTGTATGATGGCCAGGTAGAACCGGAGCAGGAGATGTTTTCTTATTCGGAATTTTTTGAGCTGACGGAGGAAGAAGAGTCTCTGATTGGCTTTTTTGTAGATGTGGTCTGTGTTGGTTTTCCGAGCAGCCAAGCGCATTGGATTACGAGCAGCCAAGCGCCCAGTTATGTTCGAGTATGCACAAACTCCAAGTGGAGGCTGCGCAGAACCCTGTCAGCGCCTTGAGACGAGACAGTCACGCACGGCCACTGCAACAAGTCCCACGGCAAGTTCAATGTCTGTGGGGAGTGCGCACTCACGTGAAGATGGCGAGTGTCTGTCCCAGCCAGGAGGCCGGCTAGTGAAAGTTCTATAATGTGTGTGGAGGAGGAAGGACTAGCAACGTGCGTCCAGGTGGAGAGGCGGAAGCGCACGCCGCGCACCGCAGCGGGCACTCCGGGCAGCACAGCACGGTTCCGTCCCGTCTCCGATCACCCAGGACAAAACTGGAGGAGAAGCAGCGCATGTCAGTGCGACAATTGAAGTTGATTAATTAGCCCACTCAGTCAGATTGCAGACATGGGAAGACCGTCCCTTTTAAGCTTCTCTTTGCGCACGCGCTGGAGGCGGGGCTCCGAGGAGGGCGCGCGCACTCTGCGCGGGCCAAAACAGAACATACTCCGTGCGCAGCTCCAGGCTCCAGGCAGTCTGAATGAAATTGAATGTAACGTTCCCAATTCTATGTATTAAATTATAAAAAACGACCCTCAACATTTGGGAAGGCTAAGCCACACTAGTTCGTTATAATCGAACGTCATGCTTCAAAGGCAACTTTACGACGGTGAGGACTCAATCACAGCAGATATCCACTGATAGCCTACGACGGAGATCTAACGGCCCGGCCACATCTACGCGTCGTTTGACGCTGGCTGACGCTTGGCAGTATTGATGCTCGACGCTTGGTGGGCGTGGAAATCCGGAAGCAGCAGCTAGCTCCCAAGCCACACTGCTAGCTGCTGCTAGATTTACTTTGCTTCTTTGAAAATTGGTGTTAGAGAGGAAGTGGAAGAGGACAGGAAGGGTAGGATAGGTCCTAGGACGAGCTCAATTGGCTAGCTTTGTACTTTGTCAAACTCCACCCCGCCCCCTCTGTTGCCCACTGTCGCTTCACAAGCCTGCTACGCGTCGTCTGGTCTCCCAGCATGCTTCGCGAGGCGTCGAGCAGCATGTTCCAATACAAAGTGGATGGGCAGCAGCGTCAGCCCGCGTCAAACGACGCGTAGATGTGGCTGCACCGTCACAGGCACAGGCAGCAAAACCCGACGCGCTGATAGAAAAATCTCCATGGACGCGCCGCGCTGCGCTCAGGCCTCGCTGCGCTCAGGCCTCGCTGCGCTCAGGCCTCGCTGCGCTCAGGCCTCGCCCCCCGACACGCCCCATGCGATGACGTCATAATCACCGTGCGCCCTATGCGCTTGGCTGGGCGCGAAGAGTATGCCACAAGCTTTAAGCTTCTGGCATACTCTTCGCGCACGCGCTGGAGGCGGGGCTCCACAGAGGGCGCGCGCACTCTGCGCGGGCCAAAACAGAACATAGTGAGTGCTCCAGAAATGGCGGCGATCAGTGCCAGGCAGTCTGAATTAAATTGAATGTAACGTTCCCAATTCTATATATTAAATTCTAAAAAACGACCCTCAACATTTGGGAAGGCTAAGCCACACAACTAGTTCGTTATAATTGAACATCATGCTTTGAAGGCGACTTTACGACGGTGAGGACTCAATCACAGCAGATATCCGCTGATAGCCTACCACGGAGATCTCACAGGCACAGGCAGCAAAACCCGACGCGCTGATAGAAAAATCTCCATGGACGCGCCGCGCTGCGCTCAGGCCTCGCCCCCCGACACGCCCCGTGCGATGACGTCATAATCGCCGCGCGCCCTATGCGCTTGGCTGGGCGCAAAGAGTATGCCAGAAGCTTTAGGCGGCCTAGCGAGCGTAGTCATCCACAACTGGGGATCAGCTGGGTGACGGCGATGATTCGGCAGGGTGACGAGGCGTCCAGCGTGTGTCTCAGCGGCGATCACACACACAGGCAAAGACTGGAGGAGGAAGCGCAGCGAAGGTCAGTGCGACAGTTAGAGTTGATTAATTAGCCCACGCACTCAGATTGCAGACATGGGAAGACCGTCCCTTTTAGGCGGCCTAGCAAGCGTAGTCATCCACAACTGGATCAGGCGTCACAAGAGCGTCTCGGTTGGTTGGACGATGGGGGCCAATGTAGCGCCAAGGACGGGAGGACAGGTGGGGAGGACCGTGGCGTGCCGGTCGCTGCTCTGCGGGATGGCCAGGTCTTGACAATCCATGTGGTTCAGCGTGGCGTGGATCAGGCAGAATGGAGAGCGGACTGCCCCTGCAAACTTCCCGCATTTATACCCTCGGTCACCAATCTCGTTGCAGCCTTCCCCCAGCCTTCCGGGTCATGGCACCTGTAGCAGGGAGAAAACACAACATCCTCCCCTAGTGGCACATTCCCCAAGTTCGAGTCCAAGTTCAAATGCATAAGTCTGCCACAGCCACTTTGATCATTCTCATTCCAGTATAAAATAAACCTCCCAATGACAACAGTTCAACACCATACACCTGATAATAATAATATTTGGTCCCCCATCCCAACAGTACATAATAATAATAGTCCCATTCATGTTGCCCCCTGACACTCACAATCCGATAGGGAAGAATATAAACATCGTATAGGTAGGTAGATAGATATAGACACATTATAGGAATCATAGAATAGACCCCAAAAAAAAACAATAAATATAGAATAGAATAGAAGTTAGGTGCCTATATATACACGAAAAGTGCCACCAATGTGTGCCTCCTCATACAATACTTGTCAAGTACCATTGAATAGAAGTGAATATGTGAGGTACATAATATTATCTTATATACAGCAGTGTGAGTGATAGTAATAATAATAATAATAATAATAATTATTATTATTATAGCTGCTGCGCAGCAATGGGTCGTGGCCGGGCAAGTCTCAAGGCTTTGAGCTATTATAACATCACAATTGCTCAAGTGACATCAATGATGGCATCACAATTGCTTGACTGACTGATGACATCACAAATACAACCTAATTGCCCTAGGTAATTAATGCAATTCGCTGGCCCGGCCACTAATAATAATACAGGCAAATACAATGAGTGGCCCTGCCGCTTCGCTGACCCGGCCACTAATAATAATACAGGCAAATACAAGTGGCCCGGGCCAGCGAAGCGGCTAATAATAAGAAATATAGCCGCAAGCGGCAATACCAGGGTTTCAAGCCTATTGCCCCCGAAGGGGCTTGAATATCTGTATCTTGAATATCTGTCTGTATCTGTCAGCCAGGTCAGCAGCTGACCTGGGCAAATGTCATGCAATTGCTCGACTGTGATCTCATCAGCCTCCTACGGACATTAGGGAGCAGTGATGTCATCAGTGATGTGACACATTGATGACATCATCAGTAGTGGCACAATACTGAGTGACATCATTAGGGAGCAATGGCTTCCCAAGCAGGGACATCTCAAACTGTAGCTGGATGTCACCATTGATGATATCACAATGTATATGATGATGTCATATGTCATATACCTTATGCTAATGAAGTCATTAAAGACTAGGGGGGGATAATAACATAAGAAGAAGAAACTGAAAATGAACTGAACTGCTAATTTTTGGGGGACTGTTAGTTCAAAATTCAAATTGTGAACTATGAACATGAACAAGTTAAATTTAATCTGACTATAGACGGTTTTCACCAGAGCGCAACCCCACAGCACTTCCTTTTTCTCAGCATTCGGCAAACTGCAGAAATATTCACTCAACACCGTTACTTTTGTTTTCGCTGCTCAGCTGTATAGACGGTTTTCACAGAATGGTCAGTCCTGCACTTGAATGTTTTTTTTTCTTTTATGTCCATAGCAAACACTGCAACAGGAAGTGAGTGGGGGTTCAATTTAGAATGTTTTTGTTAAGTCAAGTTAAAACCGTCAATGGCTGAGTTTCCCAACAAAGAAGCTTCTTAAGGAGTTAAGAAGGCTCCAAAGAAGTGTTTCCCAAACGCCTTCTTAACAGAAGAGAAGAAAAAAAAAAGAGAAGGCTCTTAAGAAGCATCTTAACTGGAGCTGTCCACCATCTCGATGTGAGAGGTCCTCTGCGGCCCACTAGATGGCACTCTGAGCCCACCAGTGGGCCACGACCCAGTGGTTGAGAAACACTGTTGTAGAATAACCTAATCGTGGTCATGTTAAACAAGAACTTCTTCTATTAAACATTATTTATTTCAGACATGGACTGCAGTTCAAATTGCTTTATATACACAGCATACAACAAAATTGCGAAAAACACTACAGAATTTAAGCGACCTTGGGTTCTGTGAAAGGTGCTATATAAATCCACAAGGTTCTTATTATAAAAGGAATCCATTCTGATTAGAGGAATATAGCCTTCGGTAAAACATTTAAAACACAAGTAACCATACATACAGGGGAGATTTTCAAGTGTTCCCCAATTTTAAACACTAAAGGGTGCATGAAAGAAAGGAAAAAGGGAAAAACACAAGAGGAACAGTGGACACAAGTATCTCTTTTTGCCTGACGGGGCTGGATCTGCCAGTGTTTTGTCATTAAGAAGGTGTTAAGAATGCCCCAGACCCTTCTTACAAAACCTTCTTAACGAAAGATCATCTTAGCGCTAAGAAGCTTTTGGGAAACGCAGCCTTCTTAACGGAAGATAATTTCAGGCTAAGAAGCAATCGGGAAACGCGTTGGCTTCGTTGGCTTCTTACGGGAGCCTTAAGAAGGGTCAAAGAAGCTTCTTAGCGCTAAGAAGCTTTTGGGAAACGCATGCCTTCGTAAAGAAGCAATTGGGAAACGTGTTTGCTTCTTAAGGGGGCCTTAAGAAGGGTTAAATTAGCTTCTTAGCGCTAAGAAGCTTTTGGGAAACCCCGCCATCAGTTTCAGTTTCAGTTTCAGTTTCAGTTTCAGTTTCAGTTTCAGTTTCAGGTTCAGGTGAAATGTCAGATGAACTTTGAGCATCTTTGGTATTGGTTTCAATCATGACCTTATGCTCTTCCTTCTGAACTTTGTCTAGAGGCTTAAGTGGGATGTCACCTTTCTCTTCTTCCTTCTCTTCTGTCTTCTCTTCCTTCTCTTCTGTCTTCTCTTCCTTCTCTTCTGTCTTCTTTTCCTTCTCTTCCTTCTTCTCTTTTGTGCAAATCTCTCGGATCTGACACGATGCGACTATGATGAAGGTGAATATGAGTATACCAATTCCACAACCCTAAAAAAATTATCATAGACAAAGAACACCATAAGACCACATTTTGGAGAACATTGCTGCTCTGTTTTGACAGATGGCAAAACCAACATTTTTAAAGACATCACATTTTTCCTCACCTGAGATTCCACGTAGTACTCCAGAGTGTTTTTAAGCTTTTCCATGTCCTCTTTTTCTGGCTCACACCATTTGATATTATATTTTTTGTCAGTAACATATTTGCCCGTCCAATTTGTTCTGGCACAGGCATAGTATTGGCCATCGAGTAACATAATGTCCAGCCACACTAGTGCAAGGACAACAGCGGAGAGCCACTTATTTGTGTCACAGCCTTTTTGATTGGTCATTATCAGTATAAAAACCATTATACTGGGAATCACAATGAATGCAGTCGAAAACCATGCATTTGAGTTCCCGTTGCAAGGACACCGAAAATCTGCATCCACTAAATTCTCCAAGGCCAGGAGGATGAACCCCAAAATCACACTTGGCGAAAAAATGCTTTCTAACGCATTCTGCAGGTTTCCGAAGGCTTTTCCTTTTTCTTTTCCCATACCTGATTCTGCATAAAAAGAAAAGTCAGAGAGAAGGTGTACATTTGTGAAAAAGCAGTGACACATTAATAATTGTCAATTTATTCCATTGTCAATGGAAGCACATCAGGGTAGGAAATTAGGGGCTCGAGCCAAAATGCCCCTAAAAAACCTAGAATTGCCCTTGGAATTGAGGTGATGGGAGCTTTTAAATGCCCCCATAAAATAAAGAGTTTAATACTTTCTGCATTATTCTGTAATTTGCAAAGCGTGACTCGAAAATGGCCAACTAGGCATCCGTACAATCCCCACCCCTCCTACTACTAGCGTTATTTACCTCAGTGACAGGCAGCACAAGTTAGCCGTACAGCTAGTTCACTCATGTTTTTGCCAAGTACATTAATAACATGCCAGACAATCAACACTGTTGTTGAGATAGGAAATGGAACTCTTTAACTGTGATTGTTTATCAACTGTCTTTGAGAAATAAAATATGCTTGGATAAGAGTCATTGGTCTGTCATGCTACATAGGTGCAACTAAGGTATTTCCCACCATTTAATAAAATTGCCCTGGCAATTATCCAAAATGCCCCCGGAATATATTTCACAGGGGCAAAAATGGCACTAGTTTAAGTTAATTTCCTACCCTGAAGCACATACAAGTCTTTGCCTCTTAAACAGAATATTTACAGTAACAACTGTGACAGGACAATGTACTGTAATTCACTGTAGAGAGAACATACCAATTTCTTCCACGGGTCAGACTTCACAGGTGTGTCCAGCAGGTGGCAGCAGAATGCTCTGTCTGATGTCGAAAGATATAACCCATAAATAATGTAACTGAGACTAGACCATAATGTTGATTACAGGTGTTGAATGCATATAGTTTAACTTGAAAATAAAACCAGTAACTGCATTACTCATTAGATTTCTACACAATGTAAATCGGTCTAGTCGTTAAAAATTGTAAATCCTTTCAAGTTGTTTTTGCTACCAATAAGTTAATTGCATGAAATCCTCTGTGAAGTTAAATAAACATATTCCAAACATCAATAAAAAATATAATAATAATAATAATAATAATACTAATAATAATGATGATGATGATGATGGTGATAATAATAAAAATAACTTTTTTGATCACAATTACAGTTCAAATAATGAGTTTTAACTAATGAAATGTCATGTAAGTTGATACTACAATAACTTATTATAACAGTACCCAGTCTTAGCTATTACAGAGAAACTCATGTTGAGTTTGAGTGGGTTCAAGGAACACATAATAACTTAACAATAACTAACAACACAACAAAGAGCGAGAGAAATTGATGGTTACCTTTCGCTGGAGAAAATAATCTGCGACGCAAACGATGAGAAGTTAGGGTGAATCTAAGCAAGCGTAAGAGTGAGGAAGCAGGCAGAGAGGGAGGGAGGGTGAGAGAGACAGAGAGAGAGGGGGGTGGACAGTGCAGGCAGAGACATACCCAGTGTTTGCAGGTAGCAGCATGTAGCCCTAGTGTTGTAGGTTGTTGTGGGCCAGATTGTTGTGAAAGATTTGCGGTAACACTTTACAATACTGGTGCACACATGTGCATTAATTGATGCTTAACTCATGATGAATTAAGCCATTATAGTCTAGCAGAATGGGCCCTCAGATTTTGAGATACCCCTACCCGAGGTAGAACAAATGACAACAATGATTTTTCTTATCTTTAGGGTCTCCCATTAATGAAATTGATTGTTGTCAAAAAAAAATTGGGGAAAAAAATGTTTTTTTGACTGTTCTTTAGAACTACCCCAATCCCTGAAAAAGAGCCAAATTAGGCCAGTCCGAATAGGGGAAAGGTGACAAAAAAGCCAATAACTTGAGAATGCTCACTCTTTTCCTCATCAGATTTGCTGAGGTATGAACCAGGTGGCTGCCCTACATCACCAAATAGTCAGAAAATGATTGGCCTAAAAAGATAATGAATTATAGTCCTGTAAATATAGCTTTAGTTTAGGCGGAAATTGTACTTTGTGGTGATAGGAACATAGGACTCCATCACTTTCCTCTCATTTATCAGAAAAACTGAAATCCCTGAAAAATATACCATTACTGAATTGTCTAGGGTGCTATTGAACACTGACCAGTAGTTGTATGGAGATATCTGGTACAGTTCTATTGCAAATAGGATTTCTTTAGACATAGGCCTACTACCTCTTCACTGAAACAGAAATTCCGAATGGGGGGATAAGTGGCATAATACTAATACTAATACATTTTATTTGGTGACACCTTTCAAAACACCCAAGGTCATTGTACAGTGCATAAAAGAGACATGACATTCTAAAAGATCATACATAAAAACAAGCATTGCAAACACCAGCATCATTAAAATACGACGAGCGTAGATATAAGAAAAGACAGGAGATACACACGGCAGGCGAATAACAGATTGAGTGCTGTATATGATTAAAGGTAGTAGGCTAATTTGAACAGGTGGGTTTTGAGGTGGTATTTGAATGTGGTGATGGAGTCAGACTGTTGGATGTGTGATGGCAAGGAGTTCCAGAGTCTGGGTGCAGAGCAGCTGAAGGCCCTAGCACCCATGGTACTGATGCGAGGGGGGGGGCGGTCAGGAGGTCAGCTGAGGAAGAGCGTAGGGAGCGGGAAGGGGTGTATTCCTGGAGGAGGTCAGAGAGATGGGTGGGTGCTAGGTTGTGTAGGGCTTTGTAAGTGAGCAGAAGGTTTTTGAAGTCAATCCGGTAGTGAATGGGAAGCCAGTGGAGTTGAATGAGGACAGGGGTGAGGTGGTCAGATGATTTAGTGTGGGTGATGATCCAGGCATTTGGAGTCTGTTGAGCAATTTGGTGGGTAGGCCAGAAAGAAGAGAGCTGCAGTAATCAATCTGGGATGTAACAAATGTGTGGATGAGGACTTTGGTGCTGTTTTGGGACAGGGATGGGCGGAGTCTGGAGATGTTGCGGATGTGGAAGAAAGCAGACCGGGTGATGTTTTTTATGTGGGGTGCAAACTGCAAAGGAAAGATTGCTGTCCAGAATGACGCTGAGTCTCTTGACTTGGGTGGAGAAGGGAACAGGGAAGCTGTCAATGATGATGTTTGGGGCAGTGGTGTTTTGAGCTTTGGACAGGATATTTTATGGGCAAGGCCTCGGTTTTACTGGCATTTAACTTCAGGAAGTTACTGCTCATCCAGCTCCTGATGTCCTGGCTGGAGGTAGGCAGTGAGGGAGGTGGGAGGAAGAGCAGTGGTGGGTTTGGTGGAGATATAGACCTGGGTATCATCGGCGTAGCAGTGAAACTGGACACCATGGTGTCGGAGGATTTTACCCAGGGGGAGGAGGTAGGTGATGAATAGGAGTGGACCCAATACTGACCCCTGGGTCAAATGGCAGAACACCCGGACGAGTGGTTCCCTAGTTGGACAAACTGTTGTCTGTCGGGAGGTAGGATGCAAACCAGGAAAGTGCAACACCAGTGATTACCATTCACCTATTCATGCACCGATGGCGGCAGTTTAGGGTGCTGGCACACCATCAGGAGCAATTTGGGGTTCAGTATCTTGACCAAACACACTTCGACATGCAGACTGGAGGAGGTGGGAATCGAACCACCGACCTCTTTTATCCAAAGCGATTAGTGGACGACCCGCTCTACCTCCTGAGCTACAGCCGCTCCAGGCGGTTTGTAATTTAGATCAACTTTATTTTATTGGGTTACTCACATTCTGACTATTTGGTGATGTAGTTCAGCCACCTGGTATTTCCCTCTCCAAATATGATGACCATCAGAGTGAGCATTCTTAACTTATAGGCTATTATGCCAGTTATCCCCATTCGGAATCACCTAATTTGACTGTTTCAGAGAAGATGTAGTAGGCCTATGTCTAAAGAAATCTCATTTGCAATACAACTGTACCAGATATCTCCATACAACTACTGGTCAGTGTTCAATAGCACCCTAGACAACTCAGTAATGGTATATTTTTCAGGGATTTCAGTTTTTCTGATAAATGAGAGAAAAGTGATGGAGTCCTATGTTCCTATCACCACAAAGTACAATTTCCGCCTAAACTAAAGCTATATTTACAGGACTATAATTCATTATCTTTTTAGTTAAATCATTTTCTGACTATTTGGTGATGTAGGGCAGCCACCTGGTTCATACCTCAGCAAATCTGATGAGGAAAAGAGTGAGCATTCTCAAGTTATTGGCTTTTTTGTCACCTTTCCCCTATCGGACTGGCCTAATTTGGCTCTTTTTCAGGGATTGGGATAGTTCTAAAGAACAGCCAAAAAAACCTTTTTTCCCCCAATTTTTTTTTGACAACATTCAATTTCATTAATGGGAGACCCTAAAGATAAGAAAAATCATTGTTGTCATTTGTTCTACCTCGGGTAGGGGTATCTCAAAAACTAAAGCCTTTTTTGAGGACTTGCTGCTAGACTATTAATTTATGCTTACTGCATCATCAACTAATGAAAGGTATGTTTGATGAACAGACTGAGTCATATATGAATTACTATTAAGTAGGCTATGCCTATCTATGTCATGAATTAATTCCTCATCAACACCTAGCATTAATTAATACCGTAATACATGTGTTAATTACCACTATCAACATCCAGCCGCCTGAAACCGAGATGCCACTTTAGCGTTAACCAGCCGCATCTGTTTATAGCCGCCTAACATTACCTTGTTCATCGGGCATTCCTTCCTCCTCGAGGCTTGGTGCAGTGCAGGATTCAAAGCTGGCAGAACATGTCTAGACTCAATAGGAGTAGTTTAAAATACTTATGGCAACTTGCTGTGTCCAATCCTCACAGAAATGATACCCGAATGAACAGCCCTGGAGTTCACTTGTCAAAATACTGGTGAACAAGAAGAGGCATGGTACACGTAATAGACCCTTCCCACGGGGGGGATGGGGGGATTTTGTGTCGAAAAGGCAGGGTAAACACAAGTGCAAGCAAAACACTAATGAGGGTTTCAAACTTCCATGGTTGGAATTTGGAAACCCTCGTGTTTTGCTTGCACCTGTATTTATTAGGATTTAGCGCAGCCACACCTGGTTTAGCATAAGAAACACCCACAGCTGCGCAGACGCAGAAAAACCGGCGCAAAAGTGTCTGCTATCATGGCCGGCACGCAAATTGGCAGCTATGCTCATCCGACGATAGTGACCATTGTGACGCCAATTTTTAAATCTGGTAGCAGGGTATCAGTGGCCAACTACAGGCCAATCAGCATCCTACCCACCATATCTAAGGTTGCTGAAAAGTGGGTGTCGAAACTCATGATTAAACATCTTGACAAAGGTCACACCCCACTCCACCCACTACAATTTCGCTTCCGTGCTCATCACTCCACTGAGTCAGCTAACTGTGTTTTCATTGAAAAGGTTAAGCACATGCTGGACAAAAACCCATATGTTGGTGCTGTGTTCCTGGATCTCAGGAAGGCATTTGACACTGTCAACCATCAAGTACTTCTGGCTAAGTTGTCTCACTTCAATTTCTCTTCAGATACTATACAATGGTTTAAGTCCTACTTAACAAACAGAAAACAGTGTGTCATGGTTGATGGCGTCAGATCCCCTTTTCTTGACAACCCAGTCGGTGTGCCACAAGGATCGATCCTTGGGCCATTACTGTTTTCCCTGTACATCAATGACCTGCCGGACATATGCCCTGACTTCAATGTACAGATGTACGCTGACGACGCGGTCATTTTTGTACATGGTAAAAAAAACGACCTGATCTCTTGTAACCTCACAAATGTTTTAAACAAGGTCCAATACTGGTTGCAAAACACGTGCCTGCTGCTAAATACAAAAAAAACTGTATGCATGATGTTCAGCAAATGACCAGTTGGCATCACAAGGTCCAATGTGTTTCTGGGGGGGGGGAGGAATTGGAATTGGTCTCCCAGTTCAAGTACCTCGGAGTCATCTTGGACTCGAACCTTTCCTTCAAGAAACATATCAAAAAAGTGAAACGCACAATTAATTTTAATTTAGTTAATTTTAGACAAATCCGGCCTTTCTTAACAGTTGATGCTGCTAAAACGTATCTTCACTGCATGATATTCTCTCACATTGAATACTGCTTCACAAACTGGTCGTTTGCAGGTGCCACTGTCATAAAACCTATTGAACAGCTTTATCACAGAGCCATCAAGGTATTTGCTAGAAAACCATTGGCATACCACCACTGTAACATTCTGGAACAACATCTCTTTCTGAGCTTTGAAAATTTCAAAGTCTTAAAAAGTGCTTGTTTTATCTACAAATGCCTACATGGACTAGCTCCCCTTCCTGTACAGGAATTCATCCATAAAAATAGAATCATTGGACTTGGCACCAGGTCAGACACCAGAGGTGACTGCAAGGTCCAACGTAGACTGACCACGTTTGGTCAGAACGTCCTGTCTATAAAAGGCAGCCAAACGTGGAACAGTCTCCCCGTCTCCATAAGGGACAGCCCCACCCTTGCTACTTTTAAAGGTAAACTTAAACAATGGCTGAAGTCCAACCAGTCATGTGACCACAGGTAATATGTTTTTTGTGTATTGCTGCTATGTATTTTTATAAGTGTATTGCTGCTATGTATTTTTGAGTGTATTGCTGCTACTTATGTTTTACGTTTTATATATTCTGTTTTTTGTGTCTTTCGGGGACAATGGATGGAAATTAGCCTCGTGCTAAATCCGGCAATTTTTACACTCTTATTATGTTCCAGGTGACTGTATCTGCTTCATGGTTTTTGTGTTCATTGATTTTGCACTGTCCCGTCCAAATAAACAAATAAATAAATAAACATTTATGTTGACAATTTTATAAGTGGAGCTATAGACAACAGTGACGCGGCTGCGAAACTGTGCAAAAGGCCAGTGAAATAATGGCAATTGTGCTGGAATGGATCTTTGCAAGTGGAAAACGAATAGCTCTGAGCTACAACAAAAATGGACACATGAAGAACAGGGGGAAAACAAGATTTCCACTCCTTTAGAAGTTTTAGGTGTGATCTGGAACAGTGAAACCGATGATTTCACCTTTGAAATGACGGATGTGATAAAACATATCAAAGACAAGAAACTCACAAAGAGAGCGATGCTTCAAACTGCATCAAGGATATTCAATCCCATTGGATTCTTGTCTCCATTCAGTATCAGAGCGAAAAGTCTCTCCCAGAAGATGTGGGAGAGAGGTTTAGATTGGGGTGAAGAACTTCCAACCGATCTAGCCTTATGTTGGACTCAGTGGTGTGAAGAGCTGCCTGATGTGAGTAAAGTGTCTATAAATAGATGTTATGATTCACAGTTTGAACAGAGTGAACGGTCTCAAGCAACGCAAGAGATTGATGTTTTGCGACCAGTGTTGGGGGTACCTCATTACAAAAGTAACATATTACATGTAATATATTACTTTTAGCAGTAACTCAGTAATATAACTTATTACTTACAGGATTTCAGTATACCAGTTACTCTGTCAAGTAACTCAAGTTACAAATTGAGTTACTTTTGATTAAATCAAAGCACATAAAAAAACAATACAATCATTTCCTAATCAAACTGTGTGTTTTTATGCAAATAGCCACTATAGATGACAATAACAAAGGAAAAGGATAACATTTAGAATTTTGGATTGTTTACACTGACTTCAAAGCGGTTGACATTATTTTTCAGGATTGTTCCGGGGCGGCGATGTCATTCTGCTGCTGCTGTTGTTTTGGTAAAAGTAATGCAAAAGTAGTGTAATAATAAGTAATGAGTTACTCTACATAGACAGTAATATTGTAAAGTAACTTATTACTTTCAAATGAAAGTAACTAGTAATATGTAGTATATTACATTTTGAAAGTAACTTGCCCAACACTGTTTGCGACACGAGTGACAGTGCCTACTGTGCCGCTGCGTATTTAGGCACAGCAAAACCAGATGGAGAATGAGATGAAGTTCATGGTTGTAGTAGTTAAATCTGTGGCTAGAAAAAATATTTTTTTAATGGAATATCTTATTTTCAACTGTATTGAGCTAATAACGGGCAGCTTTATGTTTATATGCGTGGTTTGTGTGGAGTTTGGGAACTCACGATACTCTATTTCAAGTTAGCTTGCTAGGTCAGCACTAACCCTGCGTCACCAGGCACAGTCCTTTGACAACACTTCAGGGAAGAGGTGATCACGTGACCATTTGGGAGAGTTGCAGCGACCATTTGTTAGAATTGGCGGAGCCTGAGGTGAATCATCTAGATAGTAATGGAAGATCTATGAAACTATGGCTTCAGATTGTTGTATCTCACACTTCCTGGTTTCCTTCAGTACACAGACGGAGCTGTATGAGTAGACAGACAGTATCCGTCAAATCCATCACTCCATCATGCGAAGGCCTTCCAGTTTGTACTGCTCAAATGCACATACATTTGGCTGCCTTCTATTTCTGCCTATGTACTTTGGTACTGAGTATTTCAAACTGCACCTGGTTTAATATTTTATTCTTTAGTGTTGGACAGCTGACAAGTTATCTCATTACTGCTGCTATACTATCATTAGTACCATTATTATTTTCCATTAATTTATTACTCTGACGGTCACTTATCTGCAAAACCATGTCGACACAGCTCATTTACTGCTGCTACCTTTGATGCACCTTGACCCTGTATATATTCTGTAAACAGCAAACTTAGGCTACCTCACCTAGCTGTCAAGACAGGTTATTCTGTTAACTGTCTATACCTGTTAATACTGTCTTTATCTGTTCATATCTGAATCCTCACCTAGCTGTCAAGACTGTTCATATCTGTTAATACTGTCTATATCTGTTAAAGGGACACTCCGCTGATTTTCAACCAGCTTTGTATCATTAGAACATTAGTAGTATATCAGAAAACTGTAAACTGTTTTGAAGTCATTCATTTAGTTTGACAGTTATTGAGAGTTGATTTGAGTTAAGTTATGGACCAGTAATGTCATTTATGCACAAATGACATCACTGGTCCACAATTTTACTCAAATCAACTCTCAATAACTGTCAACTTAAATTAACGACTTCAAACCTGTTTACAGTTTTCTGATATACTACTAATGTTCTAATGATACAAAGCTGGTTGAAAATCAGCGGAGTGTCCCTTTAATATCTGAATCCTTTTATAATATTTTATAATCTCCTTAGATTTGTTATCTTATTTGTTTGTATCTTGTGTATTTGTTCTTATTAGCTACATGAGGACCAACCACACCAAGACAAATTCCTAGTATGCGAAAACATACCTTGGTAAATAAAAGAAATCTGATTCTGATTCTGAAGTTGCTTACACTGGTCGAGTTCATTCCTTAGTTTTAATTGCATAAGTCATCAAAAATGAAGACAAAACTAAACATAGGCTTCCTCAACCAAACAAAAACAGGGCAAAATTCATACTGTTAATCCATACTGTGGGTAAAACCATTAATATTATAACTGATTCAAAATTCAAGCTTCTGCATCATATTCCATCTCATTACCCTGTCTGTACGTGCTTTATCACTTGTGCTATAATAACATGTTATTAATTAACCCGGTCACTGTTAAACATTCTCTTCTAGGCAATACCAGTTTGACGAAGTGGGACTTTGAGAAAACCAATAAACACACCTAGGATAGTGCTGCTGAGTCATCAGGTTTATGCATTGCCGTCAATGTCCACTCACGCACTTTGAGGTGAGTTCCCGCTATTTACTAAGAGCATGTAAACGCGGAAATCCGATTGCCAGTTACCTGATTATTCTCAGAATCCGTTTATTGTGTGCAGGTAAACATATGACTGCAACGCTCTATGAAGTGGGAGAGAAGTGATGACTCTTTGTAGCACAACACTGCGTGAGAGAAATGGAAACCGTCGTGGTACTCTTGATCATCCTCGGAGTGATCTCAGGTGAGCTCTTTTCACTTCATACAGCAGATAGACATGACAATATGACAACATGTGAGTGCAATTAGACCTATTGTCCACTTATGCCTTCCCTGTGTTGTTTTGATCATTAGTGTGTTTAGGATATGGGCAGGCTCAGGTTTTCTTGTAACAAGATGCCTTCATGTTTTTTGGGGGAAATATTTTCTCATTATTATGTGCAGTTTGTGACATGTCAAAGGTTAAATAGCTAGACAACACACATTCTGGCATTTTATAATACATCACATTGTTGAATAAGCAAGGGTATGTTTGTATGTAACATGGAAGCTGTAACATGTCAGTTAGGCACCAACTGGCCTACTAGACTACTGCATTGTCCATATAGAAGAGATATAACCAGAGAGCTGAAATCCCATTCAAATACACTGATAACTAGAAAAGTGCACGCGGTGGAGTGCAGATCTCCGCCAGGCCCGCGTTTTCCCCCAAGCTGACCATAAACATGCGCGCGCATGTTTATGCGATGTGTCATATGGTTGGTACATAAACCAACCATATGACACATCACAGCGACATCACGTGACGTTTCTGATGAAGATTGCAGGAAGCAGCAGTTGAAACTGGTATTGACAAAACATACTAGTCTTTTCATATGAACAACTTTATAGTATAATACCTGTCTCCTCCAGGTTTAAGCCATGGAGTCACTGTGATACCAGATCATCTGAACGTAGCAGTAGGAGGGAGTGTGATGTTCACCACAACAGTGACTCCACCAGAAACTCCATTTACGACAGTGGCCTGGACGTTTATTGCTAATGGCACTACAAATAGTGATATAATAACCTCAACTGGTAGTTCTCCAGACATCATTGGACCAGGCTATCAAGACAGGATCACCGTCAATAGATCTACTGCATCTCTGGAGGTCAGGAATCTGTCTCTTAGTGACAGTGGAGTATACAGAGTTCTCATCATACCAGATGGAGAAGGCTTGATGACAGGAGATTCCAGTCTCATCCAGATACACGGTGAGTAGATATGTTGTTGTGTCACTGTGAGTAGACTTCATGTTGTTGCATCACTTTTTTCAATACTAAATGAAACGATAAAAATTCAAGATTAGAGTTTTGTTCGAAAATGAGAGATTAAAAATGATTGAATGACAGCTCTCTGCTCTACGGCCACGTATTTGTTAAGCCTCCTATGTTTGCTCATAAACGAGCGATACACCTGAGAGATGTATTAGTCAGAACTGACTGTTACACACGTCCTCTCCATTTCTTATCTAATTTTTTACAAATTGTATTCAATGATCAGAGGTGGGTCCTTTTTATACCCACACTCTGGCAATAAGTTCTTTATCAAAAGTAGGATTTCCTGCAAAACTAAGTTTGTTGTTTACCTTTTGAAATGTCCCTGTGGCCTCTGTTATGTAGGCAAAACCACGAGGGAACTAAAAGTTTGCATTTCTGAACATAAAAGTAATATTAGAAACAAAGATGAGAAGTCGTCTGTAGCCAGACACTTTAATTCAGTTGGGCATGATGTGTGTTCTCTCAGGTTCAGTTGGGCATGATGTGTGTTCTCTCAGGTTCAGTTGGGCATGATGTGTGTTCTCTCAGGTTCAGTTGGGCATGATGTGTGTTCTCTCAGGTTCAGTTGGGCATGATGTGTGTTCTCTCAGGTTTCAGTTGGGCATGATGTGTGTTCTCTCAGGTTCAGTTGGGCATGATGTGTGTTCTCTCAGGTTCTTTAATTCAGTTGGGCATGATGTGTGTTCTCTCAGGTTCAGTTGGGCATGATGTGTGTTCTCTCAGTTTCAGTTGGGCATGATGTGTGTTCTCTCAGGTTTCAGTTGGGCATGATGTGTGTTCTCTCAGGTTCTTTAATTCAGTTGGGCATGATGTGTGTTCTCTCAGGTTCAGTTGGGCATGATGTGTGTTCTCTCAGGTTCAGTTGGGCATGATGTGTGTTCTCTCAGGTTTCAGTTGGGCATGATGTGTGTTCTCTCAGGTTCTTTAATTCAGTTGGGCATGATGTGTGTTCTCTCAGGTTCAGTTGGGCATGATGTGTGTTCTGTCAGGTTTCAGTTGGGCATGATGTGTGTTCTCTCAGGTTCAGTTGGGCATGATGTGTGTTCTCTCAGGTTTCAGTTGGGCATGATGTGTGTTCTCTCAGGTTCTTTAATTCAGTTGGGCATGATGTGTGTTCTCTCAGGTTCAGTTGGGCATGATGTGTGTTCTCTCAGTTTCAGTTGGGCATGATGTGTGTTCTCTCAGGTTTCAGTTGGGCATGATGTGTGTTCTCTCAGGTTTCAGTTGGGCATGATGTGTGTTCTCTCAGGTTCTTTAATTCAGTTGGGCATGATGTGTGTTCTCTCAGGTTCAGTTGGGCATGATGTGTGTTCTCTCAGTTTCAGTTGGGCATGATGTGTGTTCTCTCAGGTTTCAGTTGGGCATGATGTGTGTTCTCTCAGTTTCAGTTGGGCATGATGTGTGTTCTCTCAGGTTTCAGTTGGGCATGATGTGTGTTCTCTCAGGTTCAGTTGGGCATGATGTGTGTTCTCTCAGGTTCTTTAATTCAGTTGGGCATGATGTGTGTTCTCTCAGGTTCTTTAATTCAGTTGGGCATGATGTGTGTTCTCTCAGGTTCAGTTGGGCATGATGTGTGTTCTCTCAGGTTCAGTTGGGCATGATGTGTGTTCTCTCAGGTTCAGTTGGGCATGATGTGTGTTCTCTCAGGTTCCAGGTTTAATTCAGTTGGGCATGATGTGTGTTCTCTCAGGTTCCAGGGGATCCAAGCTGTTGGTCCCTTAAAGAGGGGGGGTGACAGGGACAGAGCTTTATTGCAGAGAGAGGCCTTTTGGATTCACATTCTGCAAACAGAACACCCAAAAGGCCTCAACGAGGAGCAATTACTTGGTTGTTTCCTTTAAAACCCCTTTTTAAATTAAATGTTCTACTTTTTTCTACTTATATATTCCCTATGTATCTACTTTGATCCTATCTATTGCACTGGGAACAATAGGACACATTTTTTTTTATACTTTTAACTACAAGTATGGTTGACCAACCTCTCTTATAGTAATTATGCCTCCATCCCTGGTTGGCACTAGAGCCGATTCTAAGTTGTGGTATGTTGAGGTAATGAGGTTCTTGACATAGCCTTATTTTGAAGTACTTCCATCTTGGACGCTACAGTTATATAACTATTGTATAACTTCTACTGGTGAGGCATATTGTGTTTTTGTAAAATGTTTTATTGAATAATTGATTGTACTTCCGGCATGATTGTATATAGCCGTCATTTTTGCCTGACACAACACAACGCTGAGGAAGGCCTTTGGCTGAAACGTTGGTGGCTGCTGCCCGGTTTTGAGGAACTATTAAAACCTGTGAAAGGACATTTGGAGTGCTGGCTTTTTCTCACTACTGAGCTCTCTGCTCTATGAAAAAATACAGACTGGCTCCTGTCTATTTTAGAGCTGATTGATGATTCCAGGATGAATGCAGGTTTTTGGAAATTAACTCTTCATTTACAGTAAGTTCCATCAGATGAAATGATCATATTACAGGTCCATGGTGAATAATTTTCTTATTTCATCCACTTGTGAACTTTCAAAGGGAAATTCCCACAAAGAACACAATTCACGTTATTCCAATGATGAACTGCCTCATGTTTAAATATGCCATCATATTGATGTAGGCCAGGGGTTTTCAAAGTCTCCGACACTGGTCCTCCCCTCAGACAAAACTTGGAAAAAGGCGGCCCGCCTCGCTCAATTCCTGGATGCACATGGGATCGTGAATGTTATTTGATCCCATATATAGATACTCAACAATTGTGCCAAGATAGCCTGATATTGCGGTTTGACATACAGTACTTCAGAGTACACCAGGTACATAAAAAGGTTCTGTCTGAAGGCATTTATTTGTTTCTGACTCTGGGAAAGTGGGAAAAACAATCAGACACATTTAGGCTATTCAATATGTGTTCTAATTTTGATATCTAATGGCATAATGTAGTATATTTTCACTTCCATTCACTGAGCCTCCCCCATACCTTTTAGAAAACCCATGTCATTGGGTTACTTATGGATGAATTATAGTGAAAATAAATTGTACCCCATTTTGCTGGGGACCCCCTGGAACCCCCTCAAGGACCACTGGGCGTCCCTGGACCCCCTTTGGATTTTTTTTTTAATGAGGCAGAAGTAGGGGAAGTCATTTTAAGGATTTTAACAAGATAATTTAACCTTTCTTGTGGCAAAAACCATCAGACACAAATTATTATTCAAAGTAGATTATTTTATATACATCTTGAAACATGACTTCAGGGGGTCTTTAAGAACACATCTAAAAGTGCTTCAGGGAAAAAAGATAATCCTCTTTTACATGTTATTCACACGCAATTATTCATCTTTCACCAACAGAGAGAATATCAGGTGTTTCAATCACAGCATCAACAGACCTACCAGTTGAGGGGAAGCCAGTGAATCTAACCTGTGAAGCTGCTGCTGGCTCTGTCTCTACCAGAGAGTGGAGGAAGGATGGCTCTCCTCTGGACAATGACATCACTCTTCCAGAAGAGGGCAGAGTGTTGTCCATTAGCACTCTGAAGAGAACACACGGTGGAGAATACTCCTGTAATGTCAGCAACCCCATCAACTCTGAGGAAGTGAAACACCAAATGGTTGTGAACTGTAGGTAACATACTGTAAGCCTTTAGTTATTGTGTAGACACAGAGTTACATCACCATGGGTGAAAATAAATGTTTTACAATGTAAAATACTGTTACTTTAGTTACATTTTACTCTAAATTCAAATCACTATCAGCCTAAAGTTTGTGGTTTTAACTAAACTAGAAAAACGAGTTACTGAGCCAAGCTGCATGGCATATTGCCATATCCGTATTGATCCAGTATGTATGATCAGGTCAGTTCCCATTGATCAGCTCATGTACAATGCCTTTCAAGGTATCAATTCTACCTTTAGACCTTTCCCAGCAAACTTTTTCACATATAACGACCGTCTTCTGCACGTCAAACCAGTACGTCGAGTCAGGGTCTAATTATATATCTGGAATGGAAATCGTAGCGACATCGATGACGTTACCTGCGCTTCCGCTGAACGTAGATTATCTCCTTCCCTGCGACGTTGAAATACGCCGCACCCACAATGGCTATATATATTCACCTATTCTGCTAAAATAATTTGCAGTGTGCATTGAGTAGTGTTACATATATATATATATATATATATATAGCCTACAGTATGTCCAGATTCAAAGATTTTTGTTACATTGGATTTATTTTTGTTTTTTGATCCCAGGGTGCTGGCTTTATAGCGCTTTGTCTTAACCAGTCGGCTGTCGATTTGTTCAACTTACTCTGTGCATTTTGTCATAATGTCCTCAATGGAGATTTCCACTGAAGATTTAAGTTTCAACGTGAAGGTTCCTACTGGAACTTGCATTGCGAGCCTAGCTTGCCTCGCTAGTGTGCTCTTGACTACATTTCAATCATGAAGACTGGCTTTCTGCAGTATCATCCAGTTCCAGGTTATATCACCCCTATGCTGTGCACGCCTCTTTTTCATTCAGGGTGTGTAACTCCCTGCTCAAGTGACATCACTGATGACATCACATTTGCGCGAGTGACATCACAATTGCTCAAGGGACATCACTAGTGACATCACACTTTCTCCATTTTCCCAGTATCCAATCAGCTCAAGACATCTGTCTCTCATTGTCTGCTGAGCCAATCACCTAAGCTGTGGGTGTAGTATAGAGAGCCCATGTTACTACGTCTGTGCTGTCATCCTCAGTTGCTGATCATCATCACTGGAGCAGTTGTTTCGCCCCACCTCCTCCCCTGATCACCACCAATGTCATGACTCCTGAAGAAATCCCTTTGGGGGGATTCTCTATCCCAGGGGTCCCCAACCTTTTTTGCCTTGCGGATCGGTTTAATACTAACAATCTTGCTTCGGACCGGCGGGGGGTGTTGGGGTCGTGATATTAGATACAGCACGTATTTTCCTTGCATGAACAAATTACTTTTCAGCCCACCGTCATTTGCAAGCGTATCTATATATATATGCCATGTTGAACGTTTTTCTTTCTTTCTCTCTGTCTCTCTCTCTCGTTTCTCAAGCTCGCTGCACCCCGCAGCACATCTATCAGCAGGCCATCACCATTAATTACCTCCCGTGCGTCTGTGTGTGTTGTGGGCATCGAGCTGAGCTGCAATGCTGCTCTGCAGTCCGCATGCCAATTGTGCACAAATAGTTCTCAACGGGAGGTAGACCGGAGCGAAAATCTGCAGGACGAGGCGAGCAGCAACAGCGCGAGCAGCAATAGCGCGAGCACCGGCTATCTTCTTTTCCTCTGATTGGTTGCGCTCATGAAAGGTCAGCGACATACAAGTTCAATGCAATTACCACAAACATAGTCTATAATATTATAGCCTATGTTTATTAAAAACAATAATAATTGTGGACCGGGCCCAGTACCAAATATGTTGCGGCCCGGTACCGGTCGTTGGGGACCACTGCTCTATCCTATACTTCACTGACGCCCCCTCCCCTCTCATCTCAAGAGGAGCATCATCATATCATTGAGTCATACGCCAAACTTAATTTGTCTATTTGTTCATTAAAGTTTATTAAACCTTCCTAGTCTCTCATGATTTAAATTCAGTTTCATGATTCCAACCAACGATGAGACAGGTATATATTTTATATCATGTAGGATAATGTAACAGACTATATGTTGACTGTGCGTGCGTCTACTCTGTATGTTTCATTTATCGTTAATCTTGTGTTTGTCCGTCGGGAGATCAAGGAGGAAGCTTCTGATAAATACCATTAAAAGGTACTTACACACACCACAGGTTAAAACTATACTTACATAAACGCGTTTTCGGATTAAAAAAAATGGGCGTTAATTAATAGCAGTGATTGCACATGGAGTGCACATCACACTGTGACTATCTGATCACACAACCAAATAAATTGTCAATCAAATGTAGTTTTATTCAACAAAAACACAAAATACACCTATATGTGGTGTTTTCAAAGCAATAATCAATATTTCTTGTTTTGCAAGCGACAGTCTAGAGAGTATAGTACTTTGGGAGAACGTGGCGACACCATCACCTTGTGGCCGGCCGCCGCCATTACTTTCTGCGAGACGAGCGACACAAATTAGTCGTGACGTCGCGGTCTAGACCATGTTTGCTGGGTTACTAAGGAACACCACCAGGCCTTATCCTAGCCTATACCTTTTATATGCCTATAGAGACAGTCCGCATGTCTGGGAACGCCCATACAGTCTCTAGGAACGCCCACAATAGACGCTGGGTTAGCCTGGAGGCGGGGTCAGGGTGGGGTAAATTCCCCCATTCTATCCATTCAGCAAAGTTAGAATTTAGCTGCTAGCCCAGCCCAGGCAGACACGATCGGGGATTTAACCACCGCAGTAAACGCACATCTGAGCAGACGTCTCTTGTGTTCTGCTCTAGAACCCCCAAACCTGTAGTTTAGAGCCACAGCACCGTCTTTTGGTGAGTCTGCCCATGAGATATATCGGCGGTTTTACCCCACTCGCGCGCCAGCCGTTTAACATTTTGTGGGCGTTCCCAGACATGCGGACAGTCTCTATGACACATATAGTTTTATATTAAATTAATACAAGATGTGTTTTTTTCTCATGTTACACAACCTTTTTATCATTTTGCATGACCAATCAGTGTATTCCCACATTGATTATTTTGCTTTGATTATATTACAATGTGTTTCAGATGGACCGGTGAGTGTTAAAATCACGGGTCCAAGTGAAATAGACGTGAATCAGACCTTAGAGTTAACCTGCTCTGCTGAGTCCATACCGACTGCTAATTACATCTGGAGGCTGAACGGGACAGAGATACATCAAAACTCTGCTGTGTTCACTAAAACAGTGATTGAGGCTGACAGTGGAAGTTACACCTGTCAAGCCATGAACGCAGTTACTGAGAAATCATCAGCATCTGGCATCCATAGATTGTCTGTAAAAGGTAAAGTTAAGCAGGCTAGTTTGGTTACCGCAGAAAGTGCATTTGCATTGAGCCATGCTTGATCTTCAAGCTATATAGTGTTAATTTTAGACTATATTGATACTCTGGGATATCATGATAGATGTATACATATGTACCTCCAACATAATAGAATCATTGTTTAAATAAGAATATGGCCACAGTCAATTTCATCTATTTCATCTGGATGTCTTTGGCCAGGGCTACAATAATATTTTTGTGTATTTATGCAGCACTATAGAGAGGCAAAGTGAACGTCACTTCCTGCTTTTCTCTCTGTACCAGCCGCTGAAAAAATATGAATGGTGGTGAACGGCGAATAACGTTACTTTTTTGATCCCGTTTGAATTGTGCCACGGGGTGCCAATGCTAATTTTGTCAATTTAAAACATAACTTTGCATGTCAAGAAAAACACAGTTTGTCGCCAAACTGTTGCACTATAAGTTATAAATCAGAAAGACTACATACACTGTCGCCTAAGTGACGTCACTTACTCTACCGGCAAAGCTGAAGACCGGCGACATGCCACGAGCTTCCACGAGCTATGTAGTTTTTATACAAAACTGCAACTTTCTTGACATGCAAAGTTATGTTTTAAATTGACATAATTAACGTTAGCACCCCGTGGCACAATTCAAACGGGATCAAAAAGGTTAACATTATTCTCCGTCCACCGCCATTCATAATTTTTTCAGCGCTGGTACAGGGAGAAAGCAGGAAGTGATGTTTCACTTTGTCTCTCTATTTGCATCATTGTCTGTTTCAGCTCCCTTTGCTGTTGACTATGCTGACCTAATAATATGGTCAACTGTACTTGGAACATTGGTCCTGATGGGAGCTGTGGGCTCAATATATGCTGTGATCTACGAAATAAAAAGAAAACAAAGGAGGAAAAGGTAAATAGAGAATAAAGGCAGGCTATGCTTTAACATGACCTACAAGAGGAACTGTTTTCTGTTGGAGAAGGCCTGGTAACATTATCGATGGCATCAACAGCCACAGCCTGTTCAGTGGGTGACTTTTATATTACTAGGTATTAGGTAGAAATCAATCTGGGAACCCAGAGTCTATTTTTATTTGAAAAATAGACCCTACCCTACCGTTTTTCCCAGCTTCCTGTACAGCACGCCTCTCCTGCAACCATCACTTCCTTTTCCGTGTCCATGCTCCACTGTCTAAATAGCAACTTGCGCCGCAACTTTACAGTAATTTTCCACTGTTGTTGTACGACGAGTTGACGTCTTTTATGCAGTGTGTTTATGCGTTAACGTTATTTTCCACTTTCCTTTTCCACATCTGTTTCAGCTATTTGCTAATAACATTAACGCACATATATATATATATATATATATATATATATATATATATATATACATATATAAATAATCTGTGTGTGTGTGTGTGTGTGTGTGTGTGTGTGTGTGTGTGTGTGTGTGTATATATATATATATATATATATATATATATATATATATGGTTGTTTCACCCCACCACATATATCAGCAACTGAGATGACAGCACAGACGTAGTACCATGGGCTCTCTATACTACACCCACAGCTTAGGTGATTGGCTCAGCAGTATATATATATATTACACAGTATACACACACACACACACACACACACACACACACACACACACACACACACACACACACACACACACACACACACACACACACACACACACATCTCTTATCATCATCATATAAAAGGGAGGATACACACATAGGCTACTATATCTTATATATCATCATCATATAAAAGGGAGGAAGTGGGCTCTCTTGTTTGTTTCAGTTTTTGTCTCCCACATTGGATGGTGTCATCAGTGATGGTCAATTGTGATGTCACTGATGATGTCACAATGTCTATGACATGCAAAGTTCAGCAATTGTGCACTGAGTGACGTCACTCGAGCACATGATTGAAGGAAGTTGATGTCAGTGTTTATTAGGGTCTGAAATGTCTAACAACTAAAGTAGGAAAACTTTGCTTTATATTGTTCAGGAGGGAACGTGCAAACATCTCGGACCAAGGTCAATCACAACCCAGGGGTCAGTGGAGATGGTCGTGGTACCTTCCAGGCAAGTTTATTTCTCACATTTCATTCATACACAAGTGCCTTGCATGAAATAGATAAAAGAAAATAGCAAAAAAAATGCATTACTGTATATTACAAGAATCCAAACAATAGAGATATTTTATTCATTTAAAGAACACATAATCGTGGTGAAGAATAGTCGCATTATTTCTTAGTATTTCCAGTTGCACTGACTCTTGTGAGTGAATCCAATGTGTATTCTTTTCAAATATAATAATTCATATTGTCTTCCTGTCCAATGCACATTTTGCCTCAATCCTGCCCTTGTTTTTTGATCAGAGTCCTGCCTGATCTCACCATGCTGCTGGAATTGTCATATTAGGTCAAAGTATCTTCCATTCTTAACCCATTGATACCTGATGCAGCATTTGCGTGTATATCCCTCATTTGTGTGTGTATCCCTTTAAGACCGTATCCCTTTAAGAGGTCTTAAAGGGATACACACACAAATGCTGCATCAGGTATCAATGGGTTAATGGAGATATTACACAAGGCTCAGCCATTCTAGCTCACCAAGTTCCCATGTTTTTCATTTAGTATCTGATCTCCCTGCGCTGCTGCAGAGCTCGTTTTACTGTTACACCAGCGACCATTTTGTCAGAGTACAGTACGTGTCACATTTTTCAAATGATGGGTATTCAATTGCTGATGATGGTCTTGTAGACCGAAAGCTCGGCCTAATAGAAATACATTGCATAGATCAGTAAGTGTGCATCGGTTTTCTCTTTTTTTAGTGTGGATGTCTAGTTTTGAAATTAGAACTCTGAAATCCATTTGGTTTCATTAATGTACATACTGTATTGACTCTCTCTCTGTCTCTCTCTCTCTCTATGCACAGGTTCTCATCATGCTGATCTTGATGACAATAATGATAATGATAATAATAATAATACTAGCGCCCTCTAGATGGTTGTTCTGGATGAACGTCGCCTAATCTGTTTGCATGCTCATTGGTTGTTTGGGGTCACATAGTCTGTAGTTTGCATCCTAATTGGTTGTTTGAAGTCACATGACCTGTTAGTGAAATATTAAGAGCAGCGGTGCTTTCCACTGAAGCGGGATAACAGCCTGAGTCAAGACATCGTTTCATCTCGCGCCATTTGCATGTGTCATCCACTGTACATTCTGTGACCGCCTTCACTTAAGTAAACAGTTGAACAGTCTTTCAGCATCTATGTTGTCATTGCTTCTCATCGGAGCCCCCAGGATGAAATAAGCATAATATTAAACCGGCACCAGCTCCAACAATTCTCTATACTTACAGTAGGAGTCCACAGAAAACAAGAAAAATAGAAATGACCAACAGGCAACAGATACAATTAACAATTCAGTCAGGGATATAAGGAAAACAGAGGGGATGAAGGGAGTGTGAGGGAGGGACAGGGGAGAGAGGGAAGGGGAGAGGGGGGTGGAGGAGGTGGTTAAGGGTAGGGGAGGTTGTAAGCTTGGCAGAACAGGTAGGTTTTTAGTCTGGATTTGAAAGTGGAGAGTGAGGGTGAGTCTCATGACAGGCTGGGGGGAGGGAGTTCCAAAGTCGGGGTGCTGCTCTAGAGAATGATCGGTCTCCAAAGCTTTTCAGTTTGGATGGTGGGATGGTGAGGGTAACAGTGGAAGAGGATCAGAGAGTTTGGGTGGGGTGATGGGGGAGGAGGAGGTCAGTCACATAGGGGGGGGGGGGCAGGCTGTCGAGGGCTTTGAAGGTGGGGAGGAGTAATTTGAAGTTGATGCGTTCTTTGATGGGGAGAGAGTGGAGGACAGGAGTGATGTGGTCACGGGGACCGGGTATGAGCGAGCAGGCGGTCGGCTAAATTCTGAACCATCTGGAGTTTATGGAGGGAGCAGGAGCTGATGCCGGTGAGGAGGGAGTTGCAGTAGTCAAGGCGGGAGGAGATGAAGGCGTGGATGAGGGACTCAGCATCAGCAGCAGGGGGGATAATGAAAATGACAGGACCAAGGCCGGATCTACCATATGGGCAACCTGGGCAGTTGCCCAGGGGCCCTCAGTATGAAGGGGCCCTCAAAAAAAAAAAAATATATATATATACAGTATATATATTGAAGAGTTCATTTGCAAAAACAGGTATCTCCGTTTGGATTTTTTATCATTTTATTTTATATGTATTGATACTGTAATCTATTTATTTTGGGGAATTTTTTATTATCAATCATAACTAAAACATATTCATCTGAAAATTTTCACATAAACCACCTCAATAATGTTTTCTATGTGCGCTCCAGGCAGTATCAAACAGATGTTTGTTCATTTTAAGAATGGCGTTTACCTGTTTTTGCAAATTAACTCTTATATATTTTTTGGGTCGGGCTCATGTCGGGCTCCACAGAACTGTGACACAAATCTAAGACCAATCAGGACAAATTAAAATTTGTTTCCAAGAAGATTAAGTCTCATTGAGTGTCATTGGATGCCTGTGGGCAAGTGGTGACCAGGGCGCGGGAAGTGGCGGTGCTTGTGGTGCTGCAGCACCCTCTGCTGTTTTGTTTTGGAATTGTAATGTCAGTTAAAACAATTATAATGATTAAAATGTGTTTCATATGTTTTATATTGCAATATTTGGGGTTTAGTTGAAGACTAGGAGCAAAGCAAAGAGGGTGGAGATGTTATTTTTGATGTTTGGTTTATAATAATAAGATAATAAAATATAATACTAAATAAGTTCAGTGTTTCTGCCTGTGTTGCTGTCTGTTGTAGTGTAAAATGATCTAAAGGGAGAGCAGGTGGTGACATGAAAGTGAGTGAGAAAAGGAGAAAATACTGAATAATGACATCATAACATCATAACCCTAACCCTAACCCCATAACCTAATATTAATTTAAAATTAGATATTCCTCTAAACATGGCTAAAAAAACATCCAAACGCCCTTGCGGGAGCCGCCGGAAAAAGACCCTTCCTTGCAGCACCCCTACTTTTTTTACCCCTAGCATTTTGTAAAATGCTTATAAAAAAAAGATTTGCTTGGTCAAACAAAGCGATTCAGTTATATTTACAATCAGCATTTTACTTGGCATTTTTTTTGTTTTTGTTTTTATCTTGTTTTCCCCCTTCTTGTGTCCGAGTGTAATGTTCGGGGGGGAGAAGGGGGGGGGGGGGGTCATGTAGGGGGGCGTTAATCTGGCCTTGGACAGGACCAGCGCTGCCCCCAAGAGTGAGTATCCAGTCCATGTCGGGGTGCACCACATAATGGCACATAATAAGTTGATCTACAGTAAGTATTTACTTATTGTATTGTTATTTTCAGAATCTGTTTCAGTTTAAAAAGAAGAGAAGCACTGTAAGCAATTTACTTGATATCTTACTGTATACTGTACATATAAGCATCATCTCAAAACTGCTCAATTTTCAGGCGTTCCGCAGACCCTGCCCTGAGGCCAACACATCACCTATGCCGCTCCCTCCGTTTTCTGCCCTCGCCCTTTCCTTCGTAAGCCAGCACCCTCACGCTCTGCCCTCTTCTCACCACAATCCACGTCTCACCACGCTGCCTAGTTCTTTATGAGGAAAGGACTGGCCAGCTCCACGGTTAAAGCCTACGATGCTACCTGGCGGTCATTTGCCTCGTTGTGCCTCATCATCGCCCTCAGGCATGCTAAAGCAGGCGAGGCTTACTCATCGCCCTCAAACGTGCTAAAGCAGGCGGGGCTTACTCCATAGCATAGTCATCGCCCTCAAGCACGCTAAAGCAGGCGAGGCTTACTCCATAGTCATCGCCCTCAAGCACGCTAAAGCAGGCGAGGCTTACTCCATAGTCATCGCCCTCAGGCACGCTAAAGCAGGCGAGGCTTACTCCATAGTCATCGCCCTCAAGCACGCTAAAGCAGGCGAGGCTTACTCCATAGTCATCGCCCTCAGGCACGTTAAAGCAGGCGAGGCTTACTCCATAGTCATCGCCCTCAGGCACGCTAAAGCAGGCGAGGCTTACTCCATAGTCATCGCCCTCAGGCATGCTAAAGCAGGCGAGGCTTACTCCATAGTCATCGCCCTCAGGCACGCTAAAGCAGGCGAGGCTTACTCCATAGTCATCACCCTCAGGCACGTTAAAGCAGGCGAGGCTTACTCCATAGTCATCGCCCTCAGGGACGCTAAAGCAGGCGAGGCTTACTCCATAGTCATCGCCCTCAAGCGCGCTAAAGCAGGCGGGGCTTACTCCATAGCATAGTCATCGCCCTCAAGCACGCTAAAGCAGGCGAGGCTTACTCCATAGTCATCGCCCTCAAGCACGCTAAAGCAGGCGAGGCTTACTCCATAGTCATCGCCCTCAGGCACGCTAAAGCAGGCGAGGCTTACTCCATAGTCATCGCCCTCAAGCACGCTAAAGCAGGCGAGGCTTACTCCATAGTCATCGCCCTCAGGCACGCTAAAGCAGGCGAGGCTTACTCCATAGTCATCACCCTCAGGCACGTTAAAGCAGGCAAGGCTTACTCCATAGTCATCACCCTCAGGCACGCTAAAGCAGGCGAGGCTTACTCCATAGTCATCACCCTCAGGCACGCTAAAGCAGGCGAGGCTTACTCCATAGTCATCGCCCTCAGGCACGCTAAAGCAGGCGAGGCTTACTCCATAGTCATCGCCCTCAAGCACGCTAAAGCAGGCGAGGCTTACTCCATAGTCATCGCCCTCAGGCACGCTAAAGCAGGCGAGGCTTACTCCATAGTCATCACCCTCAGGCACGTTAAAGCAGGCGAGGCTTACTCCATAGTCATCACCCTCAGGCACGCTAAAGCAGGCGAGGCTTACTCCATAGTCATCGCCCTCAGGCACGTTAAAGCAGGCGAGGCTTACTCCATAGTCATCACCCTCAGGCACGTTAAAGCAGGCGAGGCTTACTCCATAGTCATCGCCCTCAAGCACGCTAAAGCAGGCGAGGCTTACTCCATAGTCATCACCCTCAGGCACGCTAAAGCAGGCGAGGCTTACTCCATAGTCATCACCCTCAGGCACGTTAAAGCAGGCGAGGCTTACTCCATAGTCATCGCCCTCAAGCACGCTAAAGCAGGCGAGGCTTACTCCATAGTCATCACCCTCAGGCACGTTAAAGCAGGCGAGGCTTACTCCATAGTCATCACCCTCAGGCACGTTAAAGCAGGCGAGGCTTACTCCATAGTCATCGTCCAATCTTCATTTCGAGGAGAACATTCTGCAGGCAAATGGCCGCCTAGTGCCTGTAACCTGGCAGAATTTCTAGCCCATAAATGAACTAATAACTTGGCCAATAAGTACAGTATGTAACCTACAAAATAAAGCAAACGGTAATGTCTTCATTTGATGTAGAATGCAGAGGACATGTAACTTGTTCGTTAAACTAGCATTCCAGGAATATTGTATTTACCACTCCCTTTACCGCGGCTAGTCGACGCTCCAAGCCGGCAGCACAGATGAAAGAGGTGACTAGTTTGCATCCCTGAATACAAAGTAAACACACACAGACCACAGGAGGCACCATTATATTCAGCTGTTTTAGTGTGCTTTATGCTGCCAGTAGCTGGGGGGGTACGGGGGTATGAGTGGGAGAGTATGATGTGTGAATGGGGGTAAGGGGAAGGAGGGGAATGGGCACTGCACTAGCCAATTATTACCAATTATTAATTAGCTTCTAATCAAAACACTTTATTTTCTTTTAGTGTTAAAATGCTATTTAAAGATTTATGTGAACATTCCTTTGGTTGTGTCTCAGAGCAGTGATTTCTGAATTTGCTCCCTCACCTCCACTAAAATGTGACCACCTTTCAGACACATACATGCAATCATTCCCTCAACAATATACTGTATCCCAATGTGCTCCATCCCTCACCACCCACCCCTTGAATCCCTGACACAGAAAGGACCTGGGACGGACCGGGGTTCGAACCCAGGACCTCCGTGCTGTGAGGCAACATTGCTAACCATTTTGCCACCATGAGGTCCTTTTTTTTCTTCTTTAAGTGCCAAAATTGCATTTGGACAAACTGTGTACATACTGGAATAGACCGCCTGCAATAAGGGCACATCCTACTGTACATGACCCACTTTTAAGATCCATCTCATCCATCTTTTTATTTTTATTTAACCTTTATTTAACCAGGTATGTCATTAAGAACAAATTCTTATTTACAATGGCGACCTACATCTACGTATGTATACGGCGGTATGCACAATGTACATTGTCTCAGTCTGGTCTTACATTTCATATTTTGACTCATTCATTCATGTATTCATTTCTCTAGACACAATAAATCCACAATTGCTTCCTTAATTTCACTTTATGCTACTATGTTTTCTTTTTGTGTTATTCCCCAAACTGTGTGACCGGACAGACAGTCATTAGTTGTGATGAAACAAAAACATATATTCTTTTATTGTTTGGTAATAATTTTCATACAGACTTGAACACTTAAGATTACACAATCAAGCATGATACTGTAAGGCTATGTAAGGATTAATACACTGATGTCACACACACACACACACACACGCATGCACGCACGCACGCACGCACGCACGCACGCGCGCGCGCGCGCACACACACACACACACACACACACACACACACACACACACACACCTAGAATGAACAATGCAGGTACAAAAGTGATGAATACACAAAGAGTTAGAACTTAGTATCAGTGTGTGTGTGTGTGTGTGTGTGTGTGTGTGTGGCAGGGGGGGGGGGGGGTGAGACCATCAATGCAAGAAGAGCCCCATCATATAAACATTTTGCAGTTGTGAATCTAGTCACATCAAAACAGTTTAAGTCCGACTGAATGGGTGTAATAATTATATAGCAATATACAAAGATGTGTGTGTTGCAAACATGCATTTACCGTTTTTAGTCCAAAGAATGTTTGGATGGTGGATTTTATTGTATTTGCTCAATTTAGTTTCACAGATTGATGCATGTTTAAGTGGGACATTCATCCCAAAACCAACTGATAGTGATTTGATCTGAGCATTGTCTAATCGCATTGTGTGATTGCTTGATCATTATTATTACATGTTTTCTTTTCAGTCAGACGTTTCTGAGACATTTCGTACAACTTGGGATAAACCAACAAGCTTCTCCGTCATTTTCTTGGCTCCATATTGGTTGTGTGAAAAGGGCCGCTGGTGACGACACCAGTGCCTTTCTGAAAAGTTCACAGATTAGAACTAGAAGCGATCGGAGCAGCCACAAGATAATGTCTCAGACTGTTTTCAATAATGAAGGCTACTTCCCCCTTAAATGTCTGATTAACCATTCCATTCATTAATCCATTGTTCCTTTCCATTCATCTCTCTCTCCCCCTGCAGCAACGCCCTGTTCAGGTTATATCATTCATTCATAAATATGCACGCCCCTTCATTCCTGTCCAATCAATGTCTCCCACACGCTTTCCCTCTCTCTGGCCTGCTGGCCAATCACCTAACTGGAGTTCTATATCAGTTCCTTCGTATTCTAGAGTGTGTAATTCACCTTGTGTGTCACCCCTCAGTGATGATCCCCGCTGTAGCAGTTGCTTCGCCCCACCTCCTCTCCTGAACACCACCAATGTCATGACTCCTGTAGAATTCCCTATGGGGGATTCTCTGTCTATCCTATAAATCACTGGCGTCCTCCTCTCGTCTCAGAGGAGCGTCATCATACCATGGAGTCATACGCCAAATCTAAGTGTTGTTTGTTGCATCATTAAACTTTATTGTACTTTCCTTCTAGTCTCTCATCATTGAAAAAAGGTTGGAGCTCTCGGAAAGACGCTCCTGCACGCAGCGCCTCTGCATAGGTTCTCTCCTAATTTGGAACAATTGAAAAAAGATGCTGAAGAAGCCAGGTCAAGTTCAAGTTCAACAGCTCGATGGCTGGGTTGGGGGGCAGTGAAGTTCAACAGCCCGATGGCTGGGGGGGGGGGGGGGGGGGGTTTGGGGGGCAGTGAAGTTCAACAGCCCGATGGCTGGGGAGGGGGGGCAGTCAAGTTCAACAGCCCGATGGCTGGGGGGGGGGCGGGTTTGGGGGGCAGTGAAGTTCAACAGCCCGATGGCTGGGGAGGGGGGGCAGTCAAGTTCAACAGCTCGATGGCTGGGGGGGGGGGGGGGGGGGGCAGTCAAGTTCAACAGCTTCAACAGCCCGAAGGCTGGGGGGAGGGGGGGAGAGAGGGGGGGGGGGTGCAGACAACTATTTTGAGGCCGAGTGAAGCATCCTGATGGCTTGGGGACACACGCCCTTACAGATTAGGCACTTCTAAATGTGGGTTCACCAAAAGTACACTGGGTGCTGGCTGTTGGGCCTTGTCCTGCATTCAGTATCTCTCCTCCATGGAAGCGTGGTCTGAGTTGCTCGTGGTCAAGGCCATGGATGTGCCCTTCCTCTCAGTAGGCGGAGCAAAGTCAGACTTCCGAGAGAGGTGCGAAGCCGCGGTGCGAGATGAGGCGAATCGCGCGTGGTCCTCCGCCAAGGCGGTCTCGAACACCAAGCATATAGACCGCTTGAGCTTCTTCCGCAATTCACCGCACATGAAGAAATAGAGGATGGGGTTCAGGCAGCTGTTGAGAGTGGTCAGACATTTAGCCAGTAGACTTCCAGTACTCACAACGCGTCTAGTGACTGTGCTGCTAGAAGCCTTCAATTGGAGAAGCTGCAGCACGTGGAAGGGCAGCCAGCAGAAGAGGAACGCAAAGATGATGGCAATGATGATTCGGAAAGATTTCTGTTTCCTTCCTCTCTGGAGGCGCCTGACACGCACGGCGATGGCAACATAAGAGAGAGTGATGACTAGGAAGGGGACGAGGAAGCCCAACACAAAGCGGAAAATGGTGAGGGTCCATTTATCCATTGACTTAGAATAACCACACACAAACCGTCCCCTGCCTACCTCCCGAACCTCCCGCAAAACGACGTATGGTAAGCTGCAGGCCAGAGCAGCCAGCCAGATGACAACGCAGATGATCTGAGCTTTGCGAGGGGTGCGCTTGTTTTGGGCCCACACCATCATCCAGGTGGACAGGCAGCGGTCCAGACTTATGGCCACCAGGAGGAAGATACTGGCAAACATGTTCACTAGAAACACTAAGTTGTTTGACTTGCACATGAAATCTCCAAAAGGCCAGTTGCCACCGCGGGAGGTGTTGACGATGCTGAAGATCAGGGAGGCTGTGTAGAGGAAGTCAGCCAGGGCCAAGTTGAGGAACCAAACTGAGTTGACCGTTTTCTTCATCCTGAACCCCGTCACATAGATGACCAGACTATTGCCTGTAGTCCCAAGCACAAACGCCACACTGCAGATGATCATCTGGAATACGTCCATGTTGCTGAGACCAGGCGGCTGAATTGGTGGTGCGACAGTGGAACGGAAGCTTTCATATGAATCTAAAAAAAGAAGACACAAGTGTTATTAGTGTGATTATGTTATACAACATGCTGTTAACAATTTATGATAATCTGGTGATTTGTTTCACAATATATAGTATATATACCAGTATTATCTTAGCCTTTAGGATTTGACATTGAACATGAAAGCTGGGACTACTGAAATTTTTGACAGAATTAGAATTAGGCCATTGAATTTTTAAATCGAGACACTAACGGTGAATAGGGTAAAAACGCCATTCTCTTTTTCTCTTTCTCATACTCTGAGCGAGAAATCTCCACTTAAGTAGCACATCCATACACCAAACGTTCTATTCCTAACTTCTGAAGGTTTTTCCAGAATGGTTTGTTCATATATCATTCACAGCCTGATTTATATAATATTGTATTCCTAAAAACATGGCATTTTTATGACTGTTGACAGTTGACAGTTTTCTGATTTGGAGTGATGAGTACATGAGTCACAACATGTGAGCAAAGATGCGTAAGTCTTTGTTTGAGCTGTAATTCCTCAAATGGCTACTTGAGGCAGGGCTCAGAAGTCCCGTCGTTCCTGTTAAAATGCCCAACTTTATAACAGTAATTAAGCATCTTTACAGTCTGGGCCTTAACACGATTTTGGTCTATATAGCTAATTTCACCTTTTCATAACAACTGTAGGGGGGTCATTTTTTCAGAATAACTCACCCATCTGGAGTAAAATAGATGATAAGAAAACGGTGTGATTGACAGATCACCTGTCCAGTGATCGCGCAGCTTGCCGATCACGGACCAATAGCAGGCGGAGCTGTGGCTCTGGGAAACCCCCATCTCACTGAAATTGCAACTTAATCCCCCCCCCCCCCCCCCACACTCATTTCACCAAATGCAGGTGGATCACACATAATACCAAAAAAAGTTTATAATAGTTTGTGCATGAAATAAATATTTTCAGATCAGTTCTCTTCTGCAACAAATTATGACCAACAGAACCTTGCTGTTGATGCATTTCAGTAAGCTTATGCAATACTCCATGCATATTTGCAAATTATATTTTTGAAGGAAAACAATAATGTTAAAAAGCCTATTGCATTATGCTCCCAACGTGTCGTAAAGTGCAGATTTGGACCATCTTACCTGTCCCCATATTCCTGCTGTGATGACAAAGAGAGCACAAACCGAACCTAACGCCTGATAGTTTTAAATTTTTGAACCAGGAGGCAGAGACAAGTGAAGTGTCACTTCTATTGCAGTTGTGCAAATGTACACACCCTAACGACCATGAAACCACCAAGTTCTAAAAAAAGAGAACCCTGTCAAACACCTCCTACTGTATAGCCTCAGCCAGGAAGGATGACATCGCTGATGACCTCATCACTGATGACGGTAATTAGGGCAATCACCTAATTAAAAAATCTGGCTCAGTCAGGTCACCTGCACGGGTGCTCTTTACACCCCCTCAAAGTTTCAGCCCGATCGCATGGAAAACAGCGGACACAATTCTGCTCGCACTGGAATGCACACACACACACACACACACACACACACACACACACATTGAATTGAACACTTTTATTGAAATATTTACATACACTTTTTTAAACCAGTGAATGAAAAAAGTGTGATTTCAGTCTTTCAGTCAAGCAAAACCAGCACAGCTGTGACATTTGACAATGAGACGACGATGTGACTGTGCAAGGTGTATTCCATGTAACACCAATCTTGTGTCAGCCTCATCCTGGTCACTATAAATATCCAATAAACAGTCAACGCCTGACTTGCTAACTATCTTGACCTCCTCACCATTTTGGGGCTGAGGGTTCAAATCTCACATGGCACAAGTGTTAGGTATAATGATGATGTTTCACTTTATATAATGGTACACAAAAAGAATAACTAATGGACATAATTAAGTAACGATTCAGTACTCATAAACTACTGAGTATGATCATGATGCACCACTTTACAATAGGGTACACAAAAAGAGTAACTAATGGACAGGTAATAATGAAGTAATGATTAACTAACGATCAACTATTACACTCACAAACTGACCATTAACTAACCATTAAATAATGAGTAATTACTCTACTAAGGAACTGACAAATCATTAATATACTACTACTACTACTACTATACTCACAATGTGACTTTAACTAATGATTAACTACTATACTCAGAACTGACTTTAACTAATCATTAATTAATGACATTGTTCACTGTTGATGACATTGTGACAGCATCAGTAGTTTATATCACTGTAGACTCAGCTCTCAGTCTTATCACCAAACGTCTGGAAACCGAGACTAATATCACTGATGATTTCACTATTGACATGATTGTCAACATTGCTCGAGTAACTATTTTGGCTCGACAACAAGACAACTTTAAAGTCATTTTTCTCAGTTTTGCACTCTGGGAAGTTACTGCCTTTTTCCTTTGTGGGGCAGTATTCACCTTATGTAGAAGAGACAGTCTGGCTTGAGCGACTAAGCAACAAGGATTTACTTTATATATTTTTGAGATTTTCTTTTTTGCCTAATGTTGCCTATGGAAGCTGGGTCAGAAGCTTTTTAATTTCTCAATTCAATTATTCCATCACAAAAGACACTTGGCCAGCCCCTGTCAAAAGATACTATCCTCTCCACCCTCTTTTCAGCTGTGGCTGGCGGACATGATGTTATACGGATGGAGAGACTCAGGTTCCTGAGGACCATCTCACTCGCGAGATTTTTTGTTGTTTGGGACCCGTTTCTCGCCCACCTCCACGAGGTTAGGGGCGATGGGTGACTCGTACCGGCTGGTCACCGATAGACCCCCCTTAATTATGAAACAATGATATATATTCCTGTAGAATCCATACATATGTACAATATCATCTTTGTTTATTTGAAGGAAGAAGAAAAAAAGCATACACATGTCTGGTAGCCTCCTCTTTTATTTTTGTTTTGATTTATCTTGTTATTGTTTCATTTCCATGTTTGTCTTTGTTGTTATTTTTTTCCTTTTATTTTTTATTTTCTTCTATGTCTCACACTGTCCATGTATGAACACAAAACTGAAAAACAAAAAAAAACATATATATATATCCTACAGGCCGAACAAGGAAACCCTGTTTGTGTATATGTGTGTGTACTAACAGATTATGCGAGGTGTGTATGTTTGCCGGCAAGCAAGGCTACATTCAACTGTGTGCTCAGCAGGTGGCTTGGCATGATGCAGAGCAGCTTGGCCTCCTCAGCAGAGGACTGTGCCATAGGCCGGAGGGAGACCGCCGGGTGATCGTTGTTCTGGAGCTGTAGGAAACACCATGGTCTGAAAAAACACCAACACGTGAGCTGGAATCTGAACTGAACTCCAAACTGACTCACATGATGTCACACATCTACTAGGGATGGGACCGATCCGATCCAATATCGGTATCGGGTGCCGATACTGACATAATTCACGAATCGGAATCTGATTTTTTTTCTTCATTTTTTGCAAATCCAGCGCACACGTAATTTGCCCATGTATAATAGTATCCTTCTTTGCCTTGTATATTTTCTTAATTTTGTCTGCTTTTTGCAAGGTATATTAAAAAAAAACTTTAATTGGCCAAATCTTTGCCTATACTGTATATTCAAGAAAAATATTGGTATCGGAATAATATCGGTATCGGCAGATATCCAAATTCAGGTATCGGAATCGGATCGGAAATGAAAAAATGTGGATCGGTGCATCCCTAACATCTACACCACACATTTACATCACATGATGTCACACATTACATGACGTGACATCACACATTTACAACAAACCTCAGGGTTGTTGGCCTGTGAAGGGAGCAGAGACTGCAAAGTAGGTGGAGCCTCCATGGCCACTCTGCTGCCTTGAGGTACATGACTGTTCACCATGAACACTTGCTATAAGACAAACAACAGAAGTGTTTTTGGTCACATTTTACAAGTAGAAGTCCACTCGGAGAGTGCGCGGACCTCCACCAAGGCCAATACTCCAGTCTGCTATGATATGCACATTTTGTGAGTCGGATCAGAACCCTAACCCCTAGTAGTTGATGAGTACAGAATCATTCATTATTATCTGTCCATCTTTGCTCCCCCTTTGTAACTACTCTAGATTTTGTGTAGTACCTTATTTTAAAGTGTTACCGTCTCGCCATATTTTAAACAGATAAAGTCTTTCAATTATCTGTTGTTATATGAAAACACAAAGCAACATTAACCCGGACAGAGAGTGAATACATAATTCATAGTAGAGGCTTAAGCTTAATTTATACTTATTAGAAAGTGTCGCTCAGCACATGGTCGCAGACGAAAAAGAAAGTGTCGCTCATGGTGTTTGCATTTATAGACCAATTATACGCCTACGTCACAATGACAACAAACAGCGTCAGATGCGCAAGACGGAGGCAGAAAGACAGACTCCGCGCAGCCCTGTCAAGTAGTTTTCCAGTGCCTGTGAAACTATTCCAGCAAGACATGTCTTCGTGTTGTGCAGTGCGATGCCAGAATTGGAAAGCTATTGTAGCAGAGTATTCGGGTCCGCCTATTCACACTTAATAAAATAATAAACGATAGAGCCAGGCTGTAACGTTATACAAGCTTCTCCCCACATATCCTGTTCTACGCAACTCGAGGGAACATACACAGCCTCGCACACACGCAATAGAACACAACACAACACTGAACAGTCTGTTACACTATCAACAAAGCAAGGACTAAAGTTTTACCGAATCCCGTCAACTCATACTGCTTTTAATGCTAACCGTAGGTGTCTTTGGTTGCAAGCCGAAAGAGGAAATCGTTAAAAATGCCCGACTTTGCAGTGCTCGCTCATTTCATATCAGGTAAACTGTAGTAGGCTGCTAACAGCCACATCGCTCGGTTAGTTAACAACCAAGTAGCCTAACGTTAAATAATGTCATTATTGAGTTGAACTGATTGGAACGAGGACATCATTAAAAATGCCCGACTTTGTAGTGCTCATTTCATAATCAGGTAAGCTGCCTGAAGCTGTAGGCTGCTCAGCCACATCGCTCGGTTAGTTAACGACCAAGTAACGTTACATAATGTCATTATTGAGTTGTGTGCATTATCAACATAACAATATATCTTTGCAAGTTACAGAATAATTATCTACGCTATCCCCAGTTATAAAGGAATGCACGATATGTGCTTGGCCAATTGACAGCGCCAGTGCGTATGGGTCTGTAAGACATATCCCATTAAACAACGTTTATTTCGATGCATAACATTGCTTATCACTAGGCGATAAGCTGTGGTAGTAAGCCGAGAACTGCATTTTAAAACTAAAATATAACTGTGTGTTCCAGATGGGCATAGAGCAGTCCTGACAGCGGGGCTTTTACACAGTTCTCACTGTCTGTCAATGCTGGGCTGACGGGTTTCTGCCTACACGATGCGCGCGCAGCTCAATGTTGACAAGCTGTATAAGGGGTCTATACTTCAGTGAACGTTCGTCTCGGTTCAACGGTCACGTGACACCCGAACGTGCTGCAGACAGCCACGGACGGCAAGAGAGGGAATGGAATGCACAGTGAAACCACCTCGGAGGCAAGAAGTAACATACTTGGCTGCAGCCGCATATAAACGACACACAACCACACAACTCACATCCTCTCTCTCTGGGAAATTGGTCACGATGTTCTTTGTGATTTTCACGAAGTCATACATCAAGGACAGGCTGATAAAAATAGCGGGGACACGTTCATTCATTTAAATCGAGCGAAAACCAAAACAAGGAAGTCAAGCACGTGCCGTCTATATAGCCAATCAGACTTGCGCGATACTATGACGTAGTCAGCGACACTAGACACTTCACTAGGTAGCAGACACTGCTCGCCGACACTTGAAAGTGTCGACTCAAGTCCTCATTTCTGTCGGCGACCGTTTCAAAAGTGTCGGCAGACAAAGCATAAATTGGGGCTTTAGCCTCTGAGCTCTGTGCGGTCATTTGGCGCCCTGTGATGGGTGTGGTGATCTGTTTGTAAGATGCAAGTGGCCTCACCTGGGGCTGGGGGTCACAGTTGCAGGTAGCTTTGCAGGCGTACACTGCAACGGTGATGGAAACAGCCAACTCCAGGAGAGCGAAGACAACCAAGACCCCTGAAACCCCCATCGACAAACCCTGTGGACAACATGGAGGAAACTGCAGTCAGACCTCCTGCTATTGGATGAAATCATTGTACAGGTTTATGTCCAACTAGTCTCAACGCCAGACCCATGAGAGTTCTTATGCTGATACTACATTACTGCATGCTGCAGATCTCTCTCTGGGTCTGGGACACTTTCCCTCAGCCGGCTGGTTATGGGAGGGAACCGTTCACTTGGCCAGTCATATGCCAGTGATGGCTTCAGTCCTCTGAATCAGTAACCAATCAGTAACGACTTTGCGATCAGACGACACGGGAGGCGCTGCCCATTTTTTGAACCGCTCTCTCATCGGTGCTACGACCTGTCACTCATTCAATTTCAACCCGCCTTCAAAACCAGCAGTGGCTGTTAACTGCACAGACTCACTTATGTAGTATGCGGAGCGCAGCGATTCAACGTAATATTTGAGTCTGGGGAGAGACTAATGTCCAACTTACTTTTGTAGGAGCCAGATCTGGTCAAGGCTTCACCCCCAGTTAAAGTGGTCTTCTTACCTTGCCACCATTGCTAAGTGCATGCTCTTGTTGGGAAATTGCGTCAATTGCTACCTGACCTGTGCAGTTAAATAGCCGGTGCATGTGAGAATTGTAGCCTGGTCTTCTACCTGCTCTATTTGTAAAGCGCCATTCACCATTCACCCATATATTCTAGCACACATTCCCCCATAAAGGAGAGACGACGGAAGTGACACTCCCAAAGTCCGTGCATGTATGTACCTTGTTCTGTTTTACATTTCCAACAAACACTGTTTTTAATCAGACCCATTGATCTTGTTGGAGTGTAATAATATGAAGTATTTTATATTGAATAAATGTGCCTTTGGCCAGAGGCACAGCTTGTGAACAGGCAGGGCAGGCAACTGCTTGGGGCCCCAGGCCATTAGGGCCCCCCGTGGGCTGAAAAACGTTACTCCACAGCAATGACACAGCAACCCCTCTCCATTAAGCAGCTAATGGACAATTTGCAATGCATTGAAACCTCTCTAAAGGGGTTCCATGTCATCCCCTGGCCTGGACAATTTGGAATGATGTAGGAAACCTCCCTAAAGGGGACCCGTGTCATTCCCGTCAAACCTACATGATTCACATAATGTTTTGAATTGAAAGTGAATCATTACCATTATCAAGATAATGTACCGGTATGTGAATCATGCAAGTTTGACAGGAATGATTCACGGTCATTCACCTTCACCTTCACTTTCAATTCAAGAAAATGTATGTGAACAGTCTCTGACACTGGGGACAACTGTTGCCAAAAAAACATTCTGAAAGAATGGAAGTCCCCCTCTTCACCTTCTTTCCAACTGTGGTTGACGGACATGGGCCTCTATCGTCCCACCGGCCTTAAATGAGCGCTTAGCGCCAGGCGCAGCGCATATTAGTGGCCGTGGACCGGCGCACTGCCTATTCTCCTGTCGGCGCTACACGCAGCCTTAGGGCCTGTGTCCACCTAGCTTCTTTTTCCGACGTTAAAAGCTGGGAGTGCGCTGGGGAACGCTGATCCCAGCGCACAATATACAAGGAAGCAGTCTGCAAGTAACGTTAGTTCAGCTTGATAGCTGACAGCTAGCAAGCTAACAACACAGGTAGGCTACGCTATTAAAAGCAGTAAGCACAACACTCACCAGAAATATTAAGTGTCTAGCCGATCTGCTCCCACAATTGAGCCGTTCTGTCTCTGTTGCGATAGTTTTTCCATATGATTAGTTACCAGAAAAGGAGCAGCCGACACCAGCGTCTTTCTGAAAAGTTAAAATATTTTCAGCTGGAAGCGCTGGGAGTCGGCGCACAAAAACGCCGAAAAAAGACGCTGGGCGCTCTGCACTTTCTCTACACGTCCGTGTGCGCTCGCATACGCTCTCCTCCCATTGGAAAAAATTGAAAATAGACGCTGGACCTGAGGAAAAGACGCCAGGTGGACACAGGCCCTTAAGCATTAACCACGCCTTTTAAGCGTAGAATTATTCACACCGTGCTCATTGGATAAGTGCAGTAAATGAATCACAATGTCCCTTTCATGTTCCATTCCACAGTCAGAAAAGCCCGACCAAAGCGCTCTGAGCTCCCCCCTCCCTCTTTCATCCCCGTCTGTCTCCATATATATTATTCCATATTATTATGCTTCTCAAACCAATCTCACTGCAGTTTCAATACAGCAAGCATGTAAATACGCTACAATAGCAAGATCAAAGTGAAAAGAATGTTCTAAATGCATCGGCTAGAAAAAATATAGCCTATCCCTGGCTGGATGTCATGATGAGATTAGATTGGTGAAAGTTTGGGCAGAATTATATCGTTTTCTCTCGCTACCTTTTCTTATCCCACAGGTAGGATGATGCAACAGCCTCTGAATGACAGGGGCTCAAAACTACGGTATAACAACTTTTTTTTTCATCGGTCATTGTGCCTGTTTGACGCGCGAGAGAGAGGGAGTGAGAGAGAGAGGGGGGGGGGAGAGAGAATGAGATGGCAGAGGAGAGCTGTGTGCAATTACGCACAGTCATATATCCGGCGCACTGAATAAGGCCTGGTTTTGAAGAGTGCTAAATGCTAAATTAACGCCAGAGGGGAAGATAGCGCTAGGCCGGTATTTAAGGCCGAAACGCCCATTCTGGCCTATTCTGGCACTGCGCCACGCCTCTTCGGCGTAAAGTGCATTTCGGGGCCTAAAACCATGATGCTATCTTCCCGAGGCAGGCTCAAGGCGCGTTTTATTGCGTTTAACGCCAGTTTTAGCGCCTTAGGCCAGTGGGAAGATAGGGTCCATGATCTCTGTTATAAGGATGGAGAGTAGAGGCTCAGATCCCTGAGAGCCAACTCACTTAAAACGTTTCTAACTATGATGAGAAATGTGAAAAACTATGCTCATACTGTACGAACATTTTTCAGCTCTCTACATTTATCCCATCTCGCCAGCACTGATCTAGTTCTCTCAAGAAATGATCTACGGAGTCTTGATCAAGCAGTTGCAGAGGCAGACAAGGAGAAATGGCTCTTGCAGATTAACAGGCCAGACGGAAACAAACTCCGTACTTACTGTTCTTTTAAGAATGTTTTTGAATCAGAACCCTATGTACAATGCATTATGCCCAGGCAGCATAGAAGTGCCCTTGCAAAGTTTAGATGTGGAGTCGCTCCCTTAGCTCTGGAAACCGGCAGATACACCAACACCCCAGTTGAGAGTCGTTTCTGCACACTGTGGAACAGTGGTTCTATTGAATCTGAAGCCCACGTTCTATTACACTGTGAACTTTACAACGACATTCACGCTGATCTTTTTATTTTTCTATCAAAACACTATGAGAATTTTAATGACCTTGATGACATAAATAAATTGCGTAAAATTTTAGCTGGTGAACACGGTATTAATGAATGTGCCAAGGCCTGCCACCTCATCCTAAAAAGAAGAGTAGCCTTCATGAGCACCGCCCAATAAACTGCCCCCTCCCTTTTACATATTGTATTTTCTGTGTAATAGTACTTGTAGTATGTTTTTATCTTTTATTGTTTTGAATTGTATTGTGTCTCACAACTCCATGTGAGTGGTCCCCAACTTTTTAATGCACTTTTTGTTGTTTTTTATACCATACTTGTTTGTTGAGGAGTGACACAAAAATAAAGCTATATCTATCTATCTATCTATCTATCTATCTATCTATCTATCTATCTATCTATCTATCTATCTATCTATCTATCTATCTATCTATCTATCTAACTATTTGGGACCCATTTCTAGCGTACCTCGACAAGGTTGGGGGCAGTGGGTGACTCGCCCGGATGGTTCCTGTTGGACGCCTTGCGTGGGACCCCATGCACGACATATCTTACAAGTACATAAGCACCCTATATGGATGGTAGCACCACATTATAACTGTCGATATTATTTTCATTTCTTTTCCTTTCCTGTGTCTGAGCTTGTTCGTTTGTTTTGTTCAGATATTGTTAAATTTTAAAATAAAATATAAAAAAGAGAATGTATGTGATGACATTCAAGCTTGCATGATTGAGGAATTCTCTTGAATTGAAAGGGAATAAAGGGAATGGAGAAGTTACTGTATTTGTAAGTCAAAACGAAAGAGAAAAGAGGATGTGGCAAAAAAGCAAGACAGTGGAGCAGATACTGATTAAGCAGATTTTATTATAGCCTATGGGGAGATATACTTGAATAGCTTCAGCTAACAATGGACTATTTTTAGTTTTTTAGTTAGCTAGCTAAGCTAACAGTTAAGCTATGAATGCTATAAAAGCAGGGCACACAATGCTGGTAAAATATAAATATGCAAGTGGCTGATGGATTTGCTTGCTTCACTCACCCCATAATCTATTGAGTGGCTGGTAACATTTGAATATTCACTAGTCATTTGGCCGGTGGACAGACAGTTAATTTTGCACCATGTATGAAAGTTATGAATAGGCTAATGAAATAATGTCGTAGGAACTTGAGGAATTCTAATTATTATGTAATGTATTTTTTGTTGGTGTCAAGTTATTTAAAAAATAATGGCGATGAATGCTGCTTGGAGGGGCACCCGCATAATTTTTGACTAGAATCGTCACTGCCTCTGGCTTATCTCATAGATTTACCATTGTTGGAAAGAATGTTTCCCCATGTTTCTTCATCAAAAGTACAGTCCAAGTATCTTTCCCATCATTATAAGATTGGTACAACCATTATTCACTAGGGACGAGCAGGGTAGCCTACTCAGATGAAACGAGTATCCAGTACAGATAACATACTTTTTACGGTGCTGCGTCTATGTGCCGACAGGCCGCAGTGCCGACAGGTCGCAATGCCGATAGCCCACAAGCAGAACCAGCTGAGCGAGGCGGCGGTGGAGCTAACCTCTCCCAGCCCCCACGCCAAACCTAACCTCCTCCCATGCCTAAACCTAACCTCCCCCAGACCCTAACCCAAAACCTAACCTCTCCCAGCCCCCACGCCAAACCTAACCTCCCCCCATGCCATGCCTAAACCTAACCTCCCCCAGACCCTAACCCAAAACCTAACCTCTCCCACCCCCACGCCTAAACCTAAGGTCGGCATTGCGGGTGGTCGGCATAGCGGGTGGTCGGCATAGCGGGTGGACCCCACTTTTTACGAGTATCATCCGAGTACAATGTGTCAATATCCATACTCGTGATTAGGGCTGGGTATCTTAAAAAAAATGACAATATACCAGAGTATCCTTGTGATACCGGTAGAAAGAGTTAGCCATACTTTGCACATTTTGGTTCTGAATGACAATGTAGCCAGGCGCAGCAGCTCCACTTGTTGTACTAGCAGGTACTGCCGCACCTGGCTGCAGTGAACATTTCAGCTAAAAATAGGGTGTAAATGACATCTTTTCAAGTCAACTTGGCATCTCAGGGCTTGTGGAGACTTGGATTATGCCAGGTGAGCAGTATAGAAGCATTTTATGTATTTTCTCTGTTGCTTTTGATGTTTTTGCTCATGGCCCCTTCACACTCAGCAGACAGCTCTACTTGCCTGATGCGGTCAATCTCCATTTCTCCAAACTGGGCCACGCCGGCTGCATTCTACTGCATGGACCCCACTTCAAACAAACCAAACTATCCCTTTAAGATGTTTAAGATGGCCCAATTCTATAGAGCAAACAATGTGCATTAGTGTCACGACACAAGTCCCGTGAGAATATGATGGAGCAAACACATGGTATTCTTTTAGTTTTTTGACAACTACATATTTAAAACCAAAACATCGTACCAGATTTTGGCCGCAGCCATAGTCATAGCAGTGGAAGGTCACACCCGTGGTGTCCAGAGAGTAGAGGATGGTGGCGATGCCGGAAACCACCGCAGCAACAACACTGAGGCAGAGAGAGGCGTTCAACTGCCGAGTAAAGAGACGACATCAGGGCAACACGTCAAAAAACATACACTGTATACGTTGCAAGCTAGATAACTAACGTTAGCTAACAAACACTGGCTAATTTCATTTGTAAAATTAGTTGAATTCAAAATATTCCTATAATCAGAGGGACATATAAATAATATAAACACATTGCATAATTACACATCAAGTTAGGTCAACAAACACTTTTATAATCCATTACTATGAAGGCCGCCATGTTTGATGTCAACTGCAGGTTAAGGTAAGGTGATAGTAATATAAAGTTACTAACCAGCAGTATTTAGTAGGTTAAGGTGATAGTAATATAACGTTACTAACCAGTATTTAGTAAGGTAAGCTGAGAGTAATATTAACCAGTATTTAGTAATAATAATAATAATAATAATACATTTATTTTATAAAGCGCTTTTCAATGACCCAAAGACGCTGAGACAGTATGAGTACACATAAAACAAGATAACAACATGCAACAGATAGAAGTAACAGTTAACACATGGATCAGGGATATAGAGAGCCAAAGTGAAACGTCACTTCCTGCTTTCTGCCTGTACCAGCGCTGTGAAAAATATGAATGGCGGTAGACGGTGAATAAGCCCTCGTTCACACAGGACGCCGAACATAAGCAGAACTGAAGCTTGAAACAGGCACAAGCTGAACGTACGCCTAACCGTTCACACAAGACGCCTTCTCTTTTCCTCTCAGCTCCTCTCAGCGCCTACTCTCGCGCCTTGAACCCGCCCATAACTCCCTCATTGACTTCATGCCTCACGGCTTCAGCGTCAAGCTTGGAAACTCGGCGTCAGGCCTGAGTGATCGCTTCGGCGTGGCGTGAGTGTGGCTTCGGCACGGTGTCAGCGTGGCACGTGTGCGGGTGGTGTGAACGGCTCCGCCTGTTAACAAGGACGCCTAAATGAAACTTGTGGGTACAGTGTAGGTACAGCTTCGGTTGAGCGTTGCTTCGGCGTCCTGTGTGAACGAGGGCTAAGGTTACTTTTTTGATCCCGTTTGAATTGTGCCACGGGGTGCAAACGCTAATTTTGTCAATTTAAAACGTAACTTTGCATGTCAAGAAAGTCGCAGTTTGTCGCCAAACTGTTGCACTAGAAGTTATACATCAGAAAGACTACATACACTGTCGCCTAAGTGAAGTCACTTTCTCTACCGGCAAAGCTGAAGACCGGCGACATGCCACGAGCTTCCACAAGCTATGTAGTTTTTATACGAAACTACGTTTCAGTTTGACGTGGTGTGTAGACTAAATAAAGCCAGGGTTTGTCCATCCAGTTTCTTCTTCATCTAAAGTTACTAACCAGGCACCGGCTCCTCGACTTGCCAGCAGCCACCGTCAGAGATCCAGCCACGACATACTGTAGAGAGGAGGACAGAAAGATTCAGTACAGTAGGCTACTCACTCCTACCTGAATACATTACTGACACCACAACATTAAAGCAAATCATGGTACTTTTTTAAATTGATCTTAAAGCCCCCCTCCAGTCAGTCACGTTTCTACCTGTTTAACGGTTAACACGTTCAGTGCCAGCGACGCCATATGGCGTCATAACTCCAAATTGTTTTTTTGACGGGGGGGTGTCGATCTAAGCTTCTTACGTCGCCTCTAACAATATTGTAGCTATTGGAGGTCGATAACCTATTTTACAAACCCATTAGGTGGCGACAGCACTCTCCTGATCAGAGAAAAAGGAGCCAAACACACAGAAATAGTCACTGGGGAAAATGAGGAAATCGCATCGCATCCGTCCGTATGCATCGACGTGCCTCCATAAACGAGCACAACGCCAGCTGTGCCCCCAGCAGCAGCATCCGCTGTCACAACTGAGCACCTCCATGTACGCTGCAACAGCACATTCACATAATCAGCCTTATTATTCCGAACTGGAAGCATGCCAGCCCGTGACAAACACACGCGGAACCAAAAAGCTGAATGTCGCGCACCATTCACTGTGTGTGCGCAGCAAACTCAGCAGAGACTGAGAGCCACCAGACACATAAGACACACCCAGGAGGCGTGTGCAGTTGAGGGGGGGGGGGGGGGGGGGAGCACGCAGAGCAGCAGAGCAGCATACACTTCACCCAGACAGACCCAGACATCAGAAAATTAGCTTCAGAGTCAGTGATGTGCTTGAAATGTTTAATTTCACAAAAGGCTCATTATCTCAGCTCGTAGAAAAAAAGGGATGTTTTTGCTTCAATCAAGCTATCTTCTCCGGCTCATAACTAAAGAACGGAAAATGGGATCAATAAACTTTTTTTTGCAGGTGATAGAAGAGAGTCTCATCGTTATTTGTGCGTGTTCAGTGTTTACATAGTAATTATTAAAAAAATTATATGACTGTTTTAAAATGCATTGCGGCCTATGTGGCACAGCAAGCAACCTTTTGCCCAAGGGCCGTGGCACTCAAAGTGTTAATGTTCTTTTCCAAACATTCTATGAGCACCTGCTATAGTAGAGTTGCACGTCATCTGATTCTGTGCTACGCTATTCGCGTAAGCTACACCCGGAAAATAGCGTAACTATAAGCTACACTGGAAACAATATACACAGACGTCCCTCTGCAGCTTAGCTGCAAGAGATAGCCGCATTACCTTCACCTGACAGCGGAGAGCTTCACTGGCAGGACGTAGCACGTGGGCTGATCATGCTATTCCCACCAGTTCCCTTCCGCCATGAACAGGCGCCCCGACCAATCAGAGGAGGCGCTAGTGCAGCAACCAGGACACATACCCTCTAACCGGCTTCCCACCCGCAGACACAGCCAATCGTGCCTGTATGGACCACTGGATGCCCGACCAAGCCGGAGGTAACACGGGGGCGCGAACCTGCGACCCTCATGTTGGTAGGCAGGGAATCTCCCGCTACACTACCCGGACGCCATCTACATGTAGATACAGATGTTGACTGTGAGGTAGACTTACAAGTAAAGCTCCCCAGAAGAACACGCCACTGAACACGCCATATGCTGGCGAATGCACCGCCATCACGATGCCGAACAGGAACGCCAGCAGCCCGATCATGATCTGCACCGTCTGGAGGGATGACATGACAGGCAGCAGAGACCGTTAACCAGTGCTGTAGTCAAGCCACCATATTTTTATTGTATTTATTTACTTAATTTATTTGACAGGGACAATGGACAGTCAGAAACTGTCGCAGAATTAGCTGGAAGCTAAATTTCATCTGCAGTCCCTGGGTCCCTAGAGATGATACAAGGATCAGTCAAAAACAACAATAAAACAACTACAACAATTACAGTGTAAATTTGGTACACATATACAATTCTAGTACAAAAGCATGATAAAATACAACACATACAAAATAAGATAAAAGGGTACACTACTTGGTTTGAGTGTTAATGACTAGATGATTGTTGGGATTTCAGCCATGATTTCAGTTGGTGTTTAAAACTTGTAAAGTCTGGGCTTTGTCTGATTTGTGCTGTGAGAAGAGACTTCCTGTTGATAACCACAACTTACTGTACAAGCCACCGAGAGATGAACTGCTGCCTTTTGACTGTAGGAGCAGAGCTCTCTGAATTAAACTACAGAATCTTTGCAGCTAGCAGTTGTTGGTGTCATTTATTGGTTTCAGTTTTCTCCCACTCAGGCTGGGTCTGTAGACACACAGCCTTTATTATGAATGAATAACAAGTCAGAGGCCTCATCTCCAACTTCCGAGTCTGAATGCATGAATGCTCAAATCCGATCAGCAAGCCCGAGTTGAGTCACGAGGACTCAGAAACGAGTCCGACTCAACTACAACACTGCAGTTAACTTACAGTGCACTGAAAAAAGTAAAGAAAAACAGTAAATTGTTATTCTCTTGGCTTTGATTGTGTCTGCTGTTGTATTTCTTGTAGTCTACTGCTGGCTGTTTTACTATTTGACTGTCTTGCGATGCATGTTACTATTGTACTGTTTCTGATGCATGTTACTATTGTGCAGTTTCAGTGGTTTTATTTGTCCAGTATCCCATCGTGAAGCACTTCCTATCACAGTTAAAGGGGGTATTTCGCCTTCTCAAAGCTTGGCTCTGTTTTTGTTCTGTAAACTGTATCAAACAGTAACTTGATATTTCCACTCTTCTACTTCTACTTCTACTTCACTTCCTCTTGGGGTTGCATCAGCAGTAGACAGGGGTTTCACACATGTGAATGAAAAAAAAAATCTAAAATGTAACGAAAAACAGAACAAAATAAAATGTTATAATTAAGAGATACAAAATAACAGTAGGTTCAGAATACATGCTACAGCATGCGCTGGGACGCGTCATCAGTGATGTTGACTGGGGTCGTAAGGTGTTTCGGGTCTCTCAACATCATACACCCTCGCCCAGTAGACCCAGCCGAGTAAGCTTATGCTAACCTCTAACCTCAAAACAAATAAGTGAAACAACAAGTCAAGTAACAACAAACAACGGACTGGTACCTACCCCCAGAACCCGCGGCCGGCACTTCTCGAACTTCTTGGTGTCTGGACCGTGTTGGGGTGCTGGGTACCCCTGGGTGCCTGGGTCATGTTGGGGTGCAGCACCCTGAGGTCCTGGGTACACGTTGATCACCACCCCCCCGCCCGTCGTGGACGATAGGCCTACTGACGCCGACATGTTTCAGCTGAGATTAATCTGCGCTGCTCTGTGGCCTGATCCCGCTCTTCTGTTTCCTTGTTGCAACCACTCAATGGTTGCAACAACCAGCAACCCACAACTACGAAATCTGCAGTTTAGTGTGTGTGTGTGTGTGTGTGTGTGTGTGTGTGTGTGTGTGTGTGTGTGTGTGTGTGTGTGTGTGTGTGTGTGTGTGTGTGTGTGTGTGTGTGTGCCTGTGTGTGTGCGTGTGTGTGTGTGTGTGCACACGTGTGTGTGTGTGCGCGTGTGTGTGTGTGCGCGCTCGCAGTGTGTGTGCACGTGTGCGTGAGTGTGTGTGTGTGTGTGTGTGTGTGTGTGTGTGTGTGTGTGTGTGTGTGTGTGTGTGTGTGTGTGCGTGTGTGTGTGTGTTGTGTGTATGTGTGTGCACACCCGGTCATACAGTATGAGGTCAGGAAGTGTTTCACAAGAAAACAGGAATTGATCCTTCTTTGGAAATGGAAACTAACATCACTCTGCAGACTGTGTAAGCAGCAGAATGCATCAGCCTTGCTCCTCTAGTAAAACATGTTAACTCAAGGTTAACTTTTTGTACACAGATATAGTGCAAAAGGGAGTGGTTGCAGCCGCTGTGTCAAGACAGGCAGTTTGTGGTTTAGACACGGTTTCCTGTTTGAAAGCCTGCTCTCTTGCACATTGTTTCACCAGAGAGGGTTAAGGAGAAGGCAGAGAAATACACCATCATCACTTAATCAATCACTTAATCAATCACTTAATCAATCAATCAATCAATCAGTCAACCTTTACCCACAGGGCCCTTGAAAAATCCGTAGCCCCGGGGCCCATGGCTACTTTAATCCGGCCTTAGATATAACCCCTGTTTTATAGAAAAGGCAAGGAGGACCCCGCAAATGGGGCATCTTGCCTCTGCAAGATCTACAGAAGACAATCATCTCTACACCGTTGTGAACACATTGGGGTGCGGCCAAAAGAGGCGTACCCTCTGCGCCTGGCAAGGGAAGATGCTCCTATATATATGCCCAAGCAGATTGACAAGACCTCTTCTCCATCCGCCCTGGTCAAGTAGGGTGGTCTGGCGAGGTCCTCCTCGCCTTTTTCTATAAACCCGGGGTTATATCCATAACCTTGAGTTAGATCCAAAAATGGCTTCAGAGGACCTTGCAGATGGGGATTATACATGTTTATTGTTTATTAAAAGGATCCCCTTTAGCTACCGCCAAGAGGACTGCTAGTCTTCCTGGGGTCCAAACACATGACACATGACATTACAAGCAGTAGTAAAATGCAATAGTAAAATGACAGTAAAATGATAAGAATTAGTCAAATGCAGTGAGCACAAAGGAAAATCACAAAATGTAGAATAAAAAGCAATACAAAAACAAGACAGACAATAGCTTGGTCAGCTAGATCTCTAGCTGACCTATAGCCCAAATATTATAGAGAGCCAAAGTGAAACGTCACTTCCTGCTTTTCTCCCTGTACCAGCGCTGGGAAAAATATGAATGGCGGTGGACGGAGAATAACGTTACTTTTTTGATGCCGTTTGAATTGTGTGTGGTCAATTTAAAACATAACTTTGCATGTCAAGAAAGTCACAGTTTGTCGTCAGACTGAAACGTAGGGGTTAGTTTTGTATAAAAACGACATAGCTCGTGGAAGCTTGTGACATGTCGCCGGTCTTCAGCTTTGCCGGTAAAGAAAGTGACGTCACGTTAAACTTTTTTTTTTTTACATTTTTTACACACTCCAGATAACATCCACTTCTGCAATCATCCTATTAGAAAGATATATGTGCACCTATATATTTTCATCAACAAACCAAAACACCAGAAAAACACGCTCAACCCCCAATAGTTTCTGTGGGTGCTGAATCCTCCAAAAAATGTCACAGAAAGGAATTACTCCAAGACAGCACTCCAATAACTTAGATTTTTAATTTTTTTTGTGTCTGCACACTCTCTCCCCAAAGTCTAACCCTCCCCCACCCCATATAAGGGGGGAATCCCCCCCCCCCACCATTTACAAAATAAATGTTAGTATTGTATTGTAGGTATTGTATGGTAGAGAGAGAACAGACTGTCTGTATTGTAGGTAGAGAGATAACAGACTGTCTGTATTGTAGGTAGAGAGATAACAGACTGTCTGTATTGTAGGTAGAGAGATAACAGACTGTCTGTATTGTAGGTAGAGAGATAACAGACTGTCTGTATTGTAGGTAGAGAGATAACCGACTGTCTGTATTGTAGGTAGAGAGATAACAGACTGTCTGTATTGTAGGTAGAGAGATAACAGACTGTCTGTACTGTAGGTAGAGAGATAACACATGTACTTTGATGTACTGACCCACTGGTCAAAGATTTGCCCTCCTTCAACAGCTCTCTGTCTCCCTCTGCTGCTGACAACTCAAGAAACTTTCCCTGCCCATTTCATATTTTATGTGTTCATATTCTGTTATTTCCCTTGCTGAGTCCGAGCTGCAAAGGTCTAATTTTAACCAATAAATCTATAATTGATCTAGTTTCCAGACTTAACACTAAACACAAAACAACTCAATAGACGAAGAATGTGAAGAGTGTTGCTGTTGGGCGTCCCGGTGCCTCACCTGGTAGAGTGCGTACCACGGCACGGTGGCTCCGTGGGTAGCATTGTTGCCTCACAGCAGAAGGTCCCGGGTTTGAACCCCGGTCCGTCCCAGGTCCTTTCTGTGTGGAGTCTGCATGTTCTCCCCGTGTTCGTGTGGGTTTCCTCCGGGTGCTCCGGTTTCCTCCCACCACCAAAATTCATGTATGTTAGGATTAATACTCCTGTCAGTGCCCCTGACCAAGGCACTGGTAGAAGAACTGGAGTTGGTCCCCGGGCGCTGCACTGCGGCTGCCCACTGCTCCTAGTTCTAGGAAGGTTCCTAATAGAGGATGGATCAAATACAGAGGATGAATTTAAGGTAAGTTAAGTTATCCTTTATTTATCCCCATGGGGAAATTCATCCTCTTTAGGATGAATTAGGATTACAGAAGGATAAGATGGCAAATGCAAGAGAGCAACAGGTAAAAACAAAAGTATACATTATAAAATATACATTAAGATGAGATGTACTGTGCATGGTTTGGGTCAAATTACTCTCATTTCAACCAGTGAAGTCAAACTTCTGTGCATTGGTCAGTCATAGAGTATTGACTCTCATTGATTTCACTCAAGACAGCAGGTATGAACTTTTTTCAAGATTTTTTTTTTCTTTGAGTTTTTGGATTGAATCCAGCACCTTAACTGGCTGAATAGAAAGTGAATTAGCCTGTGCCATGTTTCCAGGTTCAGCTCGCAGTGACATCACTGTCTCCTGATTTCCCCTAGTCTAGGGGCGGCTGTAGCTCAGCCAGCGGGTCGTCCACTAATCAGAAGGTCAGTGGTTCGATCCCCGGCTCCTCCGGTCCACATGTCGAAGTGTCCTTGGGCAAGACACTGAACCCCAAATTGCTCCCGATGGCTGTGCCAGCACCCTGCGTGGCAGCTTGCCGCCTTCGGTGTGTGAATGGATGAATGTAGGCACATTGTAAAGCGCTTTGGATAAAAGCGCTATATAAATGCAGTCCATTTACCATTTCCCCTAGTCTGGATGGTGAAACCTCGCTCCGTGACTTCCGGCTATGGCCGGAACGTAGGAACCAAAGTGCTGTGCTGTAATGTTATGGATCCAGCAAGTTTCTTCAAGTACTTCTTTGAATACTTTGTTTTGTATATGGCCATACTTCTTATTTTTTCTCTAACTCATAGCGACTGGCGAGGTTAGGTTGCCTACTGCTGCATTTCTACAGTATATCCTGGTAAACCAGCCCGTCACGTGAACTCACATTTCATTTGGTTCTGCGAGACGGTCTGGCCCCAAAGCCATTGGGGGGATTTAGCAGAAGCTGCAGAGCGGAAGAGCCAATCAGCGACTGCACTGTGATTGACAATCAGGAACGCAGGCTAGCATTTCTATGGGGGAAGGAAAACACTGCGGACCAGAACACAGGACCGGAACACGGGGCGGGACATCCTGCCTGTAGTAATAATGTACCGGAGAAGAGCCTGGTGACGCGAGGTTAGATTCCCCCCCTAGATTACGATGAAGCGCTGCCTCTTTTGAAACCAGGAGCTTTATTGACTCAATAATAAGAGCTGTGTTCATACTCTGTAAAGAGATCTCAGTTGGTAGAAGCTTCATAGAACTCAACTTCTGCATGCTATTTAATCATAAATATCCACATACCTTCTTTTTACAATACCAATTGGAGACAGTGGATTAGTTAATCTGTTAGAACAATTGGAATATGAGTTAACACATAACAAACCTAATGCGCCGGCCTTGTGGTTGTGAATTGAGACTCGGTAGAAAAAGTGAATTTTAAGTGAACAGGAAAGAGCACCCCTGCAGGTGACCTAACGGAGCCAGATTTTTGAATTAGGTAATAGGGCCGACTAAATTGGCAAAAACAGCTAATCAGTTGGGCAAAATGACAACAAAGGCTCAGCACGAGAGTGGAGGAGCACACAGGTGAGTGGAGTTTGAATCAGCCAGGGAATTGGACTCTAAAAACCATCTGGGGAGATTGAGGGGAGGCTGCATGCTAACTCTGTGAGTGAGGCCTGTGCAGATTAATGGCCGAACTTGCGATGCTGTGCAATGGCTACGCAGCCCGATACACTGTGCGGGTATTCTGCTAGTCACTATTAAATCAGTAGAGGGCGCTAGAGGCAAAGCAAGGCAACTTTATTTGTAGCACATTTCATACACAGAGGCAATTGAAAATGCTTTACATAAAAAAATATAAGAGCTATTCTTTTCACACACATTAGACTTTGAGTTTTCATATTCTTTCATACTGCTGTCAATTATGGCACTGAAGGCATGAGTGCTATTGGTCAATGCCATGCTGACACACAGTGATAGAACCACACTGTACACACAGTAAATCACAGTTATACACACAGGTTTGATGGATGCCCAGTTTAATAATCTCATGAGTCTATGCTGCTCAGCCAGATGCCATGGTCTCCTTGATCCAGGAGAGGTAATTGTAAACTTTTGTGTACACGCCGGGCTTGCCTCTCTGAGCACAGCCGAGCCCCCAAGACACCACACCCTGGAGCACTTTAGGAGAAGCCCAAAACTTCACATTAGATACCATGGGACCCCCAGAGTCACCCTGAGGAAGAAGAGAGAGGGGGGGAGGGAGAGAGAGAGGGAGAGGGAGAGAGAGAGAGAGAGAGAGGGAGATGTTATTTTCATATAGAGAGGCAAAGTGACCGCCTACTTCCTGCTTCAGCACTGTACCAGAGATTTTCATCCGCCATTTATTTTCCCATACACATTTTGTAAAATGTGTATTTTACACACATTTATTTGTGTAAAATACACAAATAAATTTTACATTTTGTAAAATGTGTATAAAAATAGTTTTACTGGTTCAAACCCAAACAGTACAGATATATTTAGAAACAGGAGAGATCGCATAACATTTCACTGGGACCAAAACATAAAAAATAAATCAATGTTGTTTTTTAAGTTTTGGTCCGAGTGAAATGTTCTATGGTATGGTCTCTCCTGATTATAGCGTTAGCTGAACCATTTGGTTCGACGAAGTACAACTATTTTATAAGCATTTTACGAAATGTCTATGGGAAAATAAATGGCTGATGAAAATCTCTGGTACAGTGCTGAAGCAAGAAGTGACGTTCCACTTTGCCTCTCTACTCAGAGCCACATCTGAGCAGGTGTGTGTGCGTGTGTGTGTGTGTGTGTGTGTGTGTGTGTGTGTGTGTGTGTGTGTGTGTGTTGTAGCTGTGAGCTTTAACTTACAATGCAGGTGTCTTTGCCTCCCTCCATGAACCCAGCACAGATCATGTTCTCAGTGATGGCGTCAGGATAGGCTTTAGAGCAGATGTTGTGGCTCAGGATGGGGGCATCCAGGCACTGCAACTTGTCAGCGAGTGCTGGAATAGAGAAAATAACCACACACATAAAGGAGTTGGTCACCAATCATTTTCCTACAGATGTTTTTGAAAAATCCTTAAGAAAGGGTTTTACTTGGTCAAACTACCGCCGCTTTGTCACGTACGTGGGATGTTAAGCGCACGGTACGCTTGTGCGCAAGTATGATATGCCCACGGACGCGCTGTTAAAGCTGCATTCAGCGATGTTTTTGTGTTAAAATAAGTGTTAAATGACTATATTCTGACATCAATCACTGAAATAGAGTGTTTGGTCAGTGACTTGAAACCCCCCACCGTCCACGGTCCTCTGTCTCTCTCCTGTAGACCTGCAGGCAGGGTGGACGTATCTCTGCACTCGTAGAGACTCACGGATGGTGGTGTTGGATTCGGGGTGGAAAATTACAGTACATATAGTCCTTTTTACGCATCACGATCTGACCTTCCGCTTCCAAGAAAATGTCAACCTTTCTCTGATTGGATAGTTTGAGGTCGGCGCCAATTTTGATCCAATCAGCGAAAAAGTGACATTTTCTGAGAAACGGAAGGTCCAATCGTGATGCCGTCAAAGGACTATAATGTATTTTTTCACCCCGAATCCAATGCCTCTGACCCCTTTCTCCTGGAGACGCTAACCCTACACCTTCCCCTGGAGGCCCCACCATATCCAAACCCAAACCCCAACCAAATAGAACGTGTTGCCTATTCAGAATCAGGAGAGACCATAGAACATTTCACTCATACAAAAAACGGGGCGTAAAAAGGAAAATTGCTCTCTCTTTAGTTTTGGTCGAACTAAAATGTTCTATGGCCTCTGTCCTGATTAGGGATGTCACGATACTAGAATTCCTACTTTGATACCGATACCCAGGAAATTATCGATACTCGATACCATTTCTGATACCATGGGGGGGAGGGGGGATGACAACACATCAAGAGGCATAAAAAATAAACGGAGAGAGATGGACGGACAGACGCACACTTCTCCATAATCTAGGCCCGATAAAACTAATTAAAAACTTTGCACTTACACAGCAGATTACCCCTGCTCTAGCCATCAGCCTATCAGAACACAGCAGATTACCCCTGCTCTAGATACCCACCAATGATAGGGAGGGAGAAATCAGTAGTATGTTTGATTTTTCATTCAGAGAAAGCACTGCTGGTAACCATACTGTTGCAAATGAGTATTGTATCAGTTTCCAATCTTTAGTATTGATTTTTATCGATACTATCAATACTATTGACAACCCTAGTCCTGATTCTGAATATGGCTGATCGATTAGATTGACCAAATCTCTTTTTATACGCATGTTACAAAACATCGATGGAAAAATGAATGGGGTTAGAGCAGGGGTGGCCAAACTATGGCCCGCACAAGGGTTTTCTGGTCTAATTTTTTTCCACTTTCAGTCTAAACAGGTTGAAAACTGCCGCGCTTAATATTGTTTGGCCCGCGACTCCTTATATTTTTCCCACAACCAAAAAAGTTTGGCCACCCCTGGAGAGGGTGTGACTTTGGCACTCTATCAAGTAGAGCAGGCGTGGGCAACTATTTTTCATGGGGGGGCCACATGAGAAACCCAGATTGTTGCCGAGGGCCGAACAAATATTGTCATGCTATAACCCAGGGATGGGCAACTTTGATGATAGAGAGGGCCACAAAAAAAATCCTCGCTACCAGGTTTTGCTGAGGGCCGAACGGCGCCAGCGCGAAAGATTTGGGGCATTTGAAGCCAGGTTTAGAGGAATAACTCATTTTAAATTAACAGTTGTGATGTCATTATTCTTAACCACCAATATTTTATCCTTTTCTCACTCACTCCTCACCACCTGCTCTCAGGGCTTGAAATGAACTTTTTTGACCACCTGCTAATATGGCTGCTAGATTTTAAAGTTACCAGCCAATTAGAATTTCCACTAGCCGAAATGTTTTTCTTGAAATAAACCAGAATATGAGTGGATTAATTTAAGCATAAGTATCAGTAAGTGGCCCGGGATGATCAAAGCCTGTGTTGAGGGTCACACGAACAAAAATGCACTCTTGAAGCTAAATAAATCCAAAACCAATGAGTTAATTATTTAAATTTCTACTTCAATCTAGCCTTTTCTGAAATGCTATAACAGAAGTGGAGTATTGGCCAGAATGACATGAACATTTGGACACTTATTCAGCGGGTATCTTGCATGTTGCGTTCAGGTGCACTGTAATTTTTTTATTTTTTGCAATTCCATCGCGGGCCGTATTTTGCCCATGTGTGAAGTAGAGCATGTCTCCGCACAGTAGCTCGTCAACTATTGGCCTTTGGAAACAACACACACAACTATTTGACTGTGAAACTCACAGTTCTCTGTTGTGGGAAGAGTGTTCCCCCATCCAGAGATATAGCCCATGGTCCCATCAACGGGGGGCATTGTGGGGAGGGCAACGGGCCACACATCAGAATTCAGAATGGCCGGTCGGCTCAGCTTAATCAGCATGATGTCATTGTCCATAGTGTGCTTGTTGTAGTGAGGGTGGCGGATAACCTTGGACTGGATGGCCATGATGTGCTGTTCGCTCCCCTCAGAATGCTGGAGGCTGTGCAGTCCCAGCCCTACTTTTAGATTTGGCCTGGAAGAGTTAAACACATTATAGAGACCGTTATGATCATCTGAGAAGAAGTGAGAGAAGCTTCCTTAGCGAGGGGCGGACTGGGAAAACCATTCATGCCGGGAAATATACTGCAAAATATAGCCCCGGTCAGGCGGGGGTCCCCCACCAGGAAGATGTACTTACAAAGACTTCATTTCCTGCATTCTGGTGCATTCTCGTTTATTTGACTGCCATTGGACAGCTGCTGCAGCTAATGCTGGAATAGCTTGATAGCTTGTCTTTTGCTATTTTGGCTAGCTGGCAAGCGTCTACGGGCAACATTAGGCTACTGCAGGCCTACCTAGTTAGAAAAGTTGCAAACAACACTTCTGAAATTAAACTTGAAAACCATTACTCAGTGGCTCATTAGCTGCCATCACATCTTAGCCTACTTGGTTTTGAGACTTTTTGAGAAAAAATGTCCTAATATCGAACCTCCTTTGCCTGCCTGTGTGCAGCAGACTGCGCCAAAGGAGGAGATGCTGTGGTTTTTCAGAAAAAAGGTCCTCTGCTTATTTAATCTTTTTATAAATGCAGTGTTCTAAATATTGAAGGGAATGTTTCCCCTCCTCAATATATGCCTTTAGGCTGGCCAGAGATGGGCAGTATTTTAAATACATGTATTTAAAATATGTATTTTAAATACATTTGTGTATTTTGTTATTTGTATTTGGCTGGACCGAGAAAAATAAGATGTAATTTGTATCAAAATACTTTCAGACTTAGTGTATTTTGTGTATTTTAAATACATAAAATACTTTTTTTATTTAATTTTATTCTCAAATTGACACGTTTTAAACATTGACACAGGTTTAAACTGTGGAATATAAAAAAAACCTGCAATGTGAGATGTCACTTCTACTCCGCCTCTGATTGGCTTACCCTCAACTCAACTCAACCACAAATCAGAGGAAATTCCCCCAGAGAATAAAGTACTAAATGTGATGATTAGATATTGCATGCTAAGGCAAACACTGTCCTACAGTATCTGCAAATGCATGCAAACAAGTGTATCATATTAGAGAGACACAACTAACGCTATAATTCAACAAAACAAAGCAAAACAACAACAATAACAAAAGGATGTTTGGTTCTGAGCTTTAACGGTGTGCAGAACCATGAGTCCCCCTGACCCTCTGATTAAAGCTGTGGTGAACCCGTTACCCCACAGAGTGCCACATTAGACCAGACCTGACCCTCTGATTAAAGCTGTGATGAACCCGTTACCCCACAGAGTGCCACATTAGACCAGGCTGGAAGTCTAATGCTGACTGACAGCCTGAATGATTACAGGTCTGTTGCTGTAACAGTTGTCATGAAGGTGTTTGAGCGACTGGTCTGTATCATTTATCCACTGTTGAAATGGACAGGAAGTCTAACTCAAACAGGACAGGAAGTCTGACTCAAACTACTACTGAAGCCTCGTGTTGGTGGAAATTCCCCCAGAGATCAAGTACTAAATGTGATGGTTAGATAGGCCTATTGCATGCTAAGACCAACACTGCCCTGAAACTGTTTACTGCATGCAAACCAGTGGATCATATTAGAGAGACACAACTAATACAAAAAAACACACCTCCGTGCCCAGCTCAGGTCTACAAAATGGATAAATAAATGTACTGCTACAAAGCTGACAACCTCCATACATTTCCATACATTAGCCACAGGATTAGCAAATTCCCCTCACCATACTGCAAGCGCCATGCTTACATGTTCCTGAAAAGTAACCTTTTATGGTGGAATAAATAATGTTGCTGTATTTCTATGCACGCAGCGTGTTAAATAAAGACTATATTATTAGACAATTTACTGACATGGTGGATGTGAAGTTGTTTAAAGGGGACGTACTATCATAACATAACTTTCATAACAGATATCATATATATGGCTAAACATGGTCAAAGTTCCAAAACGTGAGGTTAACGTGTAGAAATGCTACCTGTAACTCAAAAGCCCTCACAGAAGGCAATTAACAGCGGAAGTGAAGGAGAAATAAGTTGTGCTGAAAAACAATTGAAATGGAAGAAGTGTGTGTTAGAGGGTACTGTACGCAAAGGAGAATACTGCCACAGAGGACTAAAGAAACCAGAAAATTTCACATTTGAGAGGAATCAGAGAATTAAGACATTTTTCCTTAAAGAAATGGCTCAAAATGATTAATAGATCATCAAAATAGAAAATTAATGTAATATTTGGCAATGAATAGATGAATTGACTAATCGTTGCAGCTCTTTATCAGTTTTTGTCAAATGTATTTTTATGTATTTTCAAAATACGTATTTGTATTAAAAAAAAAAATGTAAGACCAGTATTTTGTATTTGTATTGTGATACATTTTTTTTCAGGAAATATTTGTAATTTGTATCAAAATACTTTTTGATGTATTTTCGCCCATCTCTGAGGCTGGCGTGGTCTGCTTCTACGTTCAGTCTGACTGTGGGCAAAAAAGAAGAAGCCTGCAGGCCATTTTGCAGGCCAGGGCACCGGGAAAGCTGCCTGTGCTCCCTATGGCCAGTCCAGGCATTCCCCACCCAAGGGACTCACAACAGTTAGGGCTGTTACAATACCAGATATTCACTACTAATTATATTTTCACCAGGGGGTGGGGTGCGGGGGGTGGGGGGGTTAGAACAAAACCAGAAAGGAAAGAAACTGAAATTATTTAAGAGGTGCTGGATTATTGAAACAATATGTGTATATTATTAACTCAATATCAAGTATAGTTTTTTACGATTATTGTCATATCGCGATTATCGCGATGCCCCTCCTCACAATCATTAAGTCATTTATAACAGAATCGAATAGCTTATCTATTTTCAAAAGCAGCAAAAAAAATTAAATAAAATATATAAAAAATAAAGTTTTAAACACGAGAGAAGAGTGGTTAGAGACAAAATGTTCTTACTCTGTTTCGCAGTGTGCAGCAGACAGCACCCACTCACTAGACAGAAGAGTCCCTCCACAAATGTAAGTGTACCTCTTGTGGGTGTCATATGCTTCCAGATAGGCTTGGTAGGGCACAGAGTGTGCTGGGCACTCGTACCCTCCAACAATCTGGCTCTCTTCCTCCAGGGCAACTGTATTAGTTTAATGAAAAGTGAAAACATGGAAGAGACAAAAAACAGAACATGTCATGTCATTCCTGTATCGTTGACATCATTAGATGTCCTGTTTCAACTCATGCATCATCAGACATAATTCATGTTCATGTATCAATGTTGTAGCGTACCTGCCCATCCAAAGAGTGCCAGAAGAAGGAGATGCTTCATGCTCTCTGCCTGTCTGGTTGGCAGGACTAGTGTGTCCTCAGCCTCTATTTTCAATGTATTTAGTGCTCTTATCTGCTCTGTCTCAAGGTATGTTATCTTCAGATGTACACATCAAACGGTGACACTTTGGAGCAGAGAACACTGGCTTTAATAAGACTGTGATGGCCCCACCCTCTCTGCTGGTTGTGTTCCCATTGGCCTGTTTCCTTTTCCTCATGGCCAGTGGGCGGATGCTAAAGGGCTGTCTGGTTGAGTAGGGTAGAGCTGCCAGAGTATTTCAGGGGGTGGCCAGGGTGCCACCCCCAAATCCTGAGGGTGTCAGAATCAGCAGCCGACATTAACTGTCTTTCAGAGGATCATTTTTAAAGCTAGACTGAAGATGCTGGGATCTAGAAGACCTAATGCAGGGTGTCAACACCAATTTCTATCTATCTATCTATCTATCTATCTATCTATCTATCTATCTATCTATCTATCTATCTATCTATCTATCTATCTATCTATCTATTGTGACATCACTGATGATGACCCCCCCACCCCATGACTCCCACTCCAACCAATTCTGTTACTATCTGTATTGTAGGTAGAGAGAACAGTGAACCTATGGCCAAAATAGTAGTTTCTTCTACATTTTCTAATTGTAAATTCTTGTAATTGAAGCATCACTTCAATAACAAGAATGAAATTAAATGAAATGTAACGCTTCATCAACTCCCCGAAGGACCCCGGAACTGGATAGCTTTGTCCAAGAAAACGTGATAGCAGGATCACCAAGCCAGCAAGAGTACTTGTGTCTCAGAAACTGGGAGGCTTAACCACTAGCCTACAGTACATGTTAAGGCCCAATTATACTCCACGTTAAAGACGGAGACGGAGACGGACAGAGCCTTCTGTCCGTACTCTGCGTTCATTTCGTCCGTTTTCTGTCCGTCATCTGAAAGCTTACGGATACGCATGAAACGGAGCAAAACTACACACACACTCATGCATTTGACTCTCTACTGCCCACTGGTGGATGTATTGCTTAACATGATACCAACGTGAAAGACGCATGGAAGTATGTGGGCAGTGACGATTACACTGTTTGAAACGGACGCCCTTATTTACGGATGAAAATGGAGTATAATTGGGCCATTAGCCCTCCAGTACTAGCAGTCACGGAAAAGTCAAACATATGCACCGCTAGCTGTTAGGGTAGGCTTTGACATCTGCCTCGTGTCCCTTATCTACTCTTACACTTCTGTTTGTAACCTTCTCATCTTATCATCTGTTGCACAAGCAGCCTTGCATAATCTGATCAACCTGTACATATCTGCATCTTTCATATTTCACAATTGAAATTTCATAATTGAATATTGTATTTAATTACTTTGTTGACTATCTTTTTTTTGTAACATATGTCGATCTATGTGTAATTTATTTGTCCTTTTTTCTGAATCACATTTAGCAGGACAAATGTGACTGTTGGGGTTAGGGTTAGGGTCTCCCTCCCTGAAGTGGCATAAAGTACTGAGATCTGCTCCCCTGCTTTGCTTACAGGATGTGGCTAACACCTTAGAACAGTTTTTCATAAACAGGAACACATCACCTGGTGGGTTTCAAGTGGAAAACATTTTCAGTCAACCAAACAGGAAACTATTAGATAGCATCTCTATGAAATCAATGATATGTTCTGAGAAAATTGTGCAGCAGGTTGTGTGGAGAAAAGGCTGCAGACTTGACCCGAGCTGATCTTATTAAGGTTATGCACGCGTGCGTGATGAAAATAAATAAATAAATAATAATAATAATAATAATAATAATAATAATAATAAAAAATAAAAATAAAATAATAATAGTAATAATTAAAAATAATAATAATAATAATAATAATAATACTTAAAACTTAAAAACTTAAAAGGAAAACAATGATTAAAAAATGTATGAATATGCATGTATGGATTGTGTTGTTAGTTTTGTTATTTGCTACTCACTGGTTTTTTGACTGTTGTATTATTTATTTACTTTTTTTTTGTTTCTTGTATTAGGATATTTTTCCTTGAAATCCTTTGTTTTATTTGAAGGCAAGTAATGGACAATGTCCAAAAATGTCTGAGGAATGATCATGATGATTTTCTTATTTTAATTGCAAGAAAAGGGGGGGCTTTACATAAGCGTTTGCTTCTGCCCCTAACCTTTGGTTGTGACCTAAGTGTATGCTTGGTGGTGGTGACCAATACATTTTTTTCATTCATTCATTCATTCATTCATTCATTCATTCATTCATTCATTCATTCATTCATTCATTCATTCATTCAAGCTTGTTGGATTGTATCCACATCCCCATGAGACAGCCCAGTCTTGTTGAGCGGTTGCTCAAGACAGCTTGGTCTGACTGTAAGTTAACCGATGGAGTCTGTTGCCCTGCGGGCATTATGTCCGGTGGAGCACTGTCAGGGCCCTGACGGGCACCGTGACCATCCACACAGCCCTGCTTCACCGTCCTGAGGAGGGTGAAAGGGCGTAGCTCAATAACCAACTGGTGTGGCCCCCGGACCAGACTTTAGGGTGGAGTGCAGGCTGTAAGCATCAACAGTCCTCCTCTGCCGAGGCATGGAGCACTGAGCACATGGTCATAAGAGCCAGAGGCACAATGTGCACCTGTGGAAACCTTCGACCCCCAAGGGGCTGAGGCACCACCTTCAGGTCACCCTGGCCACCAATGAAAGCGGGACAAGCAAAATCTGGGGGCGGCTTGTTAAGGAACAGTCCGACATCCCCGTAGGCCGGGATTGTATCCACAAGCCAATGAGACAGTCTTGCCTTGGAGACTGGCTTCCCAAGGCAGCTCGGCCTGTAATGGACTGAGGCCGTCGCCCTGTGGGCACGTGTCCGATGGAAATGCACTGTCAGGGGGCCCAACGGCCCCACTGACTGCCCACTTTAGCCCTGCTTCACCATCCAGGAGAGGGTCCCTAACTCTGATGCCTTTATAGAATATAGAATAATGTATTTATTTATTGGATGTATTTATTATTTGGGTCGATGCACTTTACCTATGGTGTTTCACTGTACGTCTCAGGGAGATGCTTTGTCTATATCTCGTTGTTGGAGTAACTTAACAATGACAATAAATATACTTGAACTTGAACTTGAAGGGGAGCAGGCAATACGCAGCAAGAATGCCCCATGCTCTGCAGGGCATGGGGCACTGTGCACACGCTCAGAAGAGCCAGGGGAACAACGTACAGGATGTAAGACCTCAGCACTAAGGCAGAGGCAGAGGCACGATCTCCCAGTCACCCTAGTCCTCAACCGGACTGGAACAAGCAAGGCCCGAGGGCGGCTTGTCTACCAGGCATTAAGGTACAGTGTTGTGGGTAACTCATTCCAAAAGTAACATATTACATGTAATATATTACTTTTAGCAGTAACTCAGTAATATAACATTACTTTCAGTAATATTATACCAAAGCACATATTTAAATAAAGATGGAATCATTTCCTAATCAAACTGTCTGTTTTTATGCAAATAACTACCACTACAGATGACAATAACAAAGGAAAAGAATAACCTTTAGAATTTTGGATTGTTTACACTGACTTCAAGGTGGTTGACATTTTTCGGGATGGTTCCGGGGCAGCGATGTCCTTCTGCTGCTGCTGTTGTTTTGGTGAAAGTAATGCAAAAGTACTGTAATAAGTAACGAGTTACTCTACACAGATAGTAATATTGTAAAGTAACGTATTACTTTACAATGAAAGTAACTAGTAATATGTAGTATATTACATTTTGAAAGTAACTTGCCCAACACTGTTAAGGAAGAGGCATCCTTTGAAGAGGTGGACATAATAAACCAATCTCAAGGAAGAACGCATGGCGGGAGAACCCGCTGACATGCCGACGGCTCTGCCTCCGTATCCCTGAGGGGAGGAGGATAGCCGGCATCTTGACCTGGTGAACCGGACTGCCTGCACGCAAATCCTGTAAGCTGCAGGTACATCAGACTCGTCCACAGTGACGCTGAACCCACATCACACTCCCTCTAGAGCATTGGTTCTCAAATGGGGGTCCGGAGACCCCCAGGGGTCCGTGGCACTTTGCAAGGGGGTCCGCAAAAAGTGTTCAGGAAAACAAAAAAATAAAAACTTTTTTTTGTGCAAAAGCTTCATAGTTCAACAAAAATATTGTATGCTTTAAATATAAAATGGTTCATGGATTACATTCTAATCTAACAAACCTATCAATTTAAAAGTCAAGCACGTTACTGTGGAAACAATTCACCCAAAATCACAAATCAGAATGAGGGGGTCCCCGGTATATTTTGAATCTTGTAAGGGGTCCTTGGCTGAAAAACATTTGAGAACCTCTGAGTGGTGCATAACAGGTACCAAGGGAACGGCGGTGGCACGCCCGGGGGCACGGTGAGCCAGGCTGTGTGCCTGCAGGCTCGTGAGCCGCCTGCACGCAGACCCGTCGCCATTGCTGCTGACACATCGTACTAGCTGGAGTGGTTTGTGGCAGGCACTGAGGCACAGTCATCATCATCATCAGTATCATCTGTTGCACAACCAGCCTTGCATAATCTGATCAACCTGTACATATCTGCATCTTTCATCTTTCATGATTCAATATTGTATTTCATTACTTTGTTGACTATCTTTTTTTGTAACATATGTCGATCTATATGTGTCGTTTTTTTGTCCTTTCTTCTAAATCAAATTTAGCAGGACATATATATGTGACTGTTGGGGTTAGGGTTAGGGCCTCCCTCCCTGAAGCAGGAGAAAGTACTGATATCTGCTCCACTGCTTTGCTTACAGGACGTGGCTAACATCAGTTTTTCATAAACAGGAACACATCACCTGGGCAGGTTTCAAGTGGAAAACATTTTCAGTCAACCAGACAGGAAACTATTAGATAGCATCTCTACGAAATCGATTAGATGTTCTGAGAAAATTGTGCAGCAGGTTGTGTGGAGAAAAGGCTGCAGACGTGACCCGAGCTGAACTACACAGACCAGGTTATGCACGCAGGAAAAATGAAAGAGAGGAGCTATTCCTCTGCATCAGCATTCCAGGTCCCAGGTACTCCCGATCAGTGCTGGGCAGTAATGTTGCTGAGAAAGAGGTTAATTTACAAAGAATGTTGAATATTATGAGCATGGTGCATGCCGTAAATGGAGACTTGTCATCAACAGTGAAAAAACTCAGACTATACATTTTAGGAAAAAATGTGTACAGCAGAGTGATTATGTATTTCAGTTTGGTTCAATGCCTTTAATGTACACTTCCTCTTATAAATATCTTGGTTTTGTTTTCAATGAAAACATGAGCTTTTCAGAAGGAAGAAAAGTACTGGCAGAGTCTGCAGGAAGAGCATTAGGCTCTGTGATGAGTCAAATGAAACCATGTCCTGACCTTGGCTTCTCAACATTTTCTAAACTTTATGATTCAATGGTTGGCTCCATTTGATTTGATGTTGCAGGAGTGTGGGGGTTTGAGGATGCGTCTGACTGTAATACTATCCAGAGTGCAGCCATGAGATGCTTTCTTGGAGTGCATAAATATACTGCGAAGGTGGCTGTTGAAGGGGATATGGGATGGGAGTCATGTCTTGTTAAGCAGAGAGGTGAAATGGCTCGTTGTTGTGGAACCGCCTTGTCCAGTTGCCAGAGGATAGATAGGGTGACCAAAAAGATATTTAATTGGGACAGAGCACACAGTTATCCTTGGTCAAGAGAGGTATCTGCAATATTTTCATTTTGTGATTTACATATGATTTTTATGAATAATCTACAGTGTAATGTAAGTATAGTCAAACAACAACTGTTTCAGATTCAAAAGGAACAATGGATGGAGGAGATTTGGAAGAAACCAAAGCTCAGAAATTATGTCCAAATTAAAGAAGATTATTTTACTGAACCATATATAATGTCAAATCTAAAAAGAGGACAGAGGTCCATATGTGCTCAGTTAAGAACCGGTAGATGTGTTCCTGAAGAGTTGCGTTTGTGTGTTTTTTGTGATCTTGGTGTTGTGGAGGATGAATTTCATTTTGTGTTTCATTGTCCCATATACAATGATTTGAGAAATCCTTTATTTGAGAAAATCCAGTTGAAGAATCCCAATTTGTTTTGGTTGTCAGAATATGTTGAGTTGACTTTTTGATAAGGACATTTTTGTTTTAGCCAGATTGATAGAAAATGCCTGGCGACTAAGACAGGGAACATTGTACCCAGTAGCCTATAATTGTTTCCGGAAAGTGAATGTCTCAGTGAAATGCCCTTTCTTTTCTTTTCTTGATTCTGTACAAAGGTATATTATGATTTGTTGTGTGGCCATCTTGGCTATTGTAAATATAGTGTCTTGTAAGCCCATATGGGCTGGGCACCCAGGTGCATGACACTTAAATAAAAATATCAATCAATCAATCAATCAATCAATCAATCAATCAATGTATTGCTAAAGTGATATATCACGTAATATATTACTTTTCCCCAGTAACGAGTAGTGTAATGAATTATATGTGGCATATTGACACATTTACTGTACATGTACATTCCCTCATACTGTATACGTATTTCAATAATGAGAGACTAGTAGAAAGTATAACAAGCTTTAATGAGACAACATATTAATTTTGGCGTATGACTCCATGATATGATGACGCTCTCCTGAGATGATGAGAGGGCGTCGTCAGTGAAGAATAGGATAGGAAATCCCCCATAGGGAATTCTTCTATCAGGAGTCATGACCGATGGTGGTGTCAGGGGAGGAGGTGGGGCAAAACAACTGCTTCAGCGATGATGATCAGCAACTGAGAATGACACATACACAACACATAGCAAACAGAGTAAACATGGACCCTGATATACTACGCTGATTAGGTGATTGGGATCAGCTGGAGAGGAATACCTTGGGCTGATTGGTTATTGCCACATGTGTGGTAAACTGTGAATGGGTGAGGGGACAGCATCAGAGAAAGGGGGCGAGCCTAACAATGAATAGGTTATACGACCTCAAAGAAAGGGGGCGTGCACTGTGATATGACGAGATTGGGCGTTGCTGTTAAGTAGTCTTCATTATTGAAAATAGTCTAAGACTTCATTTAAAATGTACTCCTTACACCACACTTATTGTATATTGACTCCTTAGAAAAATTAGAGAAAACACACGCACATCTCTTCTTGTAGGTGCTGAGTCCAAAGTGGTTAATTCATCAAGATTAAAAGAGACTCGCGACACTGATTTGCTCCCAATGTTTTGTTTAATTTTGCATTTTAAAAGACAACGTTTCGAGCCGATGCAGGCTCTTCGTCAGGTCAGGCAGCAACCTTTGCTGCCTGACCTGACGAAGAGCCTGCACCGCCAACCCTTGCGTCATCTGCATCGGCTCGAAACGTTGTCTTTTAAAATGCAAAATTAAACAAAACATTGGGAGCAAATCAGTGTCGCGAGTCTCTTTTAATCTTGATGTATTGACTCCTTAGACCACACGTATTGTATATAGTAGTTACTGTATTTAAAATAGACACTTGCACCACACTTAATTGTATAATAGTTAACTGTAAATGTCTGCTTATGTCTATGTACCATTTTTGCCTGCCTGTTTTTTCTTTCTTTTTTCTCTGTATGTGTGTACTATGAGAGCAAAGCAAGGCCTTGCTTAAAACACACCTTTTCGCTCTAGATGATCACTGAGTTACTTTGCTGTTGTGTTGTGTGTCTGAGGTGTACGGATGTTCTCTGTCTGTCCGTCTGCCTGGTTCCCTGTCTCCATTGTCCTGTCTATTCATTTCTTTTCTTTCTTTTTCCCCCCCGGACCAATGTAAAAGTTGGCTGAGGGGCGCAATATAAATGAAAATATCATATCATATATCATATCATCAAAGCAAACCGGAGCCCAATTCCTTGTATGTGTCCATACTTGGCCAATTAAAGCTGATTTTGATTCTGATTCTGAAAATGAGCAGCTCACGTTCATTTATTCGTTATTATTCTGTTGCTAGTTTGTTTCTACATTAGAATTGCTATCGTTCAGAAACATACAAAGATGTCCTTATTAGAATAAGGGTTAATGTTGTAATCAATTCAAGACACTGGTACTGGCCTACAGGGCAGCTGCACACCAGACAGTTCCAAAGCTCACCCCGCTCCCTTCGCTCCTCCACCCTGAAATTTATGTTAATATTATGATAGATGAACACATCCCAGACCCGAACTGTAACAGTATAAAGTGCAAAACACAATTGCAACAATTGCACTTCAATCAACACTGATATAAAAGATCAGAATGAATATCAATTATCTTGAAATGATGCTCAGCAACTTTCACCCATGGCGTTAACATTTTTAATATTTTCTTTCTGTTAAAAACTAACCAATTATGCTATGTTCTACCTAAGCAAGCACAAAGCAGGAGATGGAGCTGGAGGCAAGGCAAGGCACGTTTATTTGCATGACACATTTCATACACAGAGGCATAAGGTGCTTTACATAGAAAAAGATAAGAGCTATTATTAAGTCCGTCCCTCCAGGATTTTGCGGAGGTTTCTTGTGATTCTTGCAATCAAAATGCTTGATTTTGCAGTGCCTTTTCTCAAGTTTTTTTTTCTCTGGGTAAAATTGGGGGAACTGGCAAAAATGGCAACTTGAGGAACCCGTTTTGCTGTTTTTGCGGAGAAATCACGGGAATTTTGAAAAATTGCAAGCCCCCACAAATATTGGCTGAGGTTGGCTGAATTTGCATTAATTATTGCGAGCGCTAAATCGCAATTTCCTGGAGGGATAGATAAGTCTAGGCTGCTCAGCCAGATGCCATGGTCTTCGTGATCCAGTCGAGGTAATTGTGAACTCTTGTGTACACCCCAGGCTTGCCTTTCTGAGCACAGCCACCCCCCCAAGACACCACACCCTGGAGCTCCCCGTCACAGACCATGGGACCCCCAGAGTCACCCTGAGGAAGGAGAGAGAGAGAGAGAGAGAGAGAGAGAGAGAGAGAGAGAGAGAGAGAGAGAGAGAGAGAGAGAGAGAGAGAGAGAGATGTTAGTTGGTGGGTCCTTCATATTCAGAGCCAGGTCTGAGAAGAAGAAGCAGTGTGTGTGTGCGTGTGTGTGTGTGTTGTGGCTGTGAGTTTGAACTAACCTTGCAGGAGTCTTTGCCTCCCTCCATGAACCCGGCACAGATCATGTTCTCAGTGATTTTGGCAGGATAGGCCTGACGACAGGTGTCGTTACTCAGGATGGGGGCATCTAGGCACTGCAACTTGTCGGGCTTTGCTGAAATAGAGAAAATAAACACACGATTGCTTTTATTATTTTGATGATGTCATTAAGTAGAGCATCAGCAGTAGCTTGTAAGATAAATACAGGCAACACACACAAAACTATTTGACTGTCAAACTCACAGCCCCCGTGAAGAAGTACCCCCCATCCAGAGATACGGCAAATCATCCCAAAATGGGGGGGCTTTGTGGGGAGCGCAGCGGGGCGCACATTGCAGGCCAGAATGGCCGGTCGGCTCAGCTTGATCAGCATGATGTCATTGTCCACAGTGTCAGAGTTGTAGTCAGGGTGGGGGATAACCTTGGTGGCCTTGATGCGCTGTTCGGTCGCCTCAGAATGCTGGAGGCTGTGGACTCCCAGCCGTACATTTACTGGCCTGGAAGAGTTAAAGCCATGATAGACACCATTGTGATCATCTGACAGGTGAGAGATGCTTCCTTATAGCGTTTCCCACCTAAAGTGCTCATTTCAAGAGACTCGCAATCATTAAGTCATCATCAGTTTTCAAATGCAGTCAACAGCAGCAACAACCTCTGTTTTAACCCATTGATACCTGATGCAGCATTTGTGTGTGTACGCAAATGCTGCATCAGGTATCAATGGGTTAAGCACACTGTTACAAACAAGCTGCTAGCAGTGGTTAGTGACAAAATGTTCTTACTTTTTGTCGCAGTGTGCAGCAGACAGCACCCACTCAGGAGACAGAAGAGTCCCTCCACAAATGTACCTCCCATGGGTGACATAGGCTTGGTAGGGCACAGAGTGTGCTGGGCACTCATACCCTCCAACTATCTTGCTCTCCTCCTCCAGGGCAACTGTATTAGTCGAATGAAAAGTGAAAATATATGGAAAAGACCAAAAACAGAAGATGTCATGTCATTCCTGTATCGTTGACATCCAGTTAGACATATATAGCTACACGTGAGTTTATGACATCATTAGATGTCCTGTTTCAACTCATGCATCATCAGGCATAATTAATGTTCATGTATCAATGTTGTAGCGTACCTGCCCATCCAAAGAGTGCCAGAAGAAGGAGATGCTTCATGCTCTCTGCCTGTCTGGTTGGCAGGACTAGTGTGTCCTCAGCCTCTATTTTCAATGTATTTAGTGCTCTTATCTGCTCTGTCTCAAGGTATGTTATCTTCAGATGTACACATCAAATAGTGACACTTTGGAGCAGAGAACACTGGCTTTAATAAGACTGTGATGGCCCCACCCTCTCTGCGTGGCTGTGTTCCCATTGGCCTGTGTCCTTTTGCTAATGACCAGTGGGCGGAGCCTAAAGGACTGTCTGGTTGAGCAGGGTACAGCCGGCTGCCAGGCCCCCAGGAGGAACAGGCTGTGAATCAAGTTGAACATGGTGGCCAAGCTCGGTGTTGCAAGTCATGTGACGCCCTGCAGTTCAAAAAGAGAATTTCACATCCACTTAACATGGGGAAAGCAGCAGCTGTTAAGCTCAGGGAAATGTTTTCTCTGTGTCACGCAAAGTTAAAAACAACTCTTTTAATTATCAAATATTTTCTTATGAGGCCATTTTACTTCCGAAGCCACCAAGAGCCGGCTGTTCATAAATGAGCATCTAGGCCACGGGGATGCCATTCATCATCAATTCTTTGTTGTGAACCTATAGGCAGAAGATTTTGGTATTGGCGTTAACTGGAAACTGGAAATCCAGACAAACACGTATAGCTACCAAGCGGGAAGCGGGTGTAAAATTGCTCCAAATTCAATCAAGATACAGTATCTGAATGAAATTGAGCTCATTAGAAGCGCAAGTCTTAGCTTTACAGCCACATCTGACATGTCAGCTATGGGGTTTAAGAGCTCCAGGGTCCTAAAGGCAGTGTTCTGCATACAGTGAAAATGTCTGCTTTCTTCCTTCCCCATTTCTGCACACTGTGGTACCAAACGTAAAAAAGTAAAATAAAGATTTCAAATTTGAATGAGCAGTTATGTTTGAATATCACCACACAGCTGACAGTGGCATAACACATACATCCCAGTTTATTATCTCTCTCTCTCTCTCTCTCTCTCTCTCTCTCTCTGTCTCTCTCTCTCTCTCTCTCTCTCTGTCTCTCTCTCTGTCTCTCTCTCTCTCTCTCTCTGTCTCTCTCTCTCTCTCTCTCTCTCTGTCTGTCTCTCTCTCTCTCTCTCTCTCTCTCTGTCTCTCTCTCTTTGTCATGTTATGTTTTGTTTTCTCATGTATTTGGCAAGGTGGTCCTCAGAATTTTGTTTAACTATCAGAAGTGGCCCTTACAATACAAAAGGCTGAGAGCCAGTGTTGCCAACTTGGCGACTGTTGCAATATTTAGCTACTTTTCAGACCCCCCTGGCAACTTTATTTCTCAACAGCAACGAGCAACAACACTGGCAACTTTTTCTGAGCATGTGAAACAATGTGAATGTGGTGAATCCACTTGAATCCCAACGGATTTGCCAATAAATTGGTGCGACTGCTGCCATGTTTTCTCTCTCTCTCTCTCTCTCTCTCTCTCACTCTCTCTCTGCCTGTCTGATATACAGTAAACAGCGCTTCAGTGCAGCCCCTCCTCTCCCTTCTCTCCTCCGCTGAGAGCAGCAGGATATGATTTACTTGTCATTTCTAATGATGTACGCCGAATCTGGCCCGGGCAGTCAGCACTTGATATTGCAGCCAGTCAATGATTACATACGCCGAGATGTGCTTTTATTGTGCTATTAATTTCTTCATATATTGATATGCAAAGTAGCGTGTGACAGAATCTAGCGACTTTCTGAGCAGCCAATGACTTTCCAAGAGTTGGCAGCTGTTGAGAACCCCTGCTCTAGTCGGCCTTGTCCGTGGCTTTTTAGTCTAGGGAATCTGTGAGAAAAAATGACCCAACCTTAAACAAATTGCAACAGAAATTATTTGTGTTGTATTCAGCTCTTGAAACCTTCCAATTTAACATACTGAAAATCCCAGAAAATCCCAGTAGTGGAACATTCTCAAAATTGGCATTGTCTCCACAAAGGAGGTGATGTTTTCGGTGCCGTTTGTCTGACCGTTTGTCTGTTAGCAGGAGGATTACGGCAAAACTACTGCGCCGATTTTCATGAAACTTGGTAGAAGGGTGTAGCGTGGGCCAAGGAAGAACCCATTACATTTTGGAGCGGATCTGATCCGGGTCGGCTCAATGGAGGGGGCGGGGCTAGGGAAAAGAGTCCGTTGATAGGGATAGGAAGGTCAGTAGAGAGTCTGGATTCGAGAGGTGGGTAGGGGGCATGGACAGGTGTATCGGGGGGGAGTGTATGTGGGAGGTGGGAGGGGGTGTGGTCAGGAAAGGGGTGGGGCTAGGGAAAAGCTCTACCTACAAACATACTGTAGCGAATCAGCAGTACACATACAGGGGTGAGCATTGGTAGTGTCTCAACTACAGATAGGAACTGATGTGTGGGAGTGTTGTATTGGGGAACACTATGCTGTGGGGATACTTCCGGGGAAGACTGAGCATGCGCGTCAGTCTCCACACACTGCTAGAAGGGAAGGTTGCTAGTTATGAGCGTGACAACCGCTGAGAGTTGTAATATAACTAACGGAGAATAAAGAACCTTGTACCAACAAGAAGCCTCTGCCTCATGAGTTACCAGGAACGTTACACTGGCGTCAGAAGTTTAAACGGTGAATATTGCCTCCAGATTCGGCGAAATGGTTAACAAGTTCCTGAAGAAAGAGCGCAAATGACTCAATCGAGAGGCGGGAAAGGCAAGAGCCGGAGCAGACTACCAGGCGTCCGAAGAGGAAGATGTCTGGGTAGACGCAGCCGCTACCACAGAGAGCCAAGCGGGAAAAACAGCAGAAAGCCTGGGGTTGGTGAAGATAAAATCCGGACTAGACAGCGCTATCACCGTAGCCACGGAAGCTATCCCGCAGCTCAAGGGAGCTAGCAGGCAAGCTAGCGAGGCGGGAGAAGGAGCGGAGGAACCGGGGCCGGTGAGGGTGAAGATCGAGCGGGTTGACATTGCCGCTGTAGCCATGGAGGCTGTGCCACAGCCCAGCGGAGCTAGCCTGCGGGCCGAGGACAAAGACGGGACACGGGTCGAGGCGACAAAGGACAGCGGGCGGCGAGGAAGAAAGGAAATCACCCCGCCAAAATTCAACGGTAAAGGCGAGTGGGAGGCATACTGCAAGCAGTTTGAAGAGGCTGCAGAATGGAATGGCTGGACGAGAAGGGAGAGAGCCAGCCATCTCGTGATGGCCCTCGAGGGCGAGGCTACGGCGTGCGTGTCGGCAATAGCTGATACAAAGGACTTGGATGTGGTGATGGGGGTCCTGCGGAGACGCTTCGGCCAATGTGAAGAGCAGGCCATCGTAGCCGCGGAACTGTGTAACAGACGCAGACGGCAGGGTGAGTCGCTGCGTGCACTGGCAACGGACATTGAGACTCTCAGCCGGCGCGCATACAGCCAGCTACCGACGGAGGCGCTGGATGGGTTAGCCCTAAGCTACTTTGTCCAGGCCATCGAGCCACGGAGTCTAAGCCAGAAGGTAACGCTGGGACACCCAAAAACACTGGGAGCAGCGCTGGGGTTGGCGCTGGAGATAGAGACAGTAGAAGGCTGGGACAAGAGCAGCGGCATAATGGAGGCCGCCCCAGTGGTGAGAATGGCAGCGGGGAGCCAGCTACAAGAAGAGCCAGCGTGGAAGACGGCCTTGGCAGAGCAAAGCAACACGGTGAAAGAGCAAGGCAACAGGGTGAAAGAACTGTCCGAGTCAGTACAACAGCTGACAGAACAACTGCTCCACAGAGCGACCCTGCAGCCCAACCCCGCTCGGCAGCCCACCCAGCGGAACAACAGCTGGGCCAGAGGGAGCATGATCTGCTGGGGATGTGGACGCCCCGGGCATCGGGAAGCAGACTGCCGCCGGAGAGCGTGGAACCAGGGAAACGGCACAGGGCCCGTCCAGATGGGGCGAGACGGGTCTACGATGCCACAGTCCCCGTAGCCACGTCATCGCAGGAAGGAGCCCACCGACAGCAACGGGGAGGTGGGGCTCCGCCGGGCCCCGAAGTAGACGACATCGCCGGAGCTGTCAACATGCAGAGCGGGCCGCGCGCGATGAACGGCTGCCATGTTCCAGTCTACCTACAGGGGAGATACTGCGCCGCCCTGGTGGACACGGGGTGTACGGCAACGCTGGTGAACGTCAACATGATGCCCGAGGGGACGCGCCTGGAGCAGCCAGCAGCACAACTGCTAAGAACAGTATCCGGTGAGTTGATGCCAATGAGGGGGAGGGGACACGTAATGATAACAGTGGGGGGACAGACAGTGGACTTTCCGGTGTGGGTGGTAGAAATGACGGGACCCTGCATCCTGGGGGAAGACTACTTAACGCTAAACAAATGCACAGTAGACCTAGGAAAAAGCACATTGACATTTGCAGGGGGGCCAGTAGTCCAGATGGGCCACCCTCCCACCGTTCCAGAGGAGAGAGCTAATGTAAATAACATCACTGTATATCGCGTCACCGTAGTGCATGAGCCCCACCCAGCAGACCAAGCCCCTCCACAAAGCCCCGCCCCTAGCCCACCTCCAAACACTTGCCCTCAGCCAGCGCAACAGGCAGAGGGGGAGAGAGAGAGGTTAGAGATGCTCAGGGGATTGCACCAACGCCAGAGCGAAGGGTTAGAACCCCAGCAGAGCGATGAACTGTGGAGGGTACTAGAGGAATATAAAGACATTTTCGCCATGTCGGATGATGAGCTAGGCTGTACCCACCTGGTGGAACACGAAATAGACACTGAGGGAGCGCGACCCGTCAGGTCATATCCCCGTCGGGTCCCAGCAGCGATGAGAGAGATAGCGAACGAAGCTGTAGAGAACATGCTGCGGGCGGGGATCATTGAGCCATCAGACAGCCCGTGGGCGTCAGGGGTAGTGCTGGTGAGAAAGAAAAATAGCCCCAAAATGCGATTTTGTGTAGACTATAGGGGGCTGAACAAAGTGACAAAAAAAGACGCATACCCGATGCCCATCATCGAGGAACTGTTAGACGCCGCGGGAGAGTCATCCTGGTTCTCATCCCTAGACCTCCGTAGCGGGTACTGGCAGGTGCCCCTCCGCGACGATGCCAAACAAAAGACCGCCTTCCGCACAGAGAAGGGGCTGTGGCAGTTTCGAGTACTCAGTTTTGGGCTGTGCAACGCACCAGCAACGTTCGAGAGGTTAATGGAGAAGCTGCTGGGAGACATCCCCCGATCCGAATGCGTCGTGTATTTAGATGACATCTTGACACACGGGGGCACGTTCCAGGCAGCAGTGGGGGCGTTACGAAAAGTCCTGCAGAAGATAGCAGAGGCGGGTCTAAAGTTACACCCAGACAAGTGCCACTTCCTGAAGAGGAGGGTGGAGTTCTTAGGGCATGGCATCGGCGCGGGGGGCATTCGCAACCTGGAAGAGAAGACTCAGGCGGTCATGGAGTGGCCCACCCCCAGAAACAAAGGCGAACTCGAGAGCTTCGTAGGGCTAGCCGCATACTACAGGAAATTCGTAAACGGGTTTTCTAAAATAGCGGAACCACTGTTCAGGCTAAAAGAGAAGAATGCAGACTTCCACTGGACGACAGAATGCCACCTAGCCTTTAAAGCCCTCAAGAAAGCGCTGACCGAGTCTCCGGTGCTTAGAGCACCAGACCCCGCCCTGCCGTTCCTACTAGACACTGATGCCAGCAACGGGGGTATGGGGGCCGTGCTGTCCCAGGCGGGGCCGGACGGGGAGCGGGTGGTGGCGTACTACAGCAAGACTTTCGATAAAGCAGAACGTAACTACTGCGTCACCCGCCGGGAGCTCCTCGCCGTAGTAGAAGCACTACGACACTTTAGATATTACCTCCTGGGACAGCCGCGGTTCACCATACGGACCGACCACTCGGCGCTGCAGTGGCTGTGGTCCTTCCGAGAGCCGGAGGGGCAAGTGTGCCGCTGGTTAGAGAAAATGGCAGACTACAACTTCACGATAGAACACAGGGCAGGGGCGCGCCACGTCAACGCAGACGCCCTGTCACGACGACCCTGCGCAGAGAGAGGGTGTACGTACTGCGAAAAGAGAGAAGGAAGAGAGAGAGAGATCCAAGAGGAAGCTAGGATCTGCCCTAACCACACGGGGGATGGACCAGTGTGCAGGACGCTGCGGATGGCAGAGGCAGCGGATTGGAGGGGCCACCAAGAAAACGACAGGGAGCTGTCACCAGTACTGCAATGGGTAGAAGAGGGCCAGAAGCCGCCCTGGGAAGAGGTGGCAGGGGCCACCGACACGACCAAAGGGCTGTGGGCAGGGTTTGACACCCTGAGATTGAGTAGCGGAGTGCTGATGAAGTCCTGGAAGGAGCCAGCGACAGGAGAGCATAAGTGGCGGAAAGTAGTGCCGACGACGCTGAGGGAGGAGGTGTGCAGGAGCTGCCATGGAACTGTAGGGGCTGGGCACTTTGGGGTAAGCAAAACCCTCCGTCGCATCAGACAAGGCTTTTATTGGGGGAGGATGGGGAGAGACGTACAGGACTTCTGTCGACGCTGCGACCTCTGCGCAGCGTACAAAGGCCCGTTAGACCAGTCTCGCGCCCCGCTCCAACAGCTAGCAGCAGGAGCCCCCATGGAGAGGGTAGCAGTAGACGTGATGGGACCTTTCCCACGCTCAGACAGTGGAAATAAATACGTCCTGGTCGCCATGGACTATTTCACAAAATGGCCAGAGGCGTACGCACTGCCCGACCAGGAGGCGGGGACGGTGGTCGACGCACTAGTAACCGGCATGTTCAGTAGGTTCGGAGCACCAGAGACCCTACACAGTGACCAAGGGAGAAACTTTGAGTCACGAGTGTTCGCCACCATGTGCGAGAAACTGAACATTAAAAAGACACGGACCACAGCATTGCACCCCCAGAGCGATGGCCTTGTAGAAAGATTCAATCGAACGCTGAAAAAGCAGTTGGCCATCCTCACGGAGGAACACCAGAAGGACTGGGACACGCACCTGCCTCTCATCCTCATGGCCTACAGATCTGCCACACAAGAGTCCACCTCCTGCACACCAGCTCTGCTCATGTTAGGTCGAGAACTGCGGACACCAGCAGAAATGGCGTTCGGCAAGCCACCAGATGCACTGGACGCTCCCCCAGGGCGAGAGTACGCCAGGAGGCTACAAGATCGCTTAGAGTCCGCTCACAACTTCGCTCGGGACCAGCTAGAGAAAGCAAAAAAGGAACTATGATGTGAGGGCAAAGGGAAACCATTTCCAGGGGGGGGAGTTGGTCTGGGTGTACACACCCCGGAGAAAAAAAGGGCGTAGCCCTAAACTGGACTGTCACTGGACAGGCCCATGCAGGGTCATGGAGAGAATGGGGGAGGTGGTGTACCGAGTGCAGATGCCACTTGGTGGCAAGAAGGTACTCCACCGAGACAGGTTGGCCCCATACCGGGGGGGGTGCACCTTTCCCCCAGATCTCGGCCGCCCGGCGGTTTCACCTAGACAGGCTGAAAGAAGGACTCTGTTTCCACAGAGAGGGGCGTCCGGCCATGACCGGGCGGGCCCCACTCAGGGACAGGAAAGCCCAGAGACACTGCAGGTGGGATCAGCCCCGCAGGCAGATTCACAGAGACTAAGGGTGTATTCACACCTGTAGGTGGTTTGCTTTGTTCCGATTCAGGTACTTAATTGATACAATTGTTGCATTTGTGCCTTGGTTCGTTTGTGTTCACACAGCCACAAATGAAACGGTCCAAATAGTATTGTCAAACTTCCTGGATTGGCCAGCAGAGACTCTGATAGGCTAATAGCCTCTCGGGATGGACAAAATAATTCCCAGAGATTTTCCTATATGATTATAAAAATGTGTTTTGTTAGACCTACATTTTAGGCTATGTCGGGCGTCCGCCGTGCGAGGAGAGAGAGAGAGAGAGAGAGAGAAAGAAAGAAAGAAAGAGGGAGGGATCGGGAGAGAGAGAGAGGGAGAAAGTTCTTTATTTATTTATTAATGTAGGCTATGTAGCCTATGTATTTATTTAACCTATTTAGGCTATTGGGAATTTGGAGATAGAAGATCAAAGACCCTCGCAAATTCTGCTATTAGGCTACTATCACGGAGATGAGGATTAGCCGAGACATAGGCTATATGAACACCTGTCCTGTCAGGAATAAAATATTAATAAATAATTTAATAATAACGGACATTTCGAGGAAGACATGCAATCGGTCTGATTGTCTGATTGAACCAGACAATCTTATCACAAAGAAGGCTGGCTCTGATTACCACGATTTGTTTTCATTTATTGAATGGAGACCAGAGAGAGCGAGAGAGAGGGAGAGAGAGGGCGGTGTGCTGCGCAGCACACCGCACGCAAAATCCGTAGAGATTCAACACATTAACGTTGCTTCCCATGGTCCGAGGTAAGTTGATTGAGTTCAAACTGCTGATTTGATGATCCAAAAATCCCCCAAAGTTTATCGATGCAAGTCACAAGTCGCCAAAACAGGATCTGAAAGATGTTGTTTTTAAACGATAAAAATGTTCGTTCTTCAGGCCATTACGCACAGCGCAGCTGACTACGGCAGCTGTTTATCCAAAAATGCTCACCGTTTACTGCTGTTGTGGCGGATCGAGGTCGGCTCACGTTCTCACCACAAACGAACCGCACCAGAGTTCGTTTGGAAGCGGACCGAGACCACCCTTTCTTGGCGATCTCGGTCCGCTTGTTTTGTCCCGCATCCGAGTGCGATTGCTGTGTTCACACTCCCCCAAACGAATCGTACCAAGGGGGAAAATGCTCTCCGTTTCGGAACAACTGCTCCAAACGAGATAGGTGTGAATACACCCTAACACGGCCACGGAGAGAGCCAAGGGCTCCAGGACACTTGGGGGACTTTGAGTTGTATTAAAAAAAAAAAAAAAAAAAAAAAAGGAGGAGATGGTGGTGGGAAATGTTGAAATGTTGTAACAGAAAGTAAAGGATGTGCATGACATGAGATATTGTGGGGGAGGAGATGTGGGAAAGTCTGAGATTGAAACATAAAATGTGGTTGAAAAAACAAAGAAGCTGTTAAAAAAAAGATGCTGGGTGTGTTTTGGTACAAGGGGATGTGTGATGTGGTATCAACGTGGGCGTTGACCTCATTGTTGGGCGGGGAGTATGTAGCGAATCAGCAGTACACATACAGGGGTGAGCATTGGTAGTGTCTCAACTACAGATAGGAACTGATGTGTGGGAGTGTTGTATTGGGGAACACTATGCTGTGGGGATACTTCCGGGGAAGACTGAGCATGCGCGTCAGTCTCCACACACTGCTAGAAGGGAAGGTTGCTAGTTATGAGCGTGACAACCGCTGAGAGTTGTAATATAACTAACGGAGAATAAAGAACCTTGTACCAACAAGAAGCCTCTGCCTCATGAGTTACCAGGAACGTTACAATACTGTAACATAACAAAACAAAACATAAAAAATGTAAGTGTGGCTAATATGTTCTAATAGTTAGTGGAAAAGGGTGAGTTTTCATGCACATCTTGTTCCCTCAGACAGCCATCGCAAACCATAACTTCATAGTCATGTCATTCACGAGTCTCGCATTGGAGGCAATTTGATTTCGGCAAGGCACAGCGCAAGTTGTAGCTCAAACATGCAGACGAGTGGACAGGTAAGTCTCCATATCCGAAGGTTATGGGTAAGTTGACCGCCATTTATTGTCTGTTACCAATGACAGTCATTGTCTGTTACCATTCAAAGTAGGCTAGCTTAATAAGCACTTACCTATAATAGGTATAGCTTAATAATAGCTTATTAAGATACTTGTACTATCTGTTATTCATTTTCTTTGTGCAAATAAACAATAAACAAACATAAATAAACAATAACAGCCAGGCGGTAATGCAACATAAAGGATGCCAACTGCCATAAAACACCACAGAAGAAGGATTTATTACATCACTGATGACATCACAATTGCTCGAGTGAAATCACTGATGACATCACAATTGCTCATGTGACATCACTGATGACATCACAATTGCTCAAGTGACATCACTGATACATGACAATCGTGACATCCCAATCGTGGCACACACGCCGCCCGCCCACTTATGTTTCCTTTTAGGACCACCGCAAGGCATCAATCAGTCTGCCAGAAAGCCATTAGAAGAAGAAGAAGAAGACTTTCAGAAAAGACCAACAGAAGAGGAGAGGGGATCGGGTGTTACAGAATGTAGGGAAACAGTGGATTGATAAATTCAGAAGGAGGAGGTAATGCAACATAAAGGATGCCAACTGCCATAAAACACCACAGAGGAAGAAGACCTTCAAGATTAATTTGCCCAAGATCTTCATGGTGCAGATGCCATATATCTGTAGCAAAAAACAAATACCTCAGACCTTTGATGAAGAACATGGTTGTCCAAAGAAAAAGAGCAGACAGCTATTTAGAACAGAATGATGATGAGCAAATTGCACTTGGAGATCTAACTGTGAAAACTTAACAATAGCTTGAAGTGATGATCAAATAATCATTACAGAAATCAATGGCAAACCAGAAGTGGTTATATTGAAGCCGAAGGCCTCAAATATTTTGAGTGCATGTTTGCATGCATCTAAGAAGGACAATAATGATGTTGATGAAGAAAAAGTGTGTCTTGTGAAAACCGCTGCCAGACTGGTAAAGACTGACATAAAAGATATCAAGATTCCCAGAGATGCATATCCCTCAAAATATATCATCTGCCAAAGGAAACGTGGAAACTCTTCAGCTTCTCCTCAAATAACTGTTTGCTGGCAAGAACTGTGAGTTAAACATAGCTGCAATAGGACAGGCCATGCGGGCAGCAAGGGCAAGGGTTCTCATCACGCCATTACAGATAGGACTGACAAATGCATCACCAATTTGGATCTAGATTTTTGGTGAAAACACTTGGTAACCTTCGATTCTGTTCCTCATTTCGGGAGGTGAAAAAGTTGAGTCAAGTGCAGCTGCTTCTCAGGAACATACCTCCCTGGCAATGTTGAAGGCCACTTCATAAGCAGCTCGGCCGCTCCGCGGCCTCGCCCTGGCTGCTCCTTGATAGCATACTTCAGGGGTGCTGGATCACCTGTCCTGGAGCTGGCAACATACAGCTGTTCATGGCTGAAGACTGAAGCCAGACTCCCACTTCTTTCAGTGTCTGCCCCTGGGACTTGATTTTGCTCTTATGACATCACTGATTATGTCACAACTGCTTTTATGACATCACTGATGACATCACAACCTCTTATGACATGCCTGATGATATCACAATGCCTCTGACATCACTGATGATGTCACAACTTATCACATCACTGATGACATCATCACTGAGACTTTGTGTGTGTGTGTGTGTGTGTGTGTGTGTGTGTGTGTGTGTGTGTGTGTGTGTGTGTGTGTGTGTGTGTGTGTGTGTGAGTGAGTGAGTGGATTTATGACATCACTAAAACAGACAGAGCCCTAGCTCCCTTAGATAGATAGATGTGCTAATTTTTTATGTATTTCCAGACACTTTTAGAGACACTGTGAGGGAATAAATTCATTACCGTAACATCCAAAAGACTCTCAATTTCAATTGAAGGGGCTTTATTAGCATGACAGCTCACTAAACAATATTGCCAAAGTATATATAACAACAGATTAACCATCAATTAAATTATGAAAACATTAAATTAAAGTAACAGAAAAACAAATTCAATCCTCCCATGTACTGTGTATGTGCGCATGTGGTCTTGTATGTGTGTGTGTGTGTGTGTGTGTGTGTGTGTGTGTTGCTGCTGTGCCTCCACTGTCTCTCTCTCTCCCTCTCTCTCTCTGGCTGCGTCTCTCGCCCAACCCTCATGGCAGACCCTTATTCTATCATGGCAGCTGTGATGCTCTCGTCTTCCTCCACGTCCACACGGACCTTCTTGCCCACCAGGTGATGCATCTCTTCTGGAGCGATGCCCCTCGGCTCGCCCACCTTCACCGCAAACATGTCCAGGCTCAGCACCGAGCCTTTGGTGATGGCCACCTTGGCAACCACTGACTTGCCCAGCTGGAAAAGAAATGGAGAAGAGAGAACTAAAACCACAGATGGTTTAATAACTAATATTTGTTTGGCAGAGCGAAATGGTTTATGGCAGCTGTAAACCGTTGCTAGGCAGAGCGAAATGGTTTACGGCCATAGCAACAGACCCAAAACAGCTTTCCTCGCTACTTCAAGGGGCTTTCTACTCTCGCGAACCTCTCTCGTTATATTCTAATAGTTTGTTTGGAAGCAATTTTGTGGTTATGGCCGAAGTGGCTGCCGTAAACCGTTTTGTTTCACTTCTGGATCTGCCCGGCCCGCACACAGACTCTATAATCATCAAGACATTCACTCGGCTTTGGTCTCATCTACTATTATAGGTAAGATGTGAGGCGTCAATGTTAACTTTAGACTGTTTAATAACAATTGAAAATCTTGCTCCGAGTTGCTTTAATATGAATCATATAATTAATATATATTATGACTGGAAGTCCCTGGAACTGCTTCTCAGCTTAATATTAATAATATCAATAATATTTACCTCACTAGTGTTTAGACAAGGGACTGTGGAGGCTAACTGATAACTCCACTCAGAAATCCCATTGACTGCCCGACAAGGGAACCAGAAAGTGCATCACTTCTGGGTTAATTGGCCTACAAAACTACATCATCCCTGCTCTCTTGCCCGACCGGCTGGGAAAATGTGGGCAGGCGCAGGGGGACAGTTTGATATAGTAACACAAAATGTAATGAAATACTAAAGTGGACCCACCTTGTCATGGCAGGTCTTCTCACAGGGTAGCATCAGCTTGGTGGGCGTTCCCATCGCGGTCTCCACCAGCCGGATGGATCGGACCAGCTCAGCCAGCTCCGCGGGCTCCAGGGACGCCTCGTGGTCATTTCCCTTCCAGGTCTTGTCCAAAGTTACGTGGCGCTCCACGACCTTTGCCCCCATCGCCACAGCGGCCACAGATATGTAGATTCCCCGCTCGTGTCCAGAATATCCGATGGGGATGTCCGGGAATTCCCTCTGGTATTCCTTTGGGAGAAGAGAGAGTGGGTAAAAAAAAAAACTATTGCTCACTATTGCTTGTCTGTGGTGTGTGTTTTCGGTGCGGTCTATCTGTCTGTTTGTTAGCAGGATTGTTTCCGATTTTTATTAAACTTGGTTGAAGGTAGCAGGGGCGTAGGAAGAACCCATTTATTAGAACCCAATTTATCATAGGCCATAGTGAGAACTGCTGAGAACTGAAGCCAGGCCTCCAAACTGATATAAGATATGTGAAACATAAAGCAGATGCTTTGGATGCTTTGGAAGCTCTTAATGCTGCATATGAAGTAGTAAGCTCCATACAAGCAGAAAAAAACGGGGAAGCACGGGCGTTTTTTCTGCTTACTACTTCATATGCAGCATTAAGAGCTTCCAAAGCATCCAAAGCATCTGCTTTATGTTTCACATATCTTCTATGTAATAATAGTTGTATTTGTTATAGTACTGTTTCGTGGTGTATTTGGAAATAAACGTTTTGCTTAATTTGTTGGCTTAATTGATTGTGTTTCCGGATGCTACCAGTATATAATTGTGATTTCCGCCTTATGCATCACAACGCTGAAGAAGGCCTGTTGGCTGAAACGTCCGTTGTAAGGTCTCGATGACGGAATAAAACCTTGAAAGGACATTCATTGCGTGCTGGCGTTCCTTGTTTATTGACTATTACTTTTGTGCCGTGCACCTGAATTTTTATTCTTATTTGGTGAGTGTGCTCACATTCTATTAAATTCTATTCATCTCACCGTGATAACTTTGAGGTTGACATGCTCAGGGTCCAGGGGATAGGTGCTGGTACACTGCAGGATGGTGAAGTTCTGGTTGTGCTGCTTCACCATCTGGTAGACCCGACGCATCGTCTCCATGGACTGCATCCCGCTGGACACCACCATGGGACGGCCTGCCCCAGACAGACGGAAAGAAAGAAAGAAAGGAGGGGGCAGATAGAGAGCAGGAAGAGGAGAAATAGAAGGAGCCAACAGAGAGAGAGAAGAAGCAAAGGTGTTTTCAAAATGGGGGCCACCAAAGGAAGAAGAGAGAAAACGCTGCAAACTTCTGTTCGATAAAAACACTTGTGTCGTGTTCAAAGTTGGACACCCACTGTATGTTATCAAAAGTCCACTTGCCATTATTTAATATCTTGTCAGTCATTAGAAATTTTGTGACAAAGCCCTAATTTGAAAGAATGGATGAATATTACGATGGATATCTACAAGATGGAAAAACTAACTGCATTTGTCAACGATAGATTAGAACAATTTACCTCAAGATGGGAATACTGAGTTCAATATATAACACCCATTAGATTTTACTTTTTTGGATGGCTGTTGTGGTTTTGTCTTTTCTTTTCTTCGTATATATTCTTTTCAAAACAAAATTCTATGACAGTATATCAAGAGTAAACGACAATGTATAGGTAATCCTGAGAGTTCATATATGCAATGTCTGGATACACAATGCAAATATTTGATAATCTGTCAATAAAAAGTTAAAAAAAAAATAGTGACTAAGCAGGCAGCAGTGGTGAACGATATTAGATGCAGGGACTTTGTCATAGCCTATAGGTTGTACTGAATTTTTCGTGCCAAGTTTTCAACATCATTATGACAGAAGTTATTGTAATAAATTATTATTATTACTTATTGGGCATAGGCAATGTTTTCACACTGGGAAAGGAAAGGCATCCATGTATTGGGTGTACATTGGGTGACATTTACAACAATGATGGTCTCAAATCATTTCAGGACCTTAAAGGCAGCTATGACCTACCGGACACTTCATTTTTCTTTTAGTTACAGCTTAGGGCATCCCTCAAAGCTCATGGTGGACACTTTCAAAACAACCCTCGAGACCCACCTCTTCACCATTAGTTACTTTTAGTTTAGTTACTTTAGCCATCCCTTGTTTTGTTTTGTTTGTTTTTGCCCCTCCCTTAATCTGATTGTATTGGAGGACACTTTTGATTGTGCCATACCGTGGAATTTAGTGTTCAAGTTGATATATAAAACAACACACATTTCTAATATCTTTTTAGTTCAAAATAAGTTCATAATTTTTATCAACTAGAAAAATGTTAAAGATTTGGGGTATTGCTCAGACAGATGAGTGTCGTTTTTGTTGTGCAGAATCTGAGTCAACAGAACACCTTTTTTGGTATTGTCATGTTGTGTCGGCTTTCCGGAGTGAGAACTAACTGAGCTGAGCTGCTCTGCTCTCCACTGCTCTGCTCTCTACTGCTCTGCTCTGCTCGCTACTGCTCTGCTCTGCTGTCCACTGCTCTGTTCTGCTCTCCACTGCTCTGTTTTGCTCTCCACTGCTCTGCTCTCCACTGCTCTGCTCTCTACTGCTCTGTTCTGCTCTCTACTGCTCTGCTCTGCTCTCCACTGCATTGCAAGCCATTTTGAAGGGGAACCTGAGGAGGAATGCCGTTCCCCTCTTGTTATTACTGTTCCCTCTCAATGTTTACTCTAACTCCGTTCCCACCCGTTCCCCACATTTCCACCACTGGTTCAAAATACTTTGTAAAAAAAAGAACAAAGAAAAAAAACATTAAATTAACAATGTGAAGGTACATATGAAATCAAATATAATAGCCTACAAAAAAGCACAATGCCAGCAAAAACTCTCAATTGAGTGTATTGTCACCCAATACATTCAATGCTATATTTTTATTGCAAACAAATCTGTGTTCTTCTTGGTTTTGTTTTGTCAGACAAATAAGCAGTAAAGACTTGACTAGGAATGATTAAGGTTAGGGTAAGAATCATATATATATATATATATATATATATATATATATATATATATATATATATATATATATATATATATATATATATATATATATACATATTCATTGCTTCCATTTTATTTCCCAAAATTGTAGTTTGAGTGGTTCAACTATATGTAGTTAAACTACATGTAGTTCACTACTCCTCAACACTGCCTACTCCTCACCTCGCCTACTTTACTCACCACGCCTAGAGTGGGTGTGTCTATGCACCCAAGCATCACCGCACCCAAGACTCCCTATTTAGTCTGCCGTCTGGTCTCAATTGTTTTCAGGAGAACAAAAACTCTCAGAAGCAGTTTCGCATTTTTGATTATTTCAAACGACACAATACTTTTCCAGCAACCGGTGTAACTGAAGGTAAGTTCAGCTACTTTTATACTCCTATATGTGTTGTCAAATAGTTTGTGCCCTAATTGTAGAGTAAAGTAGAAAGAAAAAAATAGGACTATTGGTTGGGATACTTCTACAGAATATATTTTTGAAATTTCCTCCAAGAGGATTAAGAAATTATTTATTTTCCAAAGGAAAAAAACGATGTAACTTTAATAAAGAATGGAATAATGATTGAAGCATTGATACATGGTGCCTCATACCTTTTTTTGCAGTTCTCTCAAGATAGGGGAAGTTGTTGGCATCACAGGAGGCAACTTTGAAGAAAGGCACATCGAGCTCATCGAGAAACTCCATGGCCATCTGTGGGAATTATGGAATAACACACACACACACACACACACACACACACACACACACACACACACACACACACACACACACACACACATATATATATATATATATACACTGTATATATAGTATTGCTGTTCCATGAATCTTTTAGAAGAATGCAATGAAGTATTCTTTTTTGCTTAAAAAAAATAAAAAAAATAAAATAAAAAATCTGTCTTACCTCGTCCATCCCAGAGGCAGTGAGGGAAATGCCAATCTCATTTGCATACTTTTGCATCTCCCTGTACTGCCCATGGCTGAACTCCAAATGGCGCTTGTGGTCCCCGTAGGTTTTCCCCCAGGAGTGTTTGGAGTTGTAGGGCCGCTCCAGGGCTCGCCTGCTGAACTTGTGCTCCAGTTCACTCTTCTGGAACTTGGCACAGTCAGCACCACAGTCCTGAGATGATACAGAACACATGAGAGGAGAGGATCAGATAGGAGAGGTGAGGAAAAGGTGGTGAAACAACAGCACTGGTATAGCTTCTAAACAGACACCTCTCTCTCCCCTCCACCAGCTTACCTTTGCCATCTTGATCATTTTCTTGGCAATCTCAATGTCTCCTTGGTGGTTCTGTCCAATTTCAGCAATGATGAAGCACGGGTGGGAGCCGCCAATCATTCTACCAGGACACAGTTCAAATTGCAGAGGCATCCTGGTGATGTAGGACGTGAAGTGCCGAGTGAAATAAGAGAGTTGGTGTAAAAGTCTCAAGACCTGGTGGGGTTAAATGGAGATGGAGATGTGGAGATGAAACTGGAGATGTCACAGGTGGAATGTCACAGGTGGAAGAGGCTTGAGTCATGTCACCGCTCCGTTTTTATACAGCCTCACCCCACACACACACACACACACACACACATACACACAATCTAGTGTTGGAAGATTGTCATCACATGGCGGAGCACTGCACTGAACAAGTTTTACATGTAGGACCCGCAGAGCCAGATTAACACCCCCCTACCCACCCCCACCCCCCCCCCCCCCCCCCCCCCCCCCCGAACATTACACTCGGACACAAGAAGGCGGAAAACAAGATAAAAACTAAAAAAAAGAATTGTCCAAGTAAAATGCTGATTCTAAATATAACTGAATCGCTTTGTTTGACCAAGCAAATACAATTTTTAAAGGCATTTTACAAAATGTGTATGGAAAAATGAATGGCTGACCAGTCACCACCAGGGACACTGGAACTGTTTTTAAGTAGGGGGTGCTGCAAGGAAGGGACTGTGAAAAATTTACTTTTTTGGATGTTTGGATGTTTTTTAGCCATTTAGAGGAATATCTCATTCTAAATTAACATTAGGAGTATACTGTTATTATGTCATTATTCAGTTTCTCAGATTCCGTTTCTCACTCACTCATAGGCAATTCAAGGCTTTGCCAACAGGGGTGGCACCAGCAGGATAAAAATATTAGTCTGACTGGGGGGTTTCTAGGGGGGGCTGTGCTGGACAAAGAAATGTTGTACATTTTAAAGTAAAATGCATGAATCTGATGCACTCTGAGAGGAAAATGAAGAGGCTAATCTTCACATTAATATCCCCTTCACTGTGCTGTGGCTTTACAATCATGAACAAATAATTGTCTAATAAACACAGGTGCAAGCAAAACACTAATGAGGGTTTCCAAATTCTAATCGTGGAAATGTGAAGCCCTCATTAGTGTTTTGCTTGCACCTGTAACCCTGCCTTTTCGACAAAAAATACCCCGTGAGAAGGGTCTACTGTCCCAACTTAGTCTAGGGAATCTGTGAGAAAAAATGACCCAACCTTAAACAAATTGCAACAGAAATTATTTGTGTTGTATTCAGCTCTTGAAACCTTCCAATTTAACATACTGAAAATCCCAGAAAATCCCAGTAGTGGAACATTCTCAAAATTGGCATTGTCTCCACAAAGGAGGTGATGTTTTCGGTGCCGTTTGTCTGACCGTTTGTCTGTTAGCAGGAGGATTACGGCAAAACTACTGGGCCGATTTTCATGAAACTTGGTAGAAGGGTGTAGCGTGGGCCAAGGAAGAACCCATTACATTTTGGAGCGGATCTGATCCGGGTCGGCTCAATGGAGGGGGCGGGGCTAGGGAAAAGAGTCCGTTGATAGGGATAGGAAGGTCAGTAGAGAGTCTGGATTCGAGAGGTGGGTAGGGGGCATGGACAGGTGTATCGGGGGGGAGTGTATGTGGGAGGTGGGAGGGGGTGTGGTCAGGAAAGGGGTGGGGCTAGGGAAAAGCTCTACCTACAAACATACTGTAACATAACAAAACAAAACATAAAAAATGTAAGTGTTCTAATAGTTAGTGGAAAAGGGTGAGTTTTCATGCACATCTTGTTCCCTCAGACAGCCATCGCAAACCATAACTTCATAGTCATGTCATTCACGAGTCTCGCATTGGAGGCAATTTGATTTCGGCAAGGCACAGCGCAAGTTGTAGCTCAAACATGCAGACGAGTGGACAGGTAAGTCTCCATATCCGAAGGTTATGGGTCAGTTGACCGCCATTTATTGTCTGTTACCATTCAAAGTAGGCTAGCTTAATAAGCACTTACCTATAATAGGTATAGCTTAATAATAGCTTTTTAAGATACTTGTACTATCTGTTATTCGTTTTCTTTGTGCAAATAAACAATAAACAAACATAAATAAACAATAAACACTTACTCTGGAGATGATGTAGCCTACCACTTGTGCTCTTCTCCCTACTTATACTCCAACCACTTATAAAGCCTCAGCCAGGCGGTAATGCAACATAAAGGATGCCAACTGCCATAAAACGCCACAGAAGGATTTATTACATCACTGATGACATCACAATTGCTCGAGTGACATCACTGATGACATCACAATTGCTCAAGTGACATCACTGATGACATCACAATTGCTCAAGTGACATCACTGATGACATCACAATTGCTCAAGTGACATCACTGATGACATCACTGATACATGACAATCGTGACATCACAATCGTGGCACACACACACCCCGCCCACTTATTGGACCATAACATCAGAACCATTGATGGCCACAACACATTCCATGTTATGGGCATTATAGCTGGAGTTACACCAGAGAGCCAAACCAGTACCTCTGATAGCTGTGACATAGCAGCAGTTGGACACATCAATATCCAAAATCAGAGACCCCCTGGCCTTTCATCCATGTCCTATGGGAGGATTGAGAATGCCACAGGTGTGTGATTCTCATGAACATGGTACAACTTATAGCAAAACTCAAAGATATCAAGTAGGATCTTAATCCACTAGGCATCATGCACGCTACGCGAGTTCGCCTGCCTTGCAGCTCGCTGAGCTAGCCCTGCAGCTCGCATAAGCAGCTGCTTTGCATTGGAGGCAATTTGATTTTGGCAAGGCACAGCGCAAGTTGTAGCTCAAACATGCAGACGAGTGGACAGGTAGGCTAAGTATTCTCCATATCCGAAGGTTATGGATAAGTTGACTGCCATTTATCGTCTGTTACCAATGACAGTCTTTGTGTGTTACCATTCAAAGTAGGCTAGCTTAATAAGCACTTACTAGTTAGCTAATAGCTTACTAATAGGTATAGCTTAATAATAGCTTATTAAGATACTTTCTAAGGTACTATCTGTTGTTATTCATTTTCTTTGTGCAAATAAACAATAAACAAACATAAATAAACAATTATAGCTGCTGCGCAGCAATGGGACGTGGCCGGGCAAGTCTCAAGGCTTTGAGCTAGAGTCCCCAAGTCAAGGCTGAAGTCTTTTAGCTATACTCCAAGTCAAGTCTCACGTCTTTGGTCACAAGTCCAAGTCAAGTCTCAAGTCTCTTATGGATGAGCGTTCTATCATCTGCTTCTGCTGCATGCCATCCAGTCTGCTTACAACATTGCATAGCTAAAACTAAGGGATTCAAAGCAGGTTCAGGTTTCTTTGCAGCATGTAGCTTTTTCATCATCTGATTCCGTTTTTTGTTGCGAGGCATCTCACAACAATACAAGTAGGAATCAATATATTCACAAACAAAAGAAGTAGTTACTTGCCTCACTGTTGTAGAGTGGATGAGGTACTGGTGGAGTTGATGTTAGATGGAGAGGGAGGCTGAGCGATTAATAGCCACCTGGGGAGTTTGTATCTCTTCGGTCCTACGCTGCAGGTCTGTGGGGTCACACAACTGATATACTGTACCAGCAGGAGCTGCTTTTTCCTCTTATGGACAGACTGGATACTTGCTGGTGGTGTTTTATGGGACTGGATGCTATACACACTGCTTCCACTTATATAGGGTGAGCCAGGAAGTATTTATGACATCACTGATGACATCACAATTGCTCGAGTGACATCACTGATGACATCACAATTGCTCGAGTGACTGATGACATCACAAATACAACCTATTAAGATGCTCTTTAGGCTATACATTCAACATTTTGATGCACTGTGGGCTAAATTTTTGATCAATCGAAAATCTGTTTGAAACTTTTGTGTAGGACAGTCTAACGATGCAGATGCTTAAGTTTGGTGTGGTTTGAAGAAAAAATGTGGGAGTAGGGTTTAATTAGTTTGACAGTTTTTGCAGTTTTGCAGTCTTTAGACTTCATAATTGGCCATAGGTTGCAGTGTACAAAAGTGTCTCCTCACTTGGGCCCACATTTCGTTGAAAGTTGCAAAGTCGTAGCACATAGGCCTGATTTGTTATGAATTTTCAAAATTTTAAACTTTAGACGGTCGCTGTAGCGCCACCATCAGGACTATTGGCACCAAATTCGCGTCAACGAAGTTTGGCATGGGCCTGGACCTTTGTGCAAATTTGGTTTATTTTCATACATGGGAAGTCCAACTTCCTGGGAGAAGAAGAAGACTAATAATAGGGGCAAACACAATAAGTGGCCCTGCCGCTTCGCTGGCCCAGCCACTAATAAACACTTACTCTGGAGATGATGTAGCCTACCACTTGTGCTCTTCTCCCTACTTATACTCCAACCACTTATAAAGTGGTTATAAAGTGGTTATAAAGTGGTTATAAAGTGGTTATAAAGTGGAACTCTGCATTCCAGCTGCTTCCATCCGGTCGTCGATTCAGGGTCCCAAGGGCCAACCGGAACATTTACAAAAACTAATTTATCCCCTGTGCCATACGGTCATTAAATAAATGAACTGTCCTGTGTGCTGTCACTGCTGCGCTATGTAATATTTTAGATAGGTAGGTATATGACTGGTATTTTAGATAGTTAGGAATTAGGAAGCCATTTTAGTTAGGTATTGTATTTGTAATATTTTAGGTAGGTAGGTATATGACTGGTATTTTAGATAGGTAGGAAGCCATTTTTAGTTAGGTGTTTGTATTTGGAATCATATGTTTATTTGCACTATCTGTCTTAACTTGTACATGTGTGTTTTATGTTCTATGTCTTTATGTTTTATGTTTTATGGTGTGCTGACTGTGCACAATGTATCTTGATGGGAAGAGAAGCCAAAGAAAAATTTCCACCATGGTGGACAATAAAGTATCAAATCAAATCAAATCAAAGCCTCAGCCAGGCGGTAATGCAACATAAAGGATGCCAACTGCCATAAAACACCACAGAAGAAGGATTTATTACATCACTGATGACATCACAATTGCTCGAGTGAAATCACTGATGACATCACAATTGCTCATGTGACATCACTGATGACATCACAATTGCTCAAGTGACATCACTGATACATGACAATCGTGACATCCCAATCGTGGCACACACGCCGCCCGCCCACTTATGTTTCCTTTTAGGACCACCGCAAGGCATCAATCAGTCTGCCAGAAAGCCATTAGAAGAAGAAGAAGAAGACTTTCAGAAAAGACCAACAGAAGAGGAGAGGGGATCGGGTGTTACAGAATGTAGGGAAACAGTGGATTGATAAATTCAGAAGGAGGAGGTAATGCAACATAAAGGATGCCAACTGCCATAAAACACCACAGAGGAAGAAGACCTTCAAGATTAATTTGCCCAAGATCTTCATGGTGCAGATGCCATATATCTGTAGCAAAAAACAAATACCTCAGACCTTTGATGAAGAACATGGTTGTCCAAAGAAAAAGAGCAGACAGCTATTTAGAACAGAATGATGATGAGCAAATTGCACTTGGAGACCTAACTGTGAAAACTTAACAATAGCTTGAAGTGATGATCAAATAATCATTACAGAAATCAATGGCAAACCAGAAGGGGTTACATTGAAGCCGAAGGCCTCAAATATTTTGAGTGCATGTTTGCATGCATCTAAGAAGGACAATAATGATGTTGATGAAGAAAAAGTGTGTCTTGTGAAAACCGCTGCCAGACTGGTAAAGACTGACATAAAAGATATCAAGATTCCCAGAGATGCATATCCCTCAAAATATATCATCTGCCAAAGGAAACGTGGAAACTCTTCAGCTTCTCCTCAAATAACTGTTTGCTGGCAAGAACTGTGAGTTAAACATAGCTGCAATAGGACAGGCCATGCGGGCAGCAAGGGCAAGGGTTCTCATCACGCCATTACAGATAGGACTGACAAATGCATCACCAATTTGGATCTAGATTTTTGGTGAAAACACTTGGTAACCTTCGATTCTGTTCCTCATTTCGGGAGGTGAAAAAGTTGAGTCAAGTGCAGCTGCTTCTCAGGAACATACCTCCCTGGCAATGTTGAAGGCCACTTCATAAGCAGCTCGGCCGCTCCGCGGCCTCGCCCTGGCTGCTCCTTGATAGCATACTTCAGGGGTGCTGGATCACCTGTCCTGGAGCTGGCAACATACAGCTGTTCATGGCTGAAGACTGAAGCCAGACTCCCACTTCTTTCAGTGTCTGCCCCTGGGACTTGATTTTGCTCTTATGACATCACTGATTATGTCACAACTGCTTTTATGACATCACTGATGACATCACAACCTCTTATGACATGCCTGATGATATCACAATGCCTCTGACATCACTGATGATGTCACAACTTATCACATCACTGATGACATCATCACTGAGACTTTGTGTGTGTGTGTGTGTGTGTGTGTGTGTGTGTGTGTGTGTGTGTGTGTGTGTGTGTGTGTGTGAGTGAGTGGATTTATGACATCACTAAAACAGACAGAGCCCTAGCTCCCTTAGATAGATAGATGTGCTAATTTTTTATGTATTTCCAGACACTTTTAGAGACACTGTGAGGGAATAAATTCATTACCGTAACATCCAAAAGACTCTCAATTTCAATTGAAGGGGCTTTATTAGCATGACAGCTCACTAAACAATATTGCCAAAGTATATATAACAACAGATTAACCATCAATTAAATTATGAAAACATTAAATTAAAGTAACAGAAAAACAAATTCAATCCTCCCATGTACTGTGTATGTGCGCATGTGGTCTTGTATGTGTGTGTGTGTGTGTGTGTGTGTGTGTGTGTGTGTTGCTGCTGTGCCTCCACTGTCTCTCTCTCTCCCTCTCTCTCTCTGGCTGCGTCTCTCGCCCAACCCTCATGGCAGACCCTTATTCTATCATGGCAGCTGTGATGCTCTCGTCTTCCTCCACGTCCACACGGACCTTCTTGCCCACCAGGTGATGCATCTCTTCTGGAGCGATGCCCCTCGGCTCGCCCACCTTCACCGCAAACATGTCCAGGCTCAGCACCGAGCCTTTGGTGATGGCCACCTTGGCAACCACTGACTTGCCCAGCTGGAAAAGAAATGGAGAAGAGAGAACCAAAACCACAGATGGTTTAATAACTAATATTTGTTTGGCAGAGCGAAATGGTTTATGGCAGCTGTAAACCGTTGCTAGGCAGAGCGAAATGGTTTACGGCCATAGCAACAGACCCAAAACAGCTTTCCTCGCTACTTCAAGGGGCTTTCTACTCTCGCGAACCTCTCTCGTTATATTCTAATAGTTTGTTTGGAAGCAATTTTGTGGTTATGGCCGAAGTGGCTGCCGTAAACCGTTTTGTTTCACTTCTGGATCTGCCCGGCCCGCACACAGACTCTATAATCATCAAGACATTCACTCGGCTTTGGTCTCATCTACTATTATAGGTAAGATGTGAGGCGTCAATGTTAACTTTAGACTGTTTAATAACAATTGAAAATCTTGCTCCGAGTTGCTTTAATATGAATCATATAATTAATATATATTATGACTGGAAGTCCCTGGAACTGCTTCTCAGCTTAATATTAATAATATCAATAATATTTACCTCACTAGTGTTTAGACAAGGGACTGTGGAGGCTAACTGATAACTCCACTCAGAAATCCCATTGACTGCCCGACAAGGGAACCAGAAAGTGCATCACTTCTGGGTTAATTGGCCTACAAAACTACATCATCCCTGCTCTCTTGCCCGACCGGCTGGGAAAATGTGGGCAGGCGCAGGGGGACAGTTTGATATAGTAACACAAAATGTAATGAAATACTAAAGTGGACCCACCTTGTCATGGCAGGTCTTCTCACAGGGTAGCATCAGCTTGGTGGGCGTTCCCATCGCGGTCTCCACCAGCCGGATGGATCGGACCAGCTCAGCCAGCTCCGCAGGCTCCAGGGACGCCTCGTGGTCATTTCCCTTCCAGGTCTTGTCCAAAGTTACGTGGCGCTCCACGACCTTTGCCCCCATCGCCACAGCGGCCACAGATATGTAGATTCCCCGCTCGTGTCCAGAATATCCGATGGGGATGTCCGGGAATTCCCTCTGGTATTCCTTTGGGAGAAGAGAGAGTGGGTAAAAAAAAAAACTATTGCTCACTATTGCTTGTCTGTGGTGTGTGTTTTCGGTGCGGTTTATCTGTCTGTTTGTTAGCAGGATTGTTTCCGATTTTTATTAAACTTGGTTGAAGGTAGCAGGGGCGTAGGAAGAACCCATTTATTAGAACCCAATTTATCATAGGCCATAGTGAGAACTGCTGAGAACTGAAGCCAGGCCTCCAAACTGATATAAGATATGTGAAACATAAAGCAGATGCTTTGGATGCTTTGGAAGCTCTTAATGCTGCATATGAAGTAGTAAGCTCCATACAAGCAGAAAAAAACGGGGAAGCACGGGCGTTTTTTCTGCTTACTACTTCATATGCAGCATTAAGAGCTTCCAAAGCATCCAAAGCATCTGCTTTATGTTTCACATATCTTCTATGTAATAATAGTTGTATTTGTTATAGTACTGTTTCGTGGTGTATTTGGAAATAAACGTTTTGCTTAATTTGTTGGCTTAATTGATTGTGTTTCCGGATGCTACCAGTATATAATTGTGATTTCCGCCTTATGCATCACAACGCTGAAGAAGGCCTGTTGGCTGAAACGTCCGTTGTAAGGTCTCGATGACGGAATAAAACCTTGAAAGGACATTCATTGCGTGCTGGCGTTCCTTGTTTATTGACTATTACTTTTGTGCCGTGCACCTGAATTTTTATTCTTATTTGGTGAGTGTGCTCACATTCTATTAAATTCTATTCATCTCACCGTGATAACTTTGAGGTTGACATGCTCAGGGTCCAGGGGATAGGTGCTGGTACACTGCAGGATGGTGAAGTTCTGGTTGTGCTGCTTCACCATCTGGTAGACCCGACGCATCGTCTCCATGGACTGCATCCCGCTGGACACCACCATGGGACGGCCTGCCCCAGACAGACGGAAAGAAAGAAAGAAAGGAGGGGGCAGATAGAGAGCAGGAAGAGGAGAAATAGAAGGAGCCAACAGAGAGAGAGAAGAAGCAAAGGTGTTTTCAAAATGGGGGCCACCAAAGGAAGAAGAGAGAAAACGCTGCAAACTTCTGTTCGATAAAAACACTTGTGTCGTGTTCAAAGTTGGACACCCACTGTATGTTATCAAAAGTCCACTTGCCATTATTTAATATCTTGTCAGTCATTAGAAATTTTGTGACAAAGCCCTAATTTGAAAGAATGGATGAATATTACGATGGATATCTACAAGATGGAAAAACTAACTGCATTTGTCAACGATAGATTAGAACAATTTACCTCAAGATGGGAATACTGAGTTCAATATATAACACCCATTAGATTTTACTTTTTTGGATGGCTGTTGTGGTTTTGTCTTTTCTTTTCTTCGTATATATTCTTTTCAAAACAAAATTCTATGACAGTATATCAAGAGTAAACGACAATGTATAGGTAATCCTGAGAGTTCATATATGCAATGTCTGGATACACAATGCAAATATTTGATAATCTGTCAATAAAAAGTTAAAAAAAAAATAGTGACTAAGCAGGCAGCAGTGGTGAACGATATTAGATGCAGGGACTTTGTCATAGCCTATAGGTTGTACTGAATTTTTCGTGCCAAGTTTTCAACATCATTATGACAGAAGTTATTGTAATAAATTATTATTATTACTTATTGGGCATAGGCAATGTTTTCACACTGGGAAAGGAAAGGCATCCATGTATTGGGTGTACATTGGGTGACATTTACAACAATGATGGTCTCAAATCATTTCAGGACCTTAAAGGCAGCTATGACCTACCGGACACTTCATTTTTCTTTTAGTTACAGCTTAGGGCATCCCTCAAAGCTCATGGTGGACACTTTCAAAACAACCCTCGAGACCCACCTCTTCACCATTAGTTACTTTTAGTTTAGTTACTTTAGCCATCCCTTGTTTTGTTTTGTTTGTTTTTGCCCCTCCCTTAATCTGATTGGATTGGAGGACACTTTTGATTGTGCCATACCGTGGAATTTAGTGTTCAAGTTGATATATAAAACAACACACATTTCTAATATCTTTTTAGTTCAAAATAAGTTCATAATTTTTATCAACTAGAAAAATGTTAAAGATTTGGGGTATTGCTCAGACAGATGAGTGTCGTTTTTGTTGTGCAGAATCTGAGTCAACAGAACACCTTTTTTGGTATTGTCATGTTGTGTCGGCTTTCCGGAGTGAGAACTAACTGAGCTGAGCTGCTCTGCTCTCCACTGCTCTGCTCTCTACTGCTCTGCTCTGCTCGCTACTGCTCTGCTCTGCTGTCCACTGCTCTGTTCTGCTCTCCACTGCTCTGTTTTGCTCTCCACTGCTCTGCTCTCCACTGCTCTGCTCTCTACTGCTCTGTTCTGCTCTCTACTGCTCTGCTCTGCTCTCCACTGCATTGCAAGCCATTTTGAAGGGGAACCTAGGAGGAATGCCGTTCCCCTCTTGTTATTACTGTTCCCTCTCAATGTTTACTCTAACTCCGTTCCCACCCGTTCCCCACATTTCCACCACTGGTTCAAAATACTTTGTAAAAAAAAGAACAAAGAAAAAAAACATTAAATTAACAATGTGAAGGTACATATGAAATCAAATATAATAGCCTACAAAAAAGCACAATGCCAGCAAAAACTCTCAATTGAGTGTATTGTCACCCAATACATTCAATGCTATATTTTTATTGCAAACAAATCTGTGTTCTTCTTGGTTTTGTTTTGTCAGACAAATAAGCAGTAAAGACTTGACTAGGAATGATTAAGGTTAGGGTAAGAATCATATATATATATATATATATATATATATATATATATATATATATATATACATATTCATTGCTTCCATTTTATTTCCCAAAATTGTAGTTTGAGTGGTTCAACTATATGTAGTTAAACTACATGTAGTTCACTACTCCTCAACACTGCCTACTCCTCACCTCGCCTACTTTACTCACCACGCCTAGAGTGGGTGTGTCTATGCACCCAAGCATCACCGCACCCAAGACTCCCTATTTAGTCTGCCGTCTGGTCTCAATTGTTTTCAGGAGAACAAAAACTCTCAGAAGCAGTTTCGCATTTTTGATTATTTCAAACGACACAATACTTTTCCAGCAACCGGTGTAACTGAAGGTAAGTTCAGCTACTTTTACACTCCTATATGTGTTGTCAAATAGTTTGTGCCCTAATTGTAGAGTAAAGTAGAAAGAAAAAAATAGGACTATTGGTTGGGATACTTCTACAGAATATATTTTTGAAATTTCCTCCAAGAGGATTAAGAAATTATTTATTTTCCAAAGGAAAAAAACGATGTAACTTTAATAAAGAATGGAATAATGATTGAAGCATTGATACATGGTGCCTCATACCTTTTTTTGCAGTTCTCTCAAGATAGGGGAAGTTGTTGGCATCACAGGAGGCAACTTTGAAGAAAGGCACATCGAGCTCATCGAGAAACTCCATGGCCATCTGTGGGAATTATGGAATAACACACACACACACACACACACACACACACACACACATATATATATATATATATACACTGTATATATAGTATTGCTGTTCCATGAATCTTTTAGAAGAATGCAATGAAGTATTCTTTTTTGCTTAAAAAAAATAAAAAAAATAAAATAAAAAATCTGTCTTACCTCGTCCATCCCAGAGGCAGTGAGGGAAATGCCAATCTCATTTGCATACTTTTGCATCTCCCTGTACTGCCCATGGCTGAACTCCAAATGGCGCTTGTGGTCCCCGTAGGTTTTCCCCCAGGAGTGTTTGGAGTTGTAGGGCCGCTCCAGGGCTCGCCTGCTGAACTTGTGCTCCAGTTCACTCTTCTGGAACTTGGCACAGTCAGCACCACAGTCCTGAGATGATACAGAACACATGAGAGGAGAGGATCAGATAGGAGAGGTGAGGAAAAGGTGGTGAAACAACAGCACTGGTATAGCTTCTAAACAGACACCTCTCTCTCCCCTCCACCAGCTTACCTTTGCCATCTTGATCATTTTCTTGGCAATCTCAATGTCTCCTTGGTGGTTCTGTCCAATTTCAGCAATGATGAAGCACGGGTGGGAGCCGCCAATCATTCTACCAGGACACAGTTCAAATTGCAGAGGCATCCTGGTGATGTAGGACGTGAAGTGCCGAGTGAAATAAGAGAGTTGGTGTAAAAGTCTCAAGACCTGGTGGGGTTAAATGGAGATGGAGATGTGGAGATGAAACTGGAGATGTCACAGGTGGAATGTCACAGGTGGAAGAGGCTTGAGTCATGTCACCGCTCCGTTTTTATACAGCCTCACCCCACACACACACACACACACACATACACACAATCTAGTGTTGGAAGATTGTCATCACATGGCGGAGCACTGCACTGAACAAGTTTTACATGTAGGACCCGCAGAGCCAGATTAACACCCCCCTACCCACCCCCACCCCCCCCCCCCCCCCCCCCCCCCCGAACATTACACTCGGACACAAGAAGGCGGAAAACAAGATAAAAACTAAAAAAAAGAATTGTCCAAGTAAAATGCTGATTCTAAATATAACTGAATCGCTTTGTTTGACCAAGCAAATACAATTTTTAAAGGCATTTTACAAAATGTGTATGGAAAAATGAATGGCTGACCAGTCACCACCAGGGACACTGGAACTGTTTTTAAGTAGGGGGTGCTGCAAGGAAGGGACTGTGAAAAATTTACTTTTTTGGATGTTTGGATGTTTTTTAGCCATTTAGAGGAATATCTCATTCTAAATTAACATTAGGAGTATACTGTTATTATGTCATTATTCAGTTTCTCAGATTCCGTTTCTCACTCACTCATAGGCAATTCAAGGCTTTGCCAACAGGGGTGGCACCAGCAGGATAAAAATATTAGTCTGACTGGGGGGTTTCTAGGGGGGGCTGTGCTGGACAAAGAAATGTTGTACATTTTAAAGTAAAATGCATGAATCTGATGCACTCTGAGAGGAAAATGAAGAGGCTAATCTTCACATTAATATCCCCTTCACTGTGCTGTGGCTTTACAATCATGAACAAATAATTGTCTAATAAACACAGGTGCAAGCAAAACACTAATGAGGGTTTCCAAATTCTAATCGTGGAAATGTGAAGCCCTCATTAGTGTTTTGCTTGCACCTGTAACCCTGCCTTTTCGACAAAAAATACCCCGTGAGAAGGGTCTACTGTCCCAACTTAGTCTAGGGAATCTGTGAGAAAAAATGACCCAACCTTAAACAAATTGCAACAGAAATTATTTGTGTTGTATTCAGCTCTTGAAACCTTCCAATTTAACATACTGAAAATCCCAGAAAATCCCAGTAGTGGAACATTCTCAAAATTGGCATTGTCTCCACAAAGGAGGTGATGTTTTCGGTGCCGTTTGTCTGACCGTTTGTCTGTTAGCAGGAGGATTACGGCAAAACTACTGGGCCGATTTTCATGAAACTTGGTAGAAGGGTGTAGCGTGGGCCAAGGAAGAACCCATTACATTTTGGAGCGGATCTGATCCGGGTCGGCTCAATGGAGGGGGCGGGGCTAGGGAAAAGAGTCCGTTGATAGGGATAGGAAGGTCAGTAGAGAGTCTGGATTCGAGAGGTGGGTAGTAGGGGGCATGGACAGGTGTATCGGGGGGGAGTGTATGTGGGAGGTGGGAGGGGGTGTGGTCAGGAAAGGGGTGGGGCTAGGGAAAAGCTCTACCTACAAACATACTGTAACATAACAAAACAAAACATAAAAAATGTAAGTGTTCTAATAGTTAGTGGAAAAGGGTGAGTTTTCATGCACATCTTGTTCCCTCAGACAGCCATCGCAAACCATAACTTCATAGTCATGTCATTCACGAGTCTCGCATTGGAGGCAATTTGATTTCGGCAAGGCACAGCGCAAGTTGTAGCTCAAACATGCAGACGAGTGGACAGGTAAGTCTCCATATCCGAAGGTTATGGGTCAGTTGACCGCCATTTATTGTCTGTTACCATTCAAAGTAGGCTAGCTTAATAAGCACTTACCTATAATAGGTATAGCTTAATAATAGCTTTTTAAGATACTTGTACTATCTGTTATTCGTTTTCTTTGTGCAAATAAACAATAAACAAACATAAATAAACAATAAACACTTACTCTGGAGATGATGTAGCCTACCACTTGTGCTCTTCTCCCTACTTATACTCCAACCACTTATAAAGCCTCAGCCAGGCGGTAATGCAACATAAAGGATGCCAACTGCCATAAAACGCCACAGAAGGATTTATTACATCACTGATGACATCACAATTGCTCGAGTGACATCACTGATGACATCACAATTGCTCAAGTGACATCACTGATGACATCACAATTGCTCAAGTGACATCACTGATGACATCACAATTGCTCAAGTGACATCACTGATGACATCACTGATACATGACAATCGTGACATCACAATCGTGGCACACACACACCCCGCCCACTTATTGGACCATAACATCAGAACCATTGATGGCCACAACACATTCCATGTTATGGGCATTATAGCTGGAGTTACACCAGAGAGCCAAACCAGTACCTCTGATAGCTGTGACATAGCAGCAGTTGGACACATCAATATCCAAAATCAGAGACCCCCTGGCCTTTCATCCATGTCCTATGGGAGGATTGAGAATGCCACAGGTGTGTGATTCTCATGAACATGGTACAACTTATAGCAAAACTCAAAGATATCAAGTAGGATCTTAATCCACTAGGCATCATGCACGCTACGCGAGTTCGCCTGCCTTGCAGCTCGCTGAGCTAGCCCTGCAGCTCGCATAAGCAGCTGCTTTGCATTGGAGGCAATTTGATTTTGGCAAGGCACAGCGCAAGTTGTAGCTCAAACATGCAGACGAGTGGACAGGTAGGCTAAGTATTCTCCATATCCGAAGGTTATGGATAAGTTGACTGCCATTTATCGTCTGTTACCAATGACAGTCTTTGTGTGTTACCATTCAAAGTAGGCTAGCTTAATAAGCACTTACTAGTTAGCTAATAGCTTACTAATAGGTATAGCTTAATAATAGCTTATTAAGATACTTTCTAAGGTACTATCTGTTGTTATTCATTTTCTTTGTGCAAATAAACAATAAACAAACATAAATAAACAATTATAGCTGCTGCGCAGCAATGGGACGTGGCCGGGCAAGTCTCAAGGCTTTGAGCTAGAGTCCCCAAGTCAAGGCTGAAGTCTTTTAGCTATACTCCAAGTCAAGTCTCACGTCTTTGGTCACAAGTCCAAGTCAAGTCTCAAGTCTCTTATGGATGAGCGTTCTATCATCTGCTTCTGCTGCATGCCATCCAGTCTGCTTACAACATTGCATAGCTAAAACTAAGGGATTCAAAGCAGGTTCAGGTTTCTTTGCAGCATGTAGCTTTTTCATCATCTGATTCCGTTTTTTGTTGCGAGGCATCTCACAACAATACAAGTAGGAATCAATATATTCACAAACAAAAGAAGTAGTTACTTGCCTCACTGTTGTAGAGTGGATGAGGTACTGGTGGAGTTGATGTTAGATGGAGAGGGAGGCTGAGCGATTAATAGCCACCTGGGGAGTTTGTATCTCTTCGGTCCTACGCTGCAGGTCTGTGGGGTCACACAACTGATATACTGTACCAGCAGGAGCTGCTTTTTCCTCTTATGGACAGACTGGATACTTGCTGGTGGTGTTTTATGGGACTGGATGCTATACACACTGCTTCCACTTATATAGGGTGAGCCAGGAAGTATTTATGACATCACTGATGACATCACAATTGCTCGAGTGACATCACTGATGACATCACAATTGCTCGAGTGACTGATGACATCACAAATACAACCTATTAAGATGCTCTTTAGGCTATACATTCAACATTTTGATGCACTGTGGGCTAAATTTTTGATCAATCGAAAATCTGTTTGAAACTTTTGTGTAGGACAGTCTAACGATGCAGATGCTTAAGTTTGGTGTGGTTTGAAGAAAAAATGTGGGAGTAGGGTTTAATTAGTTTGACAGTTTTTGCAGTTTTGCAGTCTTTAGACTTCATAATTGGCCATAGGTTGCAGTGTACAAAAGTGTCTCCTCACTTGGGCCCACATTTCGTTGAAAGTTGCAAAGTCGTAGCACATAGGCCTGATTTGTTATGAATTTTCAAAATTTTAAACTTTAGACGGTCGCTGTAGCGCCACCATCAGGACTATTGGCACCAAATTCGCGTCAACGAAGTTTGGCATGGGCCTGGACCTTTGTGCAAATTTGGTTTATTTTCATACATGGGAAGTCCAACTTCCTGGGAGAAGAAGAAGACTAATAATAGGGGCAAACACAATAAGTGGCCCTGCCGCTTCGCTGGCCCAGCCACTAATAAACACTTACTCTGGAGATGATGTAGCCTACCACTTGTGCTCTTCTCCCTACTTATACTCCAACCACTTATAAAGTGGTTATAAAGTGGTTATAAAGTGGTTATAAAGTGGTTATAAAGTGGAACTCTGCATTCCAGCTGCTTCCATCCGGTCGTCGATTCAGGGTCCCAAGGGCCAACCGGAACATTTACAAAAACTCATTTATCCCCTGTGCCATACGGTCATTAAATAAATGAACTGTCCTGTGTGCTGTCACTGCTGCGCTATGTAATATTTTAGATAGGTAGGTATATGACTGGTATTTTAGATAGTTAGGAATTAGGAAGCCATTTTAGTTAGGTATTGTATTTGTAATATTTTAGGTAGGTAGGTATATGACTGGTATTTTAGATAGGTAGGAAGCCATTTTTAGTTAGGTGTTTGTATTTGGAATCATATGTTTATTTGCACTATCTGTCTTAACTTGTACATGTGTGTTTTATGTTCTATGTCTTTATGTTTTATGTTTTATGGTGTGCTGACTGTGCACAATGTATCTTGATGGGAAGAGAAGCCAAAGAAAAATTTCCACCATGGTGGACAATAAAGTATCAAATCAAATCAAATCAAAGCCTCAGCCAGGCGGTAATGCAACATAAAGGATGCCAACTGCCATAAAACACCACAGAAGAAGGATTTATTACATCACTGATGACATCACAATTGCTCGAGTGAAATCACTGATGACATCACAATTGCTCATGTGACATCACTGATGACATCACAATTGCTCAAGTGACATCACTGATACATGACAATCGTGACATCCCAATCGTGGCACACACGCCGCCCGCCCACTTATGTTTCCTTTTAGGACCACCGCAAGGCATCAATCAGTCTGCCAGAAAGCCATTAGAAGAAGAAGAAGAAGACTTTCAGAAAAGACCAACAGAAGAGGAGAGGGGATCGGGTGTTACAGAATGTAGGGAAACAGTGGATTGATAAATTCAGAAGGAGGAGGTAATGCAACATAAAGGATGCCAACTGCCATAAAACACCACAGAGGAAGAAGACCTTCAAGATTAATTTGCCCAAGATCTTCATGGTGCAGATGCCATATATCTGTAGCAAAAAACAAATACCTCAGACCTTTGATGAAGAACATGGTTGTCCAAAGAAAAAGAGCAGACAGCTATTTAGAACAGAATGATGATGAGCAAATTGCACTTGGAGACCTAACTGTGAAAACTTAACAATAGCTTGAAGTGATGATCAAATAATCATTACAGAAATCAATGGCAAACCAGAAGGGGTTACATTGAAGCCGAAGGCCTCAAATATTTTGAGTGCATGTTTGCATGCATCTAAGAAGGACAATAATGATGTTGATGAAGAAAAAGTGTGTCTTGTGAAAACCGCTGCCAGACTGGTAAAGACTGACATAAAAGATATCAAGATTCCCAGAGATGCATATCCCTCAAAATATATCATCTGCCAAAGGAAACGTGGAAACTCTTCAGCTTCTCCTCAAATAACTGTTTGCTGGCAAGAACTGTGAGTTAAACATAGCTGCAATAGGACAGGCCATGCGGGCAGCAAGGGCAAGGGTTCTCATCACGCCATTACAGATAGGACTGACAAATGCATCACCAATTTGGATCTAGATTTTTGGTGAAAACACTTGGTAACCTTCGATTCTGTTCCTCATTTCGGGAGGTGAAAAAGTTGAGTCAAGTGCAGCTGCTTCTCAGGAACATACCTCCCTGGCAATGTTGAAGGCCACTTCATAAGCAGCTCGGCCGCTCCGCGGCCTCGCCCTGGCTGCTCCTTGATAGCATACAGTACTTCAGGGGTGCTGGATCACCTGTCCTGGAGCTGGCAACATACAGCTGTTCATGGCTGAAGACTGAAGCCAGACTCCCACTTGCCTGGAAGCAATTGCTTCCAGGCTATGTAATTTGATATGAACGTATCCTTCAATGTTAAACCTATCTGAAAAGTAGGCTACTAATGATAGAATAACGCTCATTCATCGATTTAATAAAACAATGTTAGCATGGAAACGTCATAGCACCTACAAGTGGCCAATATCTACTTACAGCTAACTGACGATGTCAGCAATGTTAGCGCTACTAAAGTTGTGAGATTACAAATGAATCGTGTTAGATTGATTCATGATTAACATGCAAAAATCACGATAAGTGAAGTTAATATGACGGCGGAGCAAGCACTGCACAGATAGCAAGTCTTTGTACACAGTAATGTTGCACCCTAATTTACCTTGAATATCGTGGATGTACCCTTCAATCCAGTTACTGTAGCCCTTCTTTTGAATCCTTTTGGGGATGTTGACGTTGTCATCTGCCCATTTATCAATTTGGTCAAAAGAAATTGGTGGAACAGAACTCAGGTTTTGGGACTACCGCTCCATTGTTTACATGGGTTGTAACGCAGGCTCAGATGCGTTGCCACCCTGTGCGATGACGTAATCCAAGATGGCCGCGCTGTGAATAAGGTCTATGACATGCCTGATGATATCACAATGCCTCTGACATCACTGATGATGTCACAACTTATCACATCACTGATGACATCATCACTGAGACTTTGTGTGTGTGTGTGTGTGTGTGTGTGTGTGTGTGTGTGTGTGTGTGTGTGTGTGTGTGTGTGTGTGTGTGTGTGTGTGTGTGTGTGTGTGAGTGGATTTATGACATCACTGATGTAATCAGTGGGACAGACAGACAAACAGACAGAGCCCTAGCTCCCTTAGATAGATAGATGTGCTCATTTTTTTATGTATTTCCAGACACTTTTAGAGACACTGTGAGGGAATAAATTCATTACCGTAACACATTTTTAATTGGAAATATGAAACAAACTTTTTTTTTCAATGGCAAGCACTTCAATATGCTCATGGGTAATGGGTATCACCCAAAATGTGTATGATTAACAAATACGAAGTTGTAGCTAACATTGTGAGAAATGACATGTTGTATTACGACTACATACTTTACATGAGAAAATAAAAATCTGTTCTACTTAGAGACTCAACAACCATTTCTGTGGATTCCTTGCCCCCAAAAATGTGGAAATAGACACCAAATGTGTAATTCTAGGTCTAGTTGGAGTCAAGATATGGCCAACATTTTAAAAATGGCAGCCATTTTGAAAAAATGTCATTTTAACATACTTCCACTAATGGGATTCTCTGGGATTTTTAATATAGTGTTTCGGGCATCAATATAAACATAAAAATGTGAAAATAAATTCTGTTGCAATTAGTTTAAGGTCAAACCTTATTTTCCCTAGACTATTTTGGCAGTTGGTGAGATAAATCACTCTGATTGGATGGTCAGCTTCTAGTGAAGCAGTGCAGGGGAAGATGTACTGCGTAGTTAGCTAGGTAGCGGTAAATAGCAAACAAACACTGGTAGACTACAGAGAGAGATATGCATTGCAAGATGTGTTAGCACGTCAACTTAGCGTTACATTGCTGAAGTGACAACAAACCATTGACAGTGCAACAGAGGTGACTCAGTGAACATGTTTCGCCTGCCTGACTGCTGTTGTCGCAGTTCACGTTTCATGCTTCATCTTCACGGTATCGTAGGCCATGTTCACATTACAGGCAAATCTGATTTGCTGATGAAGTCATTAATCATCATTATCTTGATTGGTTTCCCAAATCTGATTTGGGAGTGTCTCCGCACTGCCACAAATCTGATTCTCAAGTCGGATCTGTGTGTCCAGACCTAAACAGCCTATCTGCATGGGTTGCTATGGTAACGACGTGGGCGTCAGTAAATACGTACGTTGGTGACGTGGTTTTCCTGCGCAGAGGCATTTGATGACGAGTTGCGAGTGACGTTCAAATCAGATTTGGTGGATCTGCGCGTCCGCACTGAAGACACATCAGTCAAAAGCACATTTGAAGCAGATTGGAAATTACCTCCATATGTGGTTTGGGACAAGTGACACAAATTAAACTTTGAGCGTCCAGACTCATAAAACCAATCTGGATAAAGTCATTAAATAAGGCCATGTTCACATTACAGGCAAATCTGATTTGCTGATAAAGTCATTAATCATCATTATCTTGATTGGTTTTCCAAATCTGATTTGGGAGTGTGTCCGCACTGCCATAAATCTGATTCTCAAGTCGGATATGTGTGTCCAGACCTAAACAGCCTATCTACATGGGTTTCTATGGTAATGACGTGGGCGTCAGTAAATTTGTACGTTGGTGACGTGGTTTTCCTGCGCAGAAGCATTTGATGACGAGTTGCGAGTGACGTTCAAATCAGATTTGGTGGATCTGTGCGTCCGCACTCAAGTCACATCAGTCGAAAGCAGATTGGAAACTACCTCCATATGTGGTTTGGGACAAGTGACACAAATCAGACTTGGAGCGTCCAGACTCATAAAACCAATCTGGATAAAGTCATTAATAGGTCACTAAAGTTCACAAATCAGATTTCGCCTCGTAGTCTGAACATGGCCCAATAGGTCACTAAAGTTCACAAATCAGATTTCGCCTCGTAGTCTGAACATGGCCCAATAGGTCACTAAAGTTCACAAATCAGATTTGGCCTCCTAGTCTGAACATGGCCTTATTAATGCTCAGCAACTTTCACCAGCACCGTTAAAATGGTAGCAATCTTTTTTCTGTTACAACTATTAACCAAATATGTTCTACATAGGCAATCACTAAGCAGGAGAGGGAGCTAGAGGGCAAGGCAATGCACGTTTATTTGTATACATTTCATACACAGAGGCAATTAAAAAAAAGCTATTCTTTTCACACATGATATTAGACTTTCAGTTGTCACATTCCTTCATACAGTCATACACCTGAGCTATGAATACGGCACTGAAGGCAAGTGAATGTTCAAACGAATGAGTGCTGGTCCTTGATCAATGCCATGCTAATGACACAGAAGCACACTGTACACACAGCAAATCACACAGAGCTGATGTTTGCCTCGTTTAATAGCGTCATAAGTCTATGCTGCTCAGCCAGATGCAATGGTCTTCTTGATCCAGTAGATGTAATTGCACACTTTTGTGTACACCCCGGGCTTGCCTTTCTGAGCACAGCCACCCCCCCAAGACACCACACCCTGGATCTTCCCATCACATATCACGGGACCCCCACCGTCACCCTGAGGAAGGAGAGAGAGAGAGAGCATAGAGAGGGATATTATTTTCAAAGTGGGTCCTTCATATCCACCAAATCTGAGAATAAAGAAGCAACTGTGTGTGTGTGTGTCTGTGTGTGTGTGTGTGTGTGTGTGTGTGTGTGTGTGTGTGTGTGCGTGTGCGTGCGTGCGTGCGTGCGTGCGTGCGTGTGCGCCTGTTGTGTGTGTGTTGTGGCTGTGAGTTTGAACTAACCTTGCAGGAGTCTTTAGCTCCCAACATGAACCCGGCACAGATCATGTTGCGAGTGATGGTCTCAGGATAGGCATTGCGGCAGGTGTAGTCACTCAGGATGGGGGCCTCCAGGCACTGCAACTTGTCAGGGAACGATGCTGGAATAGAGAAAATCACCACACATCATAACAATGGCATAATGATGCCATGAAGTAGACCATGGCAAATACTCAGCAGTTCATACATGGTAAGATAAATATACTATCTATGTGAAACTCACAGCTGCCGGCAGAAAGGGTCCCCCATCCAGAGATAGCGCACATGGCCCCATCAGCGGCGCAGGTTGTGGGGAGGGCAGCGGGCCACACGTAGGGGTTCAGAACGGCGGGCTGGCTCAGCTTGATCAGCATGATGTCATTGTTGTGAGTGTGGCTGTTGTAGCCAGGGTGGGGGATAACCTTGGTGGACCTGAAGTACTGTTGGGTCATCTGAGAATGCTGTATGGTGTGCACTCCCAGCCATATATATATCGGTAGTCCTGGCCTGGAAGAGTTAAAGATACAATATGTAGTAGGATTTAGCATTAGCATTATATTATTATAGCATTAAAATATCTCAAAACAATTGTATTTTAGATGTCTACTTATATCCCTCCAGCAGCCAGCTTGAGCCCGCACCCACGCGGACTTAGCCCCCGGTCGCGCAGTACGCCGAAGCAACGCTCAACCTAAGCTAACCATTTAGGCGTCCTTGTTCACAGGCGAAGCCGTTCACACCACCCGCGCGCGTGCCACGCTGACGCCATGCCGAAGCCACGCTCACGCCACGCCGAAGCCACGCTCACGCCACGCTGAAGCGATCACTCAGGATTGACGCCGATTTTCCAAGCGTGAAGCCGCAATTCATTTCCCTCTTTGCGATGTGATAAAAGTTTCTCAGTGAGTTCTAGTTGATTGCCTCACTGAATTATCTGCTAATACCCAATTTTAGCAGTATAATTTGATGTCCTGGCATGGCAAGGCTGTGCGTAATGACATATCCAAAAGGAATTTTACTTTGCACTGCGCTGCGCTGCACGGAGATTACAGTGCGCTCCCACCGCAGCGAGGTATTTAGAGTGTAAGAGGTCCTTTTCAAAGCTCTTAGAGCAAAGTAATAGCGCGCTGCTGACGATAGGATAATGCCATCTATCCCCACATTTTAGCGCTGAAACGCCTGCTTTGGCATGTGGCACGCCTATGCCCATTAATTATAACAGGCATGCGCTTGTGCCCGCCCTCAATTTGCATTGTGCACGGCGTTAAATGAGCGCAAGCGCTAAATTAGCGCTTTTGGGAAGACAGGGCCCAAGGCGTCTTGTGTGAACGGTAAGGCGAACGTTCAGCTTGTGCCTGCTTCAAGCTTCAGTTCTGCTTACGTTCGGGAACTCAGCCTTGCGCTAATGCTAACATTACTCTCACCAGAAACCACTTTGATCTGCATGGTTTAAATGAGTTTGCAGCCTATGGATAATTCGACAACTTTTTATTGATCTATTTACATCAGACGATGTCAGAAATCAACAAAACAAAGCCATAAATACACAACGGCGTCCGGTTCTGCTCTACCGTGCCTGCTTTCCAGGTAATTCCGGCGGAACTTTGAGATGTGAGGGACAGTTTGAGGGCGAATGGAGTAACAAGAATTAGGTCGCTTTCACATAAGCTGGTGGACTCGGTGTGATTCGGGGGGGTGAAGTTGCAACATTGTTGCAATTTTCCTTTGGTCTGGTTCTCTTTCACACAGCAATTTGTCACAAGTGCACCAAACTTTCTCAACAATCACGTGGTCGAAACAGTCACTCGTCTACATTCTTGGACAGAATAGAGAAGGGAAATCTCTCCTCTTCAGCCCCGGCTTCTACCCTGGCTGAGGGCTGACTGAACAACACAAGTGAATCCGCGAAACACAATCCATGGAGCAACAGCTGCGATATTGGGATTTCTGACCAAACAGCTTATATGTGAGTCACACGATCGTTTTAATGCTTTTCCACTGGTTAAATTTGGTAAAACCCACAGACAGATGTAAAGGGTGCTCCAGACAAATGGAATACTCCAGGACACTAAACTGGAGCAATTAATTTATCTTGATTCATTTGAGTGCTCCTAGACCTAGAGGGTACCCTGCACGAGGAGTGGTCGTGTTTTACTTTTTTTTTTTGTGTTTTCTTATCACATGTTCTTATAGTTTCTTCTATCTTGTTTGTCTGTAAATCTGTAACTTTTTATATTTTCACTGTAACAGGGCACTCTTGCAAATGAGAGCTCGCATTCAGGGCTACGGCGCTACGCCTGTATAAATAAAGACAAAATAAAATAAATAAATAAATGGCATTGATTTATGACAAAAAAATAAAAATTTGGAAAAAATGGCCATACACTCCGCTCGACAGCGACGATATTGTAAGTTTAAACCGATTATTGAGAGACCATTATGATTATCTGAGAATTGAGGGAAGCTTCCTTAAATGCAGTGAAACTGTTTCAAACAAGATGCTAGCAGTACGGTTAGTGACCAAATGTTCTTACCTGTTGCAGTGTGCAGAAGACAGCACCCACTCACTAGACAGAAGAGTTCCTCCACATGTTAACCCCTTCCCATGGGAGAGAAACGCTTGCCAGGGCACAGGCCCTGGGCACTCATACCCTCCAATAATCTCAACTATCTTGCTCTCCTCCTCCAGGGCAACTGCATTAGTTTAATGAAAAGTTAAAACATGGAAGAGACAGAAAACAGAAGATGTCATGTCATTCCTGTATCGTTGACATCCAGTTAGACATATATAGCTACACGTGAGTTTATGACATCATTAGATGTCCTGTTTCAACTCATGCATCATCAGGCATAATTAATGTTCATGTATCAATGTTGTAGCGTACCTGCCCATCCAAAGAGTGCCAGAAGAAGGAGATGCTTCATGCTCTCTGCCTGTCTGGTTGGCAGGACTAGTGTGTCCTCAGCCTCTATTTTCAATGTATTTAGTGCTCTTATCTGCTCTGTCTCAAGGTATGTTATCTTCAGATGTACACATCAAATAGTGACACTTTGGAGCAGAGAACACTGGCTTTAATAAGACTGTGATGGCCCCACCCTCTCTGCTGGCTGTGTTCCCATTGGCCTGCTTCCTTTTGCTAATGACCAGTGGGCGGAGCCTAAAGGACTGTCTGGTTGAGTATAGTCTGGGCACGCTTTACACCGCTTTTGGCATTGGGGGCATAAACCAAGGAAACAGGAAACAAGTGTGCCAAAAAACGTATTTGTTGTCGTTAGCTTGACGCAGCAAGGTTACGTTAGCTAGAGCCTGATAATAAAAAAAGGCTTCTGTATTGGCTTAAAATATGCGGTATTGTGAATCCGCGATGTTTCTACAAGAACTTGTTCAAAAACTTTGTTCGGTACGTCCATCTTTTGTTTTGTTGTTTGATTTTCTTATTCTGTTTCCGCTGCTTGTTTCCTGTCGAGGGCGGGTCTATAGGCCGGAAACAGGCCGAGTGACAAAATCCCTTGTAAACGGAGACCAGGCTCTTTCTCCCCAAGAAGAGCCTGGTGACGCGAGGTTAGGTTAGGGTACTGCCAGGCCCTCGAACAGTGACGGGCTGTGAATCAAATTGAACATGGTGGACAGGAACAACGATTGTCTTTTCCTCTCAGCGCCTACTCTCGCGTCTTGAACTCGCCCACAACTCCCATTGACTTCATGCCTCATGGCTTCACGGCTTCAGCGTCACGCTTGGAAATTCTGCATCAATCCTGAGTGAACGCTTGGCGTGAGCGTAGCTTCGACAAGGCGTCAGCGTGGCACGCGCGCGGGTGGTGTGAACGGCTTCGCCTGTTAACAAGGACGCCTAAATGAAACTTGTGAGTTCAGCGTGGGTACAGCTTCGGTTGAGCGTTGCTTCGGCGTGCTGTGTGAATGGGGGCTTAAGTTGATGCCAATGATGTCATCGGAAGGCACTGCATCATTGGGTTGAATTATCTGCAAGTCATCTGATGACATCACTGGAATCAACTCAAATGAACCCCACTCAAACTCTCGACAAACCCACATTCCCCTGTTCCCTGCCCACCCCTCCCTTTCGCTGCTCTCTCCTCCCCCACATTTTCCTCCCCCTTTTTCCCTTTCTTTCTGTCTCTATCATATGATTGTTCAATCATGTTGTTATTATTACTACTACTGTAATTGTTATTTTTGTGCCAGCTAGATTTAGCTAGACATATTCTCTGTGAAGTCCTCTGAGACATACTTGTGAATTAGGGCTACACAAATAAACTTGACTTGACTGAGATATTGCATTAACGAGCTTGAAAATGGTGTTCATGAGGTCACAGTGACCTTGACCTTTTGCCACCAAAATGTAATCAGTTCATCCTTGAGTCCAAGTTGACGTTTGAGCCAAATTCAAAGAAATTCTGTCAGGGCGTTCCTGAGATACGTATTGGACGTACGTACAGACGGATGGACGGACAACCCGAAACCAAATGCGTCCGGCCTGGCTATCGCCGGCAGAGGCATAATAACCTACCTACCTATCAATCCAAGCATTCACACGGTTCAGTTAGATATGTGTTGATCACACAGACAGAAGTACTGCAGGGGCAGCAGATGTAATGAAAAATAAATAAATAAATGCCATTATGGTATAGATAAATAAGGATAGATAAATAAATAGGTAACATTTTGTGGGTCTGTTATTTAAATAAAATAACATCCAACTGGCATTGTGGGGTAGATTCAAACTGTAGCCTGTTTTAGTAAAGGGGGGGGGGGGTGGTGAGTGTGGCACTTTTCTGTCATGAAACTGCTAGCCTTGTGCCTACAGAGTGTGAGATGTGTCAAACTTTGATCGTGTTCAAGATAGACTGAAGTGCAAACATGTCAGCATGTCGTCCTCTTCTGGCTTTATTGAGGTGTGAGAATGTGACCACGTACTGTCTGGCACAACATGTCAACATGTCCTCTTCTGACTTGAGTTGGTTAGGTTAGGTTATGTTAGGTTAAGTTGATTTGATATGGACATCACAGAGCATTGGAGATGTAACATACATGTATGCACAGTAACCAGATACACAGTGTTAAGTGTTTATATAGCGGAACGCTAATTTTCAACACCTGTCCACCTGGCGACTCCTACACCAAAAGGTAACGCTTTAGAATACAGCCCGCAAATAAGCATGTAGTTATAGTATAACAACGGGGTTTAGGGCTGTAGTTATAGTCTAACTACGGGGTTTAAGGAGTGAATTAATACTTTAACTAGAGGGTAACAAGATTTGTACTTATAGTCTAACTACGGGGTTTAAGGAGTGTAGTTATAGTATAACAACGGGGTTTAAGGAGTGTAGTTATAGTATAACAACGGGGTTTAAGGAGTGTAGTTATGGTATAACAACGGGGTTTAAGGAGTGTAGTTATGGTATAACAATGGGGTTTAAGGAGTGTAGTTATAGTCTAACTACGGGGTTTAAGGAGTGTAGTTATAGTCTAACTATGGGGTTTAAGGAGTGTAGTTATAGTATAACAACGGGTTTTAAGGTGTGTAGTTATAGTCTAACTACGGGGTTTAAGGAGTGAAAAAATACTTTAACTAGAGGGTAACAAGATCTGTACTTATAGTCTAACTACGGGGTCGCGGGCTGTATTATGAAGCAGGGGACAAATGTTTGTACTTATAGGCTAATTACGGGGTACCACACTGTACTTACAGGGTAACTACGGGGTTTAAGGAGTGTAGTTAGAGTATAACAACGGGGTTTAAGGAATGTAGTTATAGTATAACAACGGGGTTTAAGGAGTGTAGTTATAGTATAACAACGGGGTTTAAGGAGTGTAGTTAGAGTATAACAACGGGGTTTAAGGAGTGTAGTTAGAGTATAACAACGGGGTTTAAGGAGTGTAGTTAGAGTATAACAACGGGGTTGAATGAGATGGTTAAATAAAATACAGAAATTGAGAAGTTTTTGGTTATTTATTTGTTTTGGGTAAATTTATTGTTATATAATAAAAAAAATTGAATAATAATAATCGTTAGATTAATCGACTAATCGAAAAAATAATCCTTAGTCGAATCGATAAGAAAATAATCGTTTGGGACAGCCCTATAGCCGTGTCCCATAATGATTCCATTACAAATATTGCATTGCACACGTGACATGTTATTTTACTAAAAATAATACATTTTACCATCATTTCAAGTAGAATGATACCACCCAAGCAAGAATATTTCAAGTGTTTCAAGTGCTTTACTGAAATATTTGGACCATATAATGATAATACAATTATCTCAACCTTAAAAGGTTACATATAGGTGCCAAAAAGCCATAAATTCACATCAAAGAACAAAGAAAAACAACAATTAAAGTTTAAACAGTAAGTGTGCAGCTCCAGCATTTATAAAAAAAAAAAAAAAAAAAAAAAAAATCTTTATCCTGCATCCCTAAACACAAACAGGGAAAAAAGGTGGAAAATCAGATGACGGCTTATATGTGTTATGTTGATTGTTAAAATGTGTATGGGTATACATGGGTGACGATCTGCACCGGCCGTATGCCAGGTTTCGACCTGGCCTTGTTTTTATTGACCAGGTCTACTTGAAATGTCTGTTCGCATCCGATAAAAAAAAAATTGGTGGACGTCTGTCCGAAAATGGTCCCTGTAGATGCGGAGGGCGGGGTGTCATGTGGGAAGGTGGGTGCTCAGGAATGGTGTCAGTACAGCACACAACTCACTGAGCTCCTGGCTGCAAAAAGATGGACGCCGCACAATCCATCCATCGACTCCGTCTACACTGCCATCCTCTTCATCAGACATAAAATCCTGAGAGACGCCCCTCCACATATCCTTTTCCATCTCAGTCAGCACCATGGTCCTCAACGTGAAGAGCTGTAAACACAAACACACACAGTCAATAACTGTTAAACAACTAACACGTAACTAGTTTCCCTCACGCGTTGCAATAACAAAAAAAATACCTTCAAGTTAAAGGAACAGCTCACCCTAAAAATCCAAATGACATATTTTTCTTCGTACCTGTAGTGCTATTTATCCATCTACATCGTTTTTTGTTAGTTTTGTGTGAGTTTTCGAGATATCGGTCCTAGTGATGTCTGCCTTCTCTCCAATACAATGGAACTGGATGGTGCTCAAAATGGCAAAAACGTACATTTGGAAAACTCAACAGCAATGTCTCTTTCCAGAAATAATGGCCCGGTTACTCAAGATAATCTACAGACCTAGTTATGAGCAGCTTCATGTAGGAACTATTTTCTTTCAAACGACTCCCACAGCTGCTAGCTAGCTGCGGTTTTGTGTAGCAATTAGCTAGCAGCTAGTGGGTGTAGTTCAGTCTAAAGAAAATCGTTCCTACATGATTTTTTTTTTTTTTTTTTTTGGTGGAAAATACCGAGGTCATGACCTCGGTGTTCTCAATGGTAGCTACGGGCCTGGTTGCCTTACGGGTGCTTGGGGACATTTGTCGTGTTCACAGCGATGGATAACTTGTGGCCTGAGCAAAGTTTGCACTTTACCGTCACACTGCTGTCCTTTCCTGCAACAATTCAAAGTATGTGCATAATCCACCCATCAAAAGTTGTAGACTGAATGCTGGAAAAGACTGAATTCCCTCTGCTCGCATCTCATCAGTCACTGTGTTTACAATGGTCTGTTGAGCCATTGCGGACACCGTAGTAGTTTATACTACGTAGGAAGTTATACTACAAGAATGGATCGGCTGAAGGGAGACGGACGCGTGAACCAACGAATCGTCACTCATCATGCCTAAAACCTAACCAATCATTACTCCTCCCCTCCCCTTTGATGTTTTCTTTATAATCCTGCAGATTCAAACCCGATCCTGCTGAAAATTGAAGAACTTATGTAACGCAAGTAACGACTTGACTGTTTGATTCAGGGATGTATTACCGAACGGGCCTGCCGAGCCCAGGCCCAGGGGCCCAAGAGCTCAAGGGCCCCATAAACACACCGACTGAGGTGCTCTTGAGCAAGGCCCTTAACCCCAACCGCTCCAGTGGAGCTGCTCAGTGGCCAACAGATGTGAGCAGGGCGCTCCTGAAAAAGAGAGCATTGCTCTCAGTGAGACTCCCCTGAATAAAGCTTAAATTAATAATAATAATAATAATAATAATAATAATAATAATAATAATAATAATAATAATAATAATAATAATAATAATAATAATAATAATAATAATGATAATACCAAGCCTCTTCGCAGGGCCACCGCGTATCTTGCCCATCTGATGATACCTTAGGGCCCCAACCCTTTCTTTTTGACAAAATGTTATGTTTATGGACAATTAGAGGGATATTGTGCTTTTGGCTTTAATTGAGTGTACCTGCACCTGTGAGGTGAATGTATTTCTTGTTATTGTGCTGTTGGCTTTGAGTGTTCAGGTGGCTATGCTGTAAATCCTGTTGAGATGCAGGTGAATGTATGTCTTAACAGGATGAACACAGTGTGCTGCCCTAGGGTGACATCACGTGAAGTGCCCTCCCTCAATTTGACAAGCAAAAAAGTGAATTTTCGTCTGCCAATAAAAGGCTTACATTTACATTAACTTAAACAATACAGGCCCAACACACACATACAGCAGACAATGTAAGACAATGTAGCTACAGAAGGTGAAAGCAGCAGCACATTGAGTCAATGGGATGAACCTGGACTGTAGTCCAGACCAGCCCACCACAATCAGCCGGACACCAGCCATCCTTGTTGATTATTTCACAACACAATCTGTCAGCTCCATGGCTCAGACTAAACTGTGCCCGGCTTGCCCATTGGGTGGGCCTCACTTTTTTAAGCACTGTGATTGGCTCAAAGGTCTGAACACCGCCAGCCGGCAAAGTTGGTGTAAAAACTAACCAACTCAGTAACTTGTTTGAGCCACCAAATTCTTACTGCTCTGTCATTTATTTTTTCAGACCGTCATCAGATAGTGCGGCCAACTGAATATATTGCAATGCATAGGCTATCCGTTATTATATGGTTGTTATAAGCATCACAAACCGCACGTCCAGTTCAAAGAGAAAACCTTTCAAGAAGCATCCACTCAACCAGTTCGTTCTTCACTCTTTTAAGTTAAAAACAATCTCTCACCCTTAGTCTACAGTTAGTGACAGGGTGAGAGACAGATATCTTTAAATTGTGAAGATCTCTCACCCACAGTTAACAGGCAGGGTTAAGAAAAGCCTGACTGTGGTGAGCACACTTGGAGAAGTAGTTTTCAGCCTACCTTTTCTTAGCAGTTCTTCTGGTGAACATGTTTTCTCTCACCACACAAAATGCTTGAACTAGATACATTCAAATGTGATGGAGGAGGGTGGGGGGTTGCACCAACACGACTGCCCCCCCTACCAACACGACTGCCCCCGCTACCAACACGACTGCCCCCCCTACCAACACGACTGCCCCCCCTACCAACACGACTGCCCCCCCTACCAACATGACTGCCCCCCCTACCAACATGACTGCCCCCGCTACCAACACGACTGCCCCCCCTACCAACACGACTGCCCCCCCTACCAACACGACTGCCCCCCCTACCAACATGACTGCCCCCGCTACCAACACGGCTGCCCCCGCTACCAACACGACTGCCCCCGCTACCAACACGACTGCCCCCCCTACCAACACGACTGCCCCCGCTACCAACACGGCTGCCTCCGCTACCAACACGACTGCCCCCGCTACCAACACGGCCGACCCCGCTACCAACACGGCTGCCCCCGCTACCATCACGGCTGCCCCCACCACCACCACCACTGCCCCATTGTCGTGGTTGGAGCTTTTTCGTAGGTTGTTTGGGTTAGGGGAAGCCCGCACCACCACCACTACCAACACGACTGGCCCCACTACCACCACGTCCGTCTTCCAGGACACCACTACGGCTGCCCCCACTACCAACATGACTGCCCCCACTACCAACACGACTGCCCCCGCTACCAACACGGCTGCCCCCGCTACCAACACGACTGCCCCGTGGTGGTGGTCCTGGTTGGGGTTTGCCGGTGAGTTGTTGGGGTTAGGGGGTGCCAGCACCAGCACCACCACCACAGCTGCCCCCACCGCCGCAGCGTCCGTCTTCCAGGACACCACTGGCAACACCACCGCTGTGGACCGAGTGTTCACCTCTCCGACCCTGCCCTCACCGACCCTGGCCACCCCGACGGACAGCATCCTGGGCACCATTGCTGTGGTGGTGGGTGGAGTTCTGTTCCTGCTGATTCTGGGTGGGACCTACTTCATGTGGCAACGCAGAAGGGGAAGCTACTGTATCAATCATCCCAGAGGCGCCTCAAGGAGGGCAAGTTCTACCACGAGCACTACACCAACACCCATATAACATGCAGCACACCTCTACCGCGAGCACTACACCAACACCCATATAACATGCAGCACCCCTCTACCGCGAGCACTACACCAACACCCATATAACATGCAGCACACCTCTACCGCGAGCACTACACCAACACCCATATAACATGCAGCACCCCTCTACCGCGAGCACTACACCAACACCCATATAACATGCAGCACCCCTCTACCGCGAGCACTACACCAACACCCATATAACATGCAGCACCCCTGCACAATCCCTTAGAAAACGACTAGAAGACTCCTATACATTGGCACAGACAGCGACTACCATGTCCCGGATGGATCTGTGCAAAAGGACCTTTGCAGTGAGAAAAATGTAACACTTTCATATATAAATATCATTAAACGTGGGCGCCTGGGTAGTGTAGCGGTACATTCCCTGACTACCAACACGAGGGTTGCAGGTTCGCGCCCCCGCGGTTGCAGGTTCGCATCCCCGACCGTGTTACCTCCGGCTTGGTCGGGCGTCCATACAGGCACGATTTGGCTGTGTCTGCGGGTGGGAAGCCGGAATCAGGGTATGTGTCCTGGTCGCTGCACTATAGCGCCTCCTCTGGTCCGTCGGGGCGCCTGTTCAGGGTCAGAATGGAACTGGTGGGAATAGCGTGATCGTGCTATATGTCCTGCCGGTGAAGCTCCCACCAACGTCAGGTGAAAAGAAGTGGCTGGCAACTGCACATGTATCAGAGGAAGCATGTGTGTGTGTCTGCGCCTCTCCTCAGATCGCCAGAGGGAGCAGCGACCGGGGCAGCAGGGGGAATTGGCCAAGTACAATTGGGGAGAAAATGGGGGTGAAATCTGAAAAAATAAATAAATAATAAAAATATATCATTAAAAGTGTTGCCTCAATGTATCTCGCCTGATACCTAAGTCATCATTGCTACCTAAGAGCCAAAGCCAGGGATTCATGAGAGTATATTAAGAAGAAAGAGCGATCGGCTCTGTAGGTCAGGTGCAGGACGAGTCAGAGATGAACTTGAGAAATAAAATAAGGTCAGCAGACTGAGAATATGCTCCCAGCCAATCTATTGACGACGTTTCGATCAAATAATCAGTTTCCATGCCAAACTACAATAATCATGCTGTAGTAGATTTTCCTTTTCCATCTTTTGTGTGTAGACATAACTGCTTCATTTCGGGTTGTTAATTGCTGGCACTAACACCTACTGCATAGTTTTAGTCCAATTCGATGAGCAAGTGGTGGAGCTCCCCTTAGAGAGATACATAAAAGGAAGATTAATTAGAACTCCAATATCACCCTCTTAGAACACGGCTCTCTCGAATACTCGATTCTGATTGGTCAATCAACAATATTCACCGGTCATTATTTCTCGACAACCGACCGCTGCTCTGCCACACCTGGATTAATCAGTTGATAAGAGCCTTTTGTCAGCAACCACTAGCCTACTAATTAGGCCAACCAGTTGCAGCTGTGGTGTCTTGTGTGCCAATTACGAATGAAACCACTTTGTGTTGAAAACGCTATTAAAAAATCTATTTGAATAATTATTTTTGTCAGATCATTGAATGATTTAGTTGTAGGCCGTGTTCTAAGCGGGATAATGTATACTGAGCCGGTGATTACTGGAAATAATGACCTTCAGGTGAATGATTAAGCCCTCCGCTGCGCGTCGGGCTCAATCTCACCTGTCGGTCATTATTTCCACAGTAATCACCGGCTCAGTATACATTATCCCTTACATATTCCATTCAGTCTGAAATGCACACAGTGGCAGATACAGTGCAGCTCTACATAATTTGCTTAAAATAAGTGCATATTTAGTAGTGCTATCAGTGTGGGTTGTATATAGAGAAAGGCTTCCCTCACGTCATCACCGATGACATCACAATTGCTCAAGTGACATCACCGATGACATCACTGCTGATATCACTGATGATGTCACTGTGTACTATCTATATCTTACTATCTTGACATACTGCTTCAGTCCCTACTGGATACCACTGCAGGCAGCTTAAACATGGCTCTTCACAAGTCCTTTCTACTGCTGTTTCTTTACGTATGTTCCCTGAGCTGGAGCACATGGGCCAAAGGGGAGTTGACTATGGGTGAGAGTCTGGAGACTGGCACCACCACCGCGCCCCTCTTCCAGGACAACACTGGCACCAGCACCGCTGTGGAGCACCTGTTCACCTCCCTCACCCTGGCCTCCCCGATCCCCGATCCGCCAAATCCTCGCCCCAACATGACTGCTCCCACCACCACCACGGCTGACCCCACTACCACCACGGCTACGACCACAGCTGCACCCACTACCACCACAGCTGCACCCACTACCAACACGACTACCCCCGCTACCAACATCACTGCCCCCCCTACCAACACGACTGCCCCCGCTACCAACACGACTGTCCCCGCTACCAACATGACTGCCCCCCCTACCAACATGACTGCCCCCCCTACCAACACGACTGCCCCCCCTACCAACATGACTGCCCCCCCTACCAACATGACTGCCCCCCCTACCAACATGACTGCCCCCACTACCAACACGACTGCCCCCGCTACCAACATCACTGCCCCCCCTACCAACACGACTGCCCCCCCTACCAACACGACTGCCCCCGCTACCAACATGACTGCCCCCCCTACCAACATGACTGCCCCCCCTACCAACACGACTGCCCCCCCTACCAACACGACTGCCCCCGCTACCAACATGACTGCCCCCCCTACCAACATGACTGCCCCCCCTACCAACACGACTGCCCCCGCTACCAACATCACTGCCCCCCCTACCAACACGACTGCCCCCCCTACCAACACGACTGCCCCCGCTACCAACACGACTGCCCCCGCTACCAACATGACTGCCCCCGCTACCAACACGACTGCCCCCGCTACCAACACGACTGCCCCCGCTACCAACACGACTGCCCCCGCTACCAACACGACTGCCCCCGCCACCAACACGACTGCCCCCCCTACCAACACGACTGCCCCCGCTACCAACACGACTGCCCCCGCTACCAACACGACTGCCCCCGCTACCAACACGACTGCCCCCGCTACCAACACGACTACCAACACGACTGCCCCCGCTACCAACACGACTGCCCCCCCTACCAACACGACTGCCCCCGCTACCAACACGACTGCCCCCCCTACCAACACGACTGCCCCCGCTACCAACAAGACTGCCCCCACTACCAACACGACTGCCCCCCCTACCAACACGGCTGCCCCCGCTACCAACACGGCTGCCTCCGCTACCAACACGACTGCCCCCGCTACCAACACGACTGCCCCCGCTACCACCTTGTCCGTCTTCCAGGACACCACTACGGCTGCCCCCACCACCACCACCACTGCCCCATTGTCGTGGTTGGAGCTTTTTGGTAGGTTGTTTGGGTTAGGGTAAGCCCGTACCACCACCACTACCAACACGACTGCCCCCGCTACCAACACGGCTGCCCCCGCTACCATCACGGCTGCCCCCACCACCACCACCACTGCCCCATTGTCGTGGTTGGAGCTTTTTGGTAGGTTGTTTGGGTTAGGTGAAGCCCGCACCACCACCACTACCAACACGACTGCCCCCACTACCACCACGTCCGTCTTCCAGGACACCACTACGGCTGCCCCCACTACCAACATGACTGCCCCCCACTACCAACACAACTGCCCCCGCTACCAACACGGCTGCCCCCGCTACCAACACGACTGCCCCGTGGTGGTGGTCCTGGTTGGGGTTTGCCGGTGAGTTGTTGGGGTTAGGGGGTGCCAGCACCAGCACCACCACCACAGCTGCCCCCACCGCCGCAGCGTCCGTCTTCCAGGACACCACTGGCAACACCACCGCTGTGGACCGAGTGTTCACCTCTCCGACCCTGCCCTCACCGACCCTGGCCACCCCGACGGACAGCATCCTGGGCACCATTGCTGTGGTGGTGGGTGGAGTTCTGTTCCTGCTGATTCTGAGTGGGACCTACTTCATGTGGCAACGCAGAAGGGGAAGCTACTGTATCAATCATCCCAGAGGCGCCTCAAGGAGGGCAAGTTCTACCACGAGCACTACACTAACACCCATATAACATGCAGCACACCTCTACCGCGAGCACTACACCAACACCCATATAACATGCAGCACACCTCTACCGCGAGCACTACACCAACACCCATATAACATGCAGCACACCTCTACCGCGAGCACTACACCAACACCCATATAACATGCAGCACACTTCTACCGCGAGCACTACACCAACACCCATATAACATGCAGCACACCTCTACCGCGAGCACTACACCAACACCCATATAACATGCAGCACCCCTGCACAATCCCGTAGAAAACGACTAGAAGACTCCTATGACATTGGCACAGACAGACAGAGACTACCATGTCCCGAATGGATCTGTGCAAAAGGACCTTTGCAGTGAGAAAAATGTAACACTTTCATATATAAATATCATTAAACATGGGCGCCTGGGTAGTGTAGCGGTACCTTCCCTGACTACCAACACGAGGGTTGCAGGTTCGCGCCCCCGCGGTTGCAGGTTCGCATCCCCGACCGTGTTACCTCCGGCTTGGTCGGGCGTCCATACAGGCACGATTTGGCTGTGTCTGCGGGTGGGAAGCCGGAATCAGGGTATGTGTCCTGGTCGCTGCACTATAGCGCCTCCTCTGGTCCGTCAGGGCGCCTGTTCAGGGTCAGAATGGAACTGGTGGGAATAGCGTGATGGTGCTATATGTCCTGCCGGTGAAGCTCCCACCAACGTCAGGTGAAAAGAAGTGGCTGGCAACTGCACATGTATCAGAGGAAGCATGTGTGTGTGTCTGCGCCTCTCCTCAGATCGCCTGAGGGAGCAGCGACCGGGGCAGCAGGGGGAATTGGCCAAGTACAATTGGGGAGAAAATGGGGGTGAAATCTGAAAAAATAAATAAATAAAAATATATCATTAAAAGTGTTGCCTCAATGTATCTCGCCTGATACCTAAGTCATCATTGCTACCTAAGAGCCAAAGCCAGGGATTCATGAGAGTATATTAAGAAGAAAGAGCGATCGGCTCTGTAGGTCAGGTGCAGGACGAGTCAGAGATGAACTTGAGAAATAAAATAAGGTCAGCAGACTGAGAATATGCTCCCAGCCAATCTATTGATGACGTTTTGATCAAATAATCAGTTTCCATGCCAAACTACAATAATCATGCTGTAGTAGATTTTCCTTTTCCATCTTTTGTGTGTAGACATAACTGCTTCATTTCGGGTTGTTAATTGCTGGCACTAACACCTACTGCACAGTTTTAGTCCAATTCGATGAGCAAGTGGTGGAGCTCCCCTTAGAGAGATACATAAAAGGAACACACAGTGGCAGATACAGTGCAGCTCTACGTGTGTGTGTGTGTGTGTGTGTGTGTGTGTGTGTGTGTGTGTGTGTGTGTGTGTGTGTGTGTGTGTGTGTGTGTGTGTGTGTGTGTGTGTGTGTGTGGATCTCAATTTGCATATTTCGAAGATGTTGATGATGACCTGTGTTTTGTTGAACTCGGGTAGGGATATACCTCCAAATCTGAGGGCCACCTGCTGCTTGACTAAGATCAGAATCAGAATCAGATTCAGAATCAGAATCAGAATTGCCTTTATTGCCACAGTATGCATACGAGGAATTTGTCTTAGCAGTATGCAGCGTAGCGGTCACATCAATATACAGAGATAAGAAGTAGGAAGATAACTAAAGACAATCACAAAGTTGCAAGTGCAATCAAATCTAGTAGGCTAAATATATACAATATGTACATGAGTGGTGAAGTGTTCTGTGGATAATAAATATGAATTTACGTTGAATTTACATGAGAGTTAAATAGACGTTAAATAGGCAGTGGATTTACATTAATTTACAGTCGGAGTTAAATAGAGTTTACATTGAATGTACACAAAATTTACAGGCTAAGTTAAATAGGCATTCAATGTGCAGGGAATTTACATGAATTTACAGTGCCAGTTAAACAGACATTAAATTAGATATGAGTTTAGTTTTATGGGGGGGGGGGAGAGTTGAGTTTTGGAGGAGGTAGTGAGTTTGTGTGTGAGGGGGGGGGGGGTTGTTGGTGAGGTCCTTGGTGGAAGGGGTTTCCAGGCCTTCTTGGTGAGGCTGATGGCGGTTGGGAAGAAGCTAGTCTTGTGGCGGGTGGTTCTGGTCTTGGCAGACCTCAGTCTCTTGCCGTGGGGGAGTGTCTTAAAGAGTTTGTGGCCAGGGTGGGAGGGGTCGGCCATGATCTTGCGAGACTGCTTCAGTGTCCTGGCTGCATGCAGGCAAATAGCAAACAATAGCAATAATCGGTTAGTTACAGTGAATCATTTTGTGTGTCTCTGTAGTGCCAGTAACAGTTAAGAGTCCAGTAGGGCCCAGACATTTTTTTATTTTATTTTTTATTTTTTAGAGAGAAGCTACGTGACGTCACGGGCTGAGCAGATAGACTGGTGCGGCTGAGAGCGTCGTCAATTTCGACGCAGTTAGGCAGGTTGAGACGGCGATTTATATTCAAAGTAAAAGTATAGATTTTGTTACAAGATAAGACGCATCTCACTCATTCTCATTTCATACAACAATACCCCCGTAGTCTCACGTAGTCAGACCCACCGTCGACATCAGCATGCTTCCAGCGACGGAGGCTGGCGCTGCGAGACTACCTTAAACATAGCCTATATTTTCACTTCCTTTTTTTAAAACTACTGCCAAACCTTTATTTTGAAATATAAGATCCGAAGTTCCGTCGTTCGGTGTGTGCAGCAGCTTGACGTGTCCAGGTGTTTTCCTGTTGGCAGACATGGGGATGGTTTACTCCGAGGTGAGCTCGCAGCTTTCAAACTTTTCACTTCTTCCTCTGTGGTCTCAGCGGGATGTTTGTTTGCTTGTTTGATGTTGTAGTTGTAGTAGTTGTAGTAGTAGTCGTAGTAGTAGTAGTAGTAGTAGTAGTAGTAGTAGCCTAGTTGTTATTGTTGTTGCTGTTGTTTTTTAAACAGTGAATTAGTCTGTGAGTGTCAGCCGATGCACTTCATCTACACCTCCCACACAGTAGCACGGTGATGTCATTGGAGAGGAATATTTTAGGAATTGTATAGTGATACCATGAAAAGACCTTAAAACACTAAGTTATAAAGTAACGATCACAGACTCACTGTTCACTCCTCATATGAATAGTGTGATACTGTGATTAGTGATGTATATGCAGCTACTAGCTGCACACCCAGTCTGGACCTGTCTGCATGTAGCCTACCATATAATTTAATTCACAATTGATGATTGTATTTGGTTAGATCTAGACCTCGACAAAGTCAGCGGAGACATGTTGGTAATAAAGGGCTATAAATAACATATATATAACATATATAAAAACATTAGAAACACGATGAATCCTTATCTTTATGATTGGGTGTGTCTGGATCCCTCATTTGCATAGGCTATTTACAAGGTGGAAACAGAAATACATGTTCACCCAGATTGAGTGTAGAGTTATAGGAACAAGTTAAGTTCAAACCGGTGAAAACAAACAATGTACTCTATATGTATCTTACAGACGTAATTTTTATTGAAACAATTATACAAAATATAGAGTAGAACCCATCGCTATTGGTACAGCCAACAACAGTACGTGCATCAATACACTGAATTACTCTAAATGCTCTAAATCTGAAATGCTATCAATACTGAACAAAGGTGTTTAGAATGTGTAGAATGTGTTTAGTTATGGAGACCTGCGGTGCCAGACTCCTCGGACGGAAGGGAGAGGAGGCTGGCCAGCGAGACTAATGTATTATAGACCATTCTAAATCTAAAATCAATTTAAAAACGTTATAATTTGATTAAACAAAAACGTATATGAGTTAGATTTATAGCTGATTGGGGGGGAAAAACGCGTCAACATTTTCAAAGGGAAAGACACCTTTCTGGCAGAAAGTGCATGCAACTCAAGGTGTGTAGCCCTAACCCTACCCACTAAGGTGCATAACCCTAACCCTACCCACTAAGGTGCATAACCCTAACCCTACCCACTAAGGTGCATAACCCTAACCCTACCCATAGAACCCTTTCTCATTCAGATATCTTGAGGTGAGAGGTCAAGGAACCCCTTTGAAAATGGTCATGCCAATGTTTTCCCTCGCCAAAATGTAGGCTAAATTTGGAGCATTATTTAGCCCACTTCCCAACATGGTAGCTTGACAGGGTTAGTACCATATGATCCATTTGGTCTTCCAGTTTCCATGATGGCATAAGAACCATCATGCTAGCTTTCAAAATGAGCGCCCCATAGCC